>NC_084481.1:221627350-221930380 GCF_030035675.1 Rhineura floridana
TCATCATCATCATTATATGAGTTGCATGCCTTTTTGTACGAATGTGTCAATTTAATAATTTGTTTATGTTAAGTTTTTAAATGTTGAAATTCACCCAAAGACCTCTGTGTATCAAGTAGTACTAATAGCGGCAATCATCATCATCATCATATGATCAAAGTGTCTTGTGGCACATTAAAAGACTAACAAATTTCATTATGGCTTAAGCTTTCACAGATTCCAGTCCACGAAAGCTTGTGCCATAATAAAATTTGGTCAGCCTTCAAGGTGCCAAAATACAATTATACTGAAGAATATGAATACAAAGTAGGGGGGTGAGGGAGCCTGAAGCTCACTTTAGTGAAGACTGGGGGGGGGAAGGGGGTTAAGAAAAAACATGGAGGATTTTAAAAGGGAATTTCATGTTGTGTACAACTGCCTAAGGGCTGATGGGAGCTGTCGCAGTCCAAAATGTCTGGAACACAGCAGACTGGCGAAGGCTGCTTTAAGAGTGCTGAGGAAGATAGCTGTTCAGCTACAGCATCCCTGACAGACAGCCATCCAGCAAGGCTTGCTTTGTGCCCTCTTTGAGTGCTTTTGCCTGGATGGAATGTGCCCTTGAATTGCTCTCTCTCTCTCTCTCTCTCTCTGTGTGTGTGTGTGTAGAAACTTCTGACTTTGGTGTGGCTAGAAGGTATCCCACTGTGCAAAGGTAAAAGTCACATTGGTCTTTCTACACATTTTGGCCTCGGGCCACACTTCCTTTTGCCTCTGGCCATACCCACCACTGGCATGTGGCCCCCAGAAGGTAGCCTGCAAGGAAACACAGCACTCAGACTGTCTACCTCCATACTAGACAATAGGATGTAAAATGATCAAGCATCTATTGTTTACAGGTCAGCAAACTCCTGTCTGGCCCTCAGAGATGGAATGTGCCTACATAGGAATGATGATTTAATAAAACTTCCATCAAGCACCAATGAGTCATTAAAAAACAAAACTATTTTATTTAGTGGGGCAAAATTATCAAGTGTGATGTCAATTCCCTCCTGGGACAAAGCCAGTCATAAACAATTGTTAGACATTTTTCCAGTAAATAATGGGCACATTAATGAGCATAGGGAGGGTGGCATGATGGAAAGTGGCTAAGTGAATTCTGATTAACACAGTCAGTCAAGTGACATTTGCAAAACTTCTAGCACAGGAGTGGGAACCTTTTTCAGCCTGAGGGATGCATTCCTTCATGGGCCTTCCCTCTGGATGGAACCAGAGGCAAAAGTGGGTGGAACAATGGATGTGACTCTTAGCTTTGCACAATAGGCTGTTTTCCAGGCATGCAAAAATCAGAGGCTTTTGTGCATGCACGCACACACTAGGGATAGAAAGATCTGTCAATTTCTGTTCTCTCAGTTCACTAATTTTTCCAATTTTAGATTCAATTCTCCAGCAATTTGCAATTTGTTTTAAAATCAATTTTTTTAAAAAAAATTCCAGCATTTTAGTGTGAATTTTTCTAAATAAACAAATTTTATATGCAGTTTTGACTAACATACACATTTTTCCAAGCAATTTCTCATCATATAATACATTTTATGTTATTTTCATTTCATTTATTTTCATTCATATTTTTATGCGCACTTTCCACTAACATATGCATTTTTGTAAATATTGTTTGTTTGGCGAATAGCATTGCAAAATTCAAATAAGTGAGAATTTTGAAGGATGCTGTGCTTTGGTTCTCATACTTATTTATTTGATTTATATCCCACCCTTTCTCCCAGTACGAGCCCAGGATGGCAAACAAAAGCACTCAGAACCCTTTAAAACATCATAAAAACAGACTCCAAAATATATTAAAACAATACAACTATTAAAAACATATTAAAACAAAACATCTTTAAAAACATTTTTTTAAAAGTTTTTAAAACATTTTAAAAAAGAAGCTTTAAAAATATATTAAGAAGCAATTCCAACACAGATGCAGTCTGGGATAAGGTCTCTACTTAAAAGGCTTGTTGAAAGAGGAAGGTCTTCAGTAGGTGCTGAAAAGATAACAGAGATGGCACCTGCCTAAAATTTAAGGGGAGGGAATTCCAAAGGATTGGTACCACTACACTAAAGGTCCATTTCCTATGTTGTGTGGAACGGACCTCCTGATAAGATGGTATCTGTAGGAGGCCCTCACCTGCAGAGTGCAGTGATCGACTGGGCATACAGGAATAGCCTTCTATACGGACCTTCACTTTACGGACACTCATGAGTACAGACATATTTACAGTAGCACCATTCCCCTGTGACATGTTAGCAATAACCTGCCCCAGTGAGCAGTCTCACTGCTGCATTTTGCACCAGCTGCAGCTTCCAAACCAACATCAAGGGTAACCCACATAGAGCGCATTACAGTAATCCAATCTGGAGGTACCAGTGCATGGATAACAGTGGTCAAGCTATCCCTGTCAAGAAACGGCCACAGCTGTCTTTTCATCCGAAGCTGGTGAAAGGCACTCCTAGCCACTGAGGTCACCTGTGCCTGTAGCGACAAAGATGGATCCAGGAGCCCCCCAGACTATGGACCTGCTCTTTCAGAGGGAGTACGACCCCATCCAAAGGTGGCAAAATGGAAATGGACTGCCTTCAAGTTGATCCCGACTCATGGCGACCCTATGAATAGGGTTTTCATGGTAAGCAGTATTCAGAGGGGGTTTACCATTGCCTCCCTCTGAGGCTGAGAGGCAGTGACTGGCCCAAGGTCACCCAGTGAGCTTCGTGGCTGTGTGGGGATTCGAACCCTGGTCCCCCAGGTTGTATCCAGGTGGGCAGAGCTGGGTCAGATCAACTCCTCCCAGCTCTCCCACCCAGGTCTCAGTAATACACACAAAACTGGCATATTGTTTCCGAAAGTGTGAACTTGATAGATCCGGCTTGAAATGTGAACTGAGTTTAATTTCTCGCCTATCCCTAGCACATGCGCAACCCTCCATCCATACAGTTCAAGGACAAATTCTAGCAAAAACATTGGAGGGGGGCTTTAATCAGGGCCAGTGAGGGGGGACATGGCTGGGGGATTGGGGGTGGCCTGGTGAGAGTCCCAAATGCCAGATGGAGAGACTTGGAGGGTCACCTTTGGCCCTGGGCTCAAGGATCTCCACCTCTGTTTTAGCAGGATACCTATATATAAAAAGGGCGCTGGACTACGACCTGGGAGACCAGGGTTCGAATCCCCACACAGCCATAAAAACTCACTGGGTGACCTTGGGCCAGTCACTGCCTCTCAGCCTCATGAAAACCCTCTTCATAGGGTCGCCATAAGTCAAAATCGATTTAAAGGCAGTCCATTTACATTTATATGGTGACTGTGAGCCTCCAAAGTCCTACTCATTTTCACTTTTGGTGAAATCTGAGGATAGTGGAGGGATGTGTGAAATTTCACTTGTCTTCCCGAAACGCTTATGAGTACCCATGAGATTACTAATGGTGCAATGGTATACATGTCTGCTCACAAGTAAGGCCTATTAATGGAACTGAGTCCCAAATGAGCATGCATAAGATTGCAGATGTTTTATCCAGATGCATATCACTCCCATATGTTAAACCATCCTTGAGATTTGGGGAGATTAACAAAGGAATATTGTGGCCCCAGCTCAATTTACCACATTTGGAGGTTTTGCATATTCTATCCAATATAGTGTGGTGTAGTGGTTAGAGTGTTGGACTACAACCCGGGAGACTAGGGTTCGAATCCCCACACTGCCATGAAGCTCACTGGGTGACCTTGGGCCAGTCACTGCCTCTCAGCCTCAGAGGAAGGCAATGGTAAACCATGTCTGAATACCGCTTACCATGAAAACCCTATTCATGCAAAATGGAAATGGACTGCCTTCAAGTCGATCCCGACTTATGTCTACCCTATGAATAGGGTTTTGATGGTAAGCGGTATTCAGAGGGGGTTTACCATTGCCTCCCCCTGAGGCTAGTCCTCCCCAGCTAGCTAGGGCCTGCTCAGCTTGGCACAGCTGCACAAGCCAGCCCCTTCCTTGTCCGCAACTGCCAGCTGGGGGGCAACTGGGCTCCTTGGGACTATGCAGCTTGCCCACAGCTGCACAGGTGGCAGGGCACGTAACCCCTGAGCCACTCACTGTGGGGATGATCTTTAGCTGGCCCTTGACACCCAGGAGACATGAGCGGGGATTTGAACTCACAGACTCTGGATTCCCAGCCAGGCTCTCCTCCCCACTGTGCTATACCAGCTGTATAACCCTATTCATGGGGTCGCCATAAATCGGAATTGACTTGAAGGTGGTCCATTTCATCCAATGGAAGAGAAAAGGGGGACAGCATTGCTTTTCCTCTTCTCTCTACAACACAAGGGGATGGGGAAAGGACCTATGGCTACTAGATATGGCTGGACTGCAGTTCCGACCATCCCTGAACATTGGTGATGATGCTGGGGCTGATGAGAGTTGGAGTCCAACAACATCTGAAGGGCGACAGCTCCCCATTCCTGATCTAGAACTTCTGTTTTTTGCATTTCTATAACATGGTTCTTCGACTCCAAAATGCTTCCGTGATTATTTTTGCACAGGCTGGATCCAACGTTCTTAATTATGTCCCTTGGACACTGTAGTTTTGGAAACAAGTTCGTTGTGGTTTGCTTTGGATACTGGAGATCTAAGAGCTCATGAAAATGTTGTGTTTTGTACTATTTTAATGTTGCATTAGGTTACCACTTCCATTTGTAATTGTATCTGGAGATTATGAGCTCTGCAGGGACAGTAAAAGAGAGACTGAAATAAATTGATGCTGATGACATCAAGTGCAAAAACTATTTTTGTGTTGTTCATACCATAGAGACAGCACATTTAACAGATAGATAGCCAAAGGTTGCTTAAGCCAAATGATGCACTTAGGGAAAATGAAGCCATTACGTACATTCATACATCTTGATTGCTTTCAGTTCTGCGAGGAGGAGAATCTAAATCAGGGGTGGGCAGAGCTTGGAAAAGTTACTTTTTTGAACTACAACTCATCAGCCCGATCCAGTGGCCATGCTGGCTGGGGCTGATGGGAGTTGTAGTTTAAAAAAGTAATTTTTCCAAGCTCTGGGGGTGGGGAACCTGTGGCTCTGCAGACATTGGATGCCAACACCCATCAGCTCCAGCCAGTCAGTAGTCAGGGATCATGGGATTTGTAGTCCAACAACAGCTGGAGGGCTACAGCTTCCTTATTCCCGATCTAAATGAAAGATAAAATGGAAATAGTGCAGGTGCATGTTTTTGATTGGAAAACGTTAGGGTTTGTTTTTTCCCAGTAGATTAGTGCTGAGAAAACATTTGCGAAGGGAATTTCCTGATTGTGGAAGAAGGCTTCATGGGTTCATTTATGGTCCTTCAGATGTTGCTAAACCACCACTCCCATCATCTTCATCCATTGGCCATGTTTGCTGGGGCTGATGGGGTTCAGCAATATCTGGAGAGCCAAAGGTTCCCCATACCTGCTTCATGTGTATTTCAATGTTAATCTGGGCCCCATTGAACAAAAAATATGCATCCTTTTAATGTAGGAACAGGCTGAAGTTGTTCAGAGTTGAGGGAGTGGCACTTTACATGTGCTCAAAAGTCTTTAGTACTTAATTTCATTATAGACCACGCTTCATTGAAGGAGCACAGGGTGGTTTACAGTACATGATAAAACAATTACAAGGAATCTCAGAACAAACAATAAAACAGCAAAATACATTAAAACCAGGAATTTGCTGGACTTGACAACCCTCCTGACAAGTTTGTCATGTCCACGGTGGTGGGTTGCATTCCCCAAGGTATGCAGGCTTGCTTTAATCAATGGTTCTCAAAGAGCAAGTCAGGAGAATTCGCAGGGACTCACGGACAGTTGCTCTCATTTGCTTTTTCAAACTCCAGCAAGTATTTACCTTGATTCTTCCACAATGTGCCAACTTAAACCTGCTTCTGCAACCATTGGAACAATACTGGAAACTGTGGGCAGATCCACACCATATATTTGAAACGCATGTAACACACATTTAAAGCACGTGACTTCCCCCAAAGCATCCTGGGAGCTGTAGTTACCCACTCACAGAGCTGTAGTTACCCACTCTACTATTCTATGATTCTATGAAAGCAATGCACTTTAAATGTGTGCTGAATGTGCATCATTCCTTGTGTCTTCTGTTTTTAGATAAGTCAGGACATAAAATCTAGTTATGTATGATTACTTTAAATTTTGCTGATTTCATTTGCTTATTACTTATAACTGTTTTGTATTTTTAATTGACACTGCTTAGGAATTTTTAAATTAAGCTTTTTACAAATTCTTCTGAATAAAACAAAACATAATCCTCTAAGTTCTCCTAGGCTTTGCACTTCAAAGAAGTCATTGTCTGTGGATCCAAATGACTCTGCTTTGATATGTCCGCCCCTGGATTTGGGGCTATAATGTGGTCTTCCAGATGGATTTTTTGTCTAGTTTTCACTTCTTCCTGTCCAAGAAGCGTAGAGGTGTCAGTTCTTGGCATTTTTTTCTGTCAGAGTGCATTCTTTGATTCTGTGGAAACGCACATGCTAATTGCTCAAGAATGCAAAATTTTTCAGCTTTTTTTTTTTTAAAGAAAATAGCAGGCACAATTCAGATAGAAGAAATATTTTCACATTGCATTCAGTGAGTGTACAACCTGGGTACAAAAAGAGTTGAATTGTACACTCATCCCATAGCTCATACGTATTGCTCAACAGGTGTGTGAACATAGCAGCTGAGCTGTGCAAATGAACAAGTGTCCACTCTTTCACACAAACATTTGTATGTGTGTGGATAGCTTTTACCTTGTTCAGTATAATGTGTGAACAACCCTGGAGTCAAGCTTTTATAAGTCTCAGGATTTCAATGGCTCATGCTTAAATCTCCCCCCCCCCCGTTCAAATAAGTGAGCAGTCAAAGTGCTTAACTTTGACTGGATTTCATTTCTAGCCTTATAGTGATGAAGGAAGACTTGAGGGTATGTGAACAATCTGGTAAGACAAAAGGGTAGCTGAATAAGAATACCAATGGTTAGAGGCAGCAAACTTCATCACTCCCAATGATTAGTGAAGCCTTCCCCAACCTAGCACCCTCCAGGTGTTTTAGACTATGAAATAGCTGCTGGCTGGGGCTAATCCAAGGTATCTGGAGGGTACCAGGAAGGCTGGATTAGTGGAATTAGAGCAAATTGTACAAAATAAACAAAAACTATGCAAATTTGCATAATTTATACAGGTCACAGAATTCAGCTTTTTTAGATGCATGATTTTGCTTATACTTGCACAGCCTTGATGGTTTTGATCCACAATCCTGATTATAGTGAAGTCCTTGGGGTAATAGGAGGAACACTTTTCATCTATGGAGCCGGGTATTACCAATTTTTTTGGAAGCAATCTCAACATGCAGATTTGTTGGGAAAGCACCCAAGTTGAGTTTGCAAAGTGTAAGCTATAAAGTGTGTGTGTATATGTGTGTATTATCAAAATTGCAAATTTGAATTTGGAATTTGTCAAAATTCAAGATTTGGGAAAGTCGTGCTCCCCCTTCCAGCAAGAGAGATCCACATTTGTAAGCATCCTTCTGTGCTCTTTGCTGATATGGATACAGATTAGCAGTGCAGTGCTCATTTGAGCCCTGCTGAACTGACTGGATGCATCTTTTGATGAAAATATAGACAGGAAGGGCCACCTATTGTTATGCATGAGAAGGTGCTCATGATGACTACAGGTGGATCAGGGCCATACTGCTTTAGGTTTGGGGCATATTTCTTCAGTTTCCATCATGAGGTTAATATTAATCTTTTACTTTTCATTGCTATGGTTAGAGCAATCGTTTGATGGCTTGTTTGATCATTTCAGCTTCTGGCAGACAACTGAGACCAGAGGACACTGAGGCTGATGGTGAGGCTGATACGGAAGATGATTCTGTGAGTAACACCCATTGCTTCTAAAGCCACCACTGGCTTGAATTCAGGGATTCTTGGCTTTTCCCCCTTTACAACAGAAGCTTGGGGAAGGGCCATAGCTCAGTGGAAGAACATCTGCTTTGCATGCAGAAGATTCCAGTATAAAATACATTATAAAAACAGTTTTAAAACAAATTACATTCACAACTAGAAAGGGTGCTAAAATATACGTGTCTCAAGCGTCAAAAGCCAAGGTGAAGAGGTATGTCTTCAGCATACAACAAAGGCTGTATAGTGCAGGTGCCAGACACACTTTTGTGGGGAGAGAAATCCACAATTTTGAGGATGCCCCAGAAAATACCTTCTCCTGGGCCACCACCACCCACACTTCTGAGGGTGGTGGAACTACCAAGAGGGGCCCCTCTGCCGATTTCCACACGGGACCTGGAAGGGTCTGTAGTAGTGATGGGCTCCGTTTCTGCAGTAATTGGAGTTGCCCTTGGATTAATTATTATTTCTGATATTCTCTATCTTTGTGGAGAGGATGTTGAAGTAGCAACTCTCTATACCTAGTTTCCAATTCATTTTTCTTCTTTTCCTATTATTTTTTTTATTCACTTTGAAATCATCAATTAGTGTGAGTGATACTTTTATCAATCTACTTTCTATGTGAGCTCTTCCAATGTGTATTCCCTTTCACTGATGTCAATGAGGTGTTGAGTGGATCTGACAGACAGAAAGCAGCAGGGGAGAATGAGGCTTAGCTGTAACTGACAGACAGAAAGCAGCAAGGGGGAATGAGATGTTGATTGTAAACAGCAGGGGGGAAGACGCGGACTTGATTATCTGCCTTAATCTGCTCTGCAGTACACTTGAAAGGGAATGTAAACAGGCAATAACTACAGAGTTTAGAATAAAGATCGATACCAGTGGTGACATTGGAAAAATAAAAAGATATCAGAGGAAAAAGGAATCAGATTGTTATCGACCACTAGGGGGCACACTTTAAAATGAAATGTAAAAAAGGAGAAGATTGGTCTTTCTTTTTGCCATCTCCTTATGTCTCTCCTTTCCCCAGCCGTACCTCTCTCTCTCTCTTTCTTTGCCACCTGCTTTTCTCTTTGTTTCTCTCCCATCTCTCTCCCTACCTTTCCGTTCTGTCAAATGTGGGGGTTCACAGAGGCAAGCCGCTAATTAACAGATACCAGCTGCAGGCCAGATCATAAATCTGCCAGGCAGCATGTTACCATTTGGGAAGTGCTGAAGGGGAATGCAGAGAGTTGAGTCCTTAAGGTAGTCCAACGTTCATAAACCAAGAGATTCCGATCAGGCAGAGCAGGGTCCAAGGGTACGGGTCAACAGGAGAGCTGGAGTAATGTCTGCAGCAAGGCTTGACGTTGACTCTAGCAAGGAGTCTCCCTTTCCTTCCAGTCTTTTATCCTCTGTGTTCTGGCCCAGGTGCTTACAATCAGCCTGTGTTCTTGTGAGCTCTCCTGCTCCTTAATCGTGCTGATTGCCTTCGTCGCTGCAACACCTGTTGGTGTCTTCTCTCTGCTGGGGAAGGGGCAGCCTCCTGGTCGCTTCCTGACTCTGACACACAGGCTCCCTCAGGGGCTTGTCCCTGGTCTGGCGAAGGGTCTTGGGCTGTTTCCCTGCTTGTCTCCTCTCCTGGGTCTGCAGTCTCCCATTCCTCTTCCTCCTTGGATGAGTCCTCTGAGGAGGGCATGACATGTTCTCTTCCTTAGCACCCAGCATGGAAACAGTTGGTTTCTGTTCTGGGCACTGAGAAAGAGGCTTGCCTTCCTCAGCACCAGGGCAAAAACCCAGTGGGCAGCTACCAGGGAAGGAACAGAGCAATCTGGGCAGAGGAGAAGAGGGTGGGGCTGGGGAGGAATGCCTGCAGGGCATATGGAAGCTTATCATGGGCCAGATCCCCACCCTGATTTAAACTCTTCCAAGCGGTTCAGTGTTCAAGAAGTAATATTGGATAGAGGATACCTGTTGGCTAATGATAAGTTTGTTCTCTTCCTAAAGGTCAGCGAAGTGAGAACTGAAAACATACGACCGAGACCACAAGGATCCTCTCCTGTTTATGAGTATTGCATAGAAGATGAATTTTTTAACAAAAAGGCAAGACTTGGAGCAAAGAGATTTCATGTTATACCATTTAGCTAATAGCAAACTCTCATTTCTTTGGGACCATTGAAATAAATTGCTGTTGCTTTCCTTAGCCCATTGACGTCAAAGGCAAAACTGATATCAGTTGTCCATGGGGGCAACCATTTCTTCTTTCCTCCCAAAAAGCCCCAGGGAATGACACTACATAATCACATAACACTGTTGTTCCCATAAGGGCAGATTTCAAAGGGAAAGCCAACGGGCTGTTAAGGCAGCCAAGCTACTTCTTAAAGTTGAGTGGCAACGTGGGTAGATAAACCTGAGACCCCATTTCTATAAAGGTAAGCCATCCCTCACTTCGGCCCAGCACGAGATAATACCATTGTACTCAAGCATATACCATGTGCTGGAATGCCTGGACAAATCAAAGTGTTCTTGCCTGTTGTTAAAATGAGATCATTGTTGGTGCCAGGTGAGCTTCCTTGGAAAGTGCATCCTATAGTGCCATGATAGGCATGGTCTTGAAGATGCATAGTGACCACATGGTTGACAATAAGTGGGTCGGGCAGGGATTTCTGTCACCTCTTTTTATGCTGCCCATGGCAACCATTTTGAACTGGCACCTTTATCAAGGTGTGAGTACGGGCACCTCGTTTTTTTACCAAAAGAAGCACTATATCACTCACACACACACACACACACACACACACCTGACATCTGAAGATGAGCTTTTAACGTCATTATTCATTTTTTTCTGTTGAGAGTAAAGCACCAGCACTTGTAACAAGTAACCTGAAGCAGTGGAGGGCAATAGACAGAGGCAACCTATTCTTTCCTTGCTGATTCCTTCTTTAGTAACTACATGTTATATGTTCTTCCTCCATCTTAGTTGGTGTCAGTGTGTGTGAGTGCTAACCTGATGAGTCTATAATGGCCACAGGTAGGCCTGTACTCAGAGTGGTTTTATTTCCCAGTATTAATAAACCTGACATTTCTTTATTCTTTCAACCACCAGTCTTGCCAGACTATTCTTTTCTGCATTTTGCTGCTATATATAACTACTTCAATAGTAAATGCTAAAAGTGTTAGTTGATATTATGTGGGGATAACTGATTATCTCAGGTTTTAGAACACTTGAAATGAAATGTCTGTTTCAAAATGTTACCATACCTGTGGTGAATTATAATGTCACCCCCCTCCACGCACACAGACACACAAAACAGAGTTAGTGACTACTGAATAACAGATGCCTGAGGCGTTTGGCAGGATCTGTGCAAATCCATCCTAGCTAAGCACTAAAAATTACACTTGCATTTCCAGCTTCAGCAAGATATAGAGAACAGACAAAGACGGGATTCTTCTATCAAAATGAGCGATTCGCAGGTGAGTCTAAGACTCTGATAAACAGCAGTTACGCCCTTCAATACAGAAGAGCATTGTGCTGAAGCTCTTTAGAGAGAGTTATGTCTAGTTCATCTTCTCATTGATATCTGGCCCTGGAAGTGAATGCATTTACAAATCTTGGTTAGCAGAAGAATACTTTCCAGGCTCATTCCCGTTTGCAAAACCACAGAGGGTCAGTCCATGCGGGTCTTGGGTATGAACAGTGGAGACCGGTGGCTCTGACATCAGTGGGACAGTGAGCTGTCGAAGGTGCGAAAGCTCCTTGAAAGTTCAGACTAAAACCCAGAGTGGATTCACTGCACCACTGATGCCAATCTCCACCAGGTGTAAAGGTTGTATATTTGGAGAAGAGAGAGAGTCTCACACTTAAGCACTCCCCATACCACATACAGAACATGTAGTGTGTGACTGAGCATGTTTGTGTCTTCATGCATAACCAGACATGCACTATCCACATGATTCCTCCTGTACAAATATGCAGCGGATGTTTCACTTGGATGCTGCATACACATGCATAGAAGTACGCACACAACTTGTTCTACACATGGTGGAGGCAGGCTTGTGTGTATATGGGTTTGAAATATGCATTCAAGCCTCACGTCCGTGTGAACCAGCCTTCAGGCTTTCTCAAATGTTTCTGTGTTCCAATAAAAGTTTCAACACTGGCCTTGATCCACAGATGCTCACACAACACTGGGGGCTGTGCCACACATGCATTGCTGCACAGAAGATTCTGGACTCTCTTGAACTCCTTGCTGAAAATAGTAATTACATTTCTGCATCCAAGAAAGTCAAACTCTGTGCCAAGAAATGCTGGACTCTGCAACTATTATTTGCATTATTTATTCTACAATGTTTTCTTTTCCACATAGTTCATTCTGCCTTTGCTTGCAATGGAATGGGTATAGACACAGAGAAGACCCACTTTACCCCTATTCTAGCTGGTGAGATTGCAGCAGGCACTGCCCATATGCTTTCAAACACATTTTTACAGCCCTAAGAGCTAGAAACTTGCTTTTAAAAAAAGAGAGAACTATGCCAATAATAGTTGGCACTGTCAGTACTGAGCCCATGAATCATCTGTTGCAGGAAGAGAAAATATAGGCCTGGAATCAGTTCCTTCCCCAAAACAGTTGATGGTGCTATCAAAACTGACACAGCTGACTAGTTATTCAGCACGTCACGTGTAGTCCTGGTCAAGTAAGGCAGAGTAGTGTTTCTCAACCTTTTTCAGCTCATGCCCTCTTTTAGCTCAAATAAAAATCCCACGCCCCCTCTCAAACCTGCCTCCCCTAATTATTTTATTTGGATTTGCAAAAAGTTTGAAACATCGTTACCCTAAATTATAAATAGCAATTTGGGGCTTAATAACAAAAATGAAATATCATACTTACATTTTTTTAAAAAAATGATTTTTTTGAAAAATCCACATAAAATTTCAAAGAGTCAGCTTCAATTACTATTAATGTGAGCATTGATGCTGCATGCTTGTCATAAGCTTTTGGATTCTGGGCAACCATGACAACCTTCAGATCGTATAATAAGCTTTGTACAATCTTCTCACCTTCCAAACATAACATTTCATACTTTTATATTTTAATATTGTTCATTTTTATGTATACTGTACATATTTTTGGAAACCCTCATCCCCCCTGATATCTCCATATGCCCCTCCCCCAAAATCTTCATATGTCCCCATGCGGGGTCATGCCCCATTGGTTGAGAAACAATGCTGTAGAGGATCTATGTATGGATTCCCCTTGCTAGATTCAGATGCAATCCACTACTGTAGTAGCAGTAGTGACTTGTGCCGTGCAAAATTCTTTTTAGAAATGTTTTCATTAATCCTGACAACAAAGAAAAATCATTTGTGTATCCATTTTAAAGAATAGAAACTAAATGTGTTGTTTTTCTATGTCTATTTCAAGCAGCCTTCTTTACCCTGAGGTCTTCCAGATATTGTTTTATTCTAGCTGTCATCAGCCCTGGCCAGCATGGCCAATGGCCAGAGGTGATGGGAGTTGTAGTCTAGCAACATCTGAAGAGTCACCAGTTGAGAAAACTGACCTAGAGACTAAGCAGATACTTAACAGTAAGCTTAAGATATAATTTTGAACATAAATAAATAAGAGTAGGGCTTCCTGGTCCCATGCAGATGACATGATTTAATATAGAGTGGACATCATTTTAAACTGGAAAACTCTGTGGTTTCAGTTCCCCAGACAGTTTTATATTGCTTCTGAGTTTGTGCAAATGAACCTAGCAGTTCCACTGATGTCAGTGTAGTTTGCTGGATTATGGATGCCAAGAATTTTGATCTACTCAGGATAATGACAGGCTGAAACCACATTGAGTGGGAAGATCTCCAGGTAGATTTTTCACAGTCAATCAAACTGTTTACCCAAGTTGCTTCAATACCTAATTCATTTGCTGTAGGGCAGCCACACCTGTGAAATGAAACAGGATACGCAGGTGGTTGGGGCTGCTGAGAATTGTATTGAATGTGCCCATTGAACCACTACATGAACATTCACATTTCAAAATGAGGCAAATCGAATAACATTCAAAGCATTGTAATAGTTGTGCAACAGTCTCTGGATGGTAAGAGTACTGCCTTGGGAAGCAGTCAGTGGCTTAAAAATGGGTGGGGAAATCTTTTTCAGCCCGAGGGCCACATTCCCTTCTGAGCAACCTTCCAAGGGCCACATGCCAGTGGTGAGTGGGGCCATGGGCAGAAGTGGGTGGAGCAACAAATGTAGATTTTACCATTGTACAGTACTCTAGTTTCTACACACATTCACACAGACCTCTGTGTCCTCTATGCAGACAAACAAGATGCATGATCAGAAGAGCTAATGAAGGGTGTGTGGCCTGGGAAGAATTCTGAGCTCCAGACAGAGAGATCTGACAGGATACATTCAGCCCCTGGGCCTAATGTTCCGCACCCCTAGTTTAAAATGAGAATTTGTTGCTGTGTGTGTTTGTGTTTGCTAAATTTGGTTTAAATGCAGCACAGCAGCAGCAGAGTAACAGCGGATGTTGAAATGCGAGTGTGCCAGCGTGTGTGTGCGTTTACCTAAGAAAGCAGGCTTTTACCCTGCATCAGGATCACTGAGACTGGAGACTTAGTAAAATAAGAAAAGCTACTTTATTTATAGAAATACATAGTAGATGGAAAGGCAAACCTAGTTCTAACTAACTAACTAAGTTGGAGGCATAACACCCATATGTAGGAGTTAGCCCCATGGCTTGGAGAGACAGCAGAGACAAAAGGAGTCTCCTCTCTCCGGGACAGTCGGAGAAGAAAGAAGAGGAAAGGGCAGGAGGAGGAGCGGCAGGTAAGCTTCCCTGAAGACGTAACAGTCTAGTGACAGAAGGAAGTCAGTCAGAGCACCACAGGTAAAGGTAAACAACCCTATCCATCTGGAGGACCCTAGCTTTATCTCCCTTCTGGAACACAAACAAAAGAACAAAACAGGAGTTGCTCTTGTGCCACTTCCAACAGAATTCGCCTTCAGTCCTAAACACATATACTTGAAAAGAATCTATTTGTTTCAGCAGAGATTACTTCTAAATTACATTACTTCTAAACTTGTGTTATTTTATAAAACGGTGTTAAGCAGAGACATTTCAAATGAACTGGGTGGGGTTCTATTTCACTACATATTTTGAGAGCCAGTATGGTGTAGTGGTTTGAGTGTTGGACTAGGATCCAGGAGACCAGGGTTCAAATCCCCATTCAGCCATGAAGTTGGGTGATCTTGGGGAGTCAGTGTCTCTTAGCCTAACCTACCTCACCGGTTGTTGTGAAGATGAAACGGGAAGGGGAGGAAACATGTATGCCATCTTGAACTCCTTGGAGGAATAGCGGGATATAAATGTAATTATAGATAGATAGTATTGAATTTTCATATTAGATTAGAATACTGGTTTTCTATTCCAAGCACTGCAGAAAGATCTCTGTATCAAGAAACTATCTTCTAACAATTAGCCATATTGGACCATTAAAGAAAATTAGTGACATTCTCTATTCAAACCCGATTCTGATCAGGCATCGCAGGAGGGCAAAACCCTCATGCTAGGGCTATTCACAGTCATCAAACAGCAAGCCCACAGCAATATCCTATTGAAAACCTTTGCCCATCCATTTCATACCACAGTAAGTTTGCTAGTCTTTCACATACTAGAGATCTCTGGAAATACTCCTTTGATGCAACCTCGGTTGAGTTGATGTTTATGAAGTTGTGACATTTGCTGATGTTATGACATGAATGTGTTGAACAGATTAGAAATGAGGATTGATAAAATGCCTTTTGGGCCATCTAGGAATCTATGGAGGTGACCTTGCAAACAGAAGTGGAATCTGGGGCAAGTGGATTTAGTGTGGCCGGCGGAGGAGCCGAGGGGATATTTGTGAAGCAAGTGCTCAAAGAGTCCCCAGCATCAAAGTTATTCAGTCTGAGAGAAGGTATAGTACAGTCTTATGTTACATTATGATTTTGCTTTAAGGAAAGTGATAATGAAGCTAATATACATTTTAAAATATTGGATAAATTAATTCATACTTTTTTAAAAAAAATGCATTTTGGACTATCTACAGAGGAGAGCAAAGTGGGCTAAACCTTTTTAAATGAATGACTGAATACCAGTGGAGCTGGGACTAATCTACTTACAGTGCAATCCTATTCATGTCTATTGAGAAGTAAGCCCTCTTTGAAGGCAAGAGAGCTTACTCCCAAGTAAGCTGGTACAGGATTGCAGCCTTAGTCCATTTATCTATGATTATTTTGATGGATCACGAGCTGAAATCCAAATGCTTCAAGTCTGTAAAAGTAGCTGTACACACACACACACAAAACACCTCAGGAATGGTCATATAAGCCAAGGGTCCATTCAAACTTTGAGACACAGCTTTGTACACCAGGGTGATTTCCTTCCCTATTAGATGGCCATCTGCAACCTGGTTTTGTGAATGTCTAGATAATGTGCTCACATTGCAGGCTAATCTCTGCATTCAGTGTTCTGAAAATCTCTGAATAAGAGCTGGCCCACATTCTACATAACGCAAGTATGGGGTGGGTTATTTCCATCACGTGGCCTGAACCGCTGATTTCTTGTGGGAAGGAGGGGTCTCTGATGTGCATGCAGAATTATGGTACCTGCAAAGCTATAATGGAAGAGGGTGGAGTTCTTGTGGTCACAAAAAGAAGACTTTCACTTTGTTTACCTAAGAGATGGCTGAGGGTCATGAGGCAATTTACTAGGTCATTTATGGGCCAAGCCATATTTAGTTACATACCTCTGAGGAAAAATATGCCTGCCAGAATGGAGGATCTGGGAAACACAAGTTGTAGGTTTGCATGTTGTTGCTGTTTGTGCCTTGCAGGGCTATTCTGAGGCCATCGCCTTTGCATACGCAGGGACCTGACGGGCCAGCCTGATATTTTGCAATCCAATTAGTTTCTGCTACCTCTTTACAGGTGATCAGCTACTGAGTGCCACGATCTTTTTTGATGATATCAAATATGAAGATGCACTCAAGATTCTGCAGCATTCTGAGCCATACAAAGTACAGTTCAATCTTAAAAGAAAGTTGACTGGGAAGGAAGATCTTGAAGCAATACATTTTGCAACACAATCCAAAAAGGAAAAATTGAGTCAGGTAAGGTACACCTGTAAAATTACACTTTTTTGAACCATTGCAGCCCCTCTCCCCAGAGTGCTCCATCACACATGGTTCCAGAGGTTCCCTCGGCCTCAGAAGCAGCTTTTCAGAAAGTGCAGAGGCTGAATGGGTGGGAGGGGGAATCAGGAAAGCCCCACTGTGCAAGCGACGTTCTGCTCATGTGTCTCTGGATTAAAAAAAGATTGAAACTAGGGCAGTGGACAGACCTCTGAACTGCCCCATAGTTAAAATCCGGGGTGGGAGCATCAGGCCAAACCACCCTGGGTCAGCCTAAGGACCCCCCACCCCAGCTCGGAGCCACTCCCGAATATGTTCAGGGCGGAGCTCATGTTTAATTACGGTAAAAACCCTGTAATTAAACATAAGGCCGGGAGGGGGAAGATGTTGTGTCTTCTTCCCGTCCTGACCAAGAACAGGGGCCAATTGTATTCAAGGTCACTCCCTTCACTGTTGAGCCAAGGGAGCAATCCAAGAAGGTGCTGTTTTACACCACCCCTAAGGATGGTGAGGACTCCTCAGTGATCCTGGTTTGCAAAGAAAGCCCCTTGCAAACCAGTAATGTGCAGGATCACTCCCTCGGCTCATCAGCTGTGAGCTGAGGGAGTGATCCTGTGGGTTGTGCAGTGCTGTTTTGCAGGAAAGCCCCTTGCAAAACACCACCCCGCACCCCACAAAACCACTGCATCTGCTCATCAGCTGATGAGCTGAAGCAGCAATCATGTGGGATGGCGCTCAGGCAAGAGGGAAAGCCAAGGTTGCCTCATCTTCCTGCCTGATGCCCTGCCCTGTGATGGCCCCGGATCACTGTGGGTCATCCAATCCAACCTGTAGCAATTTGTGGCTATCTGAATCCAGCTTGGCCAAGGCTCAAAAACCATCCAAATGGGCCCTATTTGCTTTGGGCCTCAGCTGAATCCAGTGCACAGCCCTAATTAAAACATGTCAATATCTACCTGTCTGGATAGGCTTGCCTAAACAAAAATGTTTTAAGGAGGTGCTGAAAACATACACCAAAGATGCCTAACTGATGTCAATAGGCAGAGAGTTCCAACATATAGATACTACCAAACTAAAATATCAATTTCTTACAAGTGTGGAATAAGTATTATGTGGCATAAAATAATAATTATGTGGCAATAATATAAAAATATGGATAAATACAGGACTGGAGGCAAGTGGGTGTCGCCATAGCCAAAAATGGATGGAGCAATGGGCATGACTTATCTTTGTACAGTAGGCTACATTCTTGCCACACAAAATTCAGAGGTTTGCACACAAACACACCCTTCTCCATTGTCCACCAAAGCAAGCAAGAGGCATCTTCCCTTCTGTTTGCATGCAGCCCTCCTCTGAATTGCTAGGCTCTATCCCAGCTTCATGTACAATAGAACTCAGGTTAGTAGGTCTGAGTTTCAGGTGAGTCCCAACTGAAGTTTACAGGCATAGATTAACATGTCAAAGGACACTTTCTTGGAGAATAAAACAAGGAAGCCAGGAGCCAAAGCGGTATGATTTATGTATTCGTTCATTCATTAATCGTTTCCTATGAAGCATCTCAAAGCAATTTCAAAATGCAATAAAAACATATACAAAACAACTGCATATATAAAAACAGTTTTATAAACTGCATGTGTAAATAGTCATAGTCAATGTATTTGTATACCACTTTTTCCACAAAGACATCTGTGCTCAAACTGGTTCACATAAAAACAAACAATCTAAATAAAGTAGTACAATAACAATAAATAATTAATGGTTCATTTATCATACGTCACAATTCAAGTGAGCATAAAGCTTTGTTAATGCTTTCTTACTGTTTTGAGCTCAACTTGGTTGTTGGAAAAGCAATATGCAAAATATGAAATCAAATTAAATCCATTGCTTCCTAAAAGGTAATAAATAAAGAAATAAAATAAGTGGCAGAATTATTAGAAGAAGATGGAATATTATTGGGTGACAGCCATTACATCAGGCTGCAGCAGAGGAGGAAAGAGAAGAGATGAAGGTCCATTCTATCTGTGCAGCTACATATATAAACAATTAAAACAATTATGTATATAAAAATACATATATAAAAACAATTCCATATAGAAAAAAATCAAATAAATGCAAATTCCAACTGGAATAAAAATCTTTGCTTAGAATGCTTGATCAAAGAGGAAGGTCTTCAACAGGTGCTGAAAAGACAATAAAGACAGTGCCTGTCTGCTATGTAATGAGACAGAGTTTCAAAGGGTAGGTGCCACCACACTAAAGGCCTGGTTCTGACATTGTACAGAAGGGACCTCCTGATAAGATGATGTCTGCAGGTTGCCCTCTCAATCAATCAATCTTTATTTCTACCCCGCCCTTTTTCCAAAACTGGAACTCAGGGCGGCTTACAAATAAAAACTACACACAGGTAAAAAACATACAAAAATATACAATTAAAATAGAATTAAACTATTCGTAACATTAAAGACATAAAACTTACACTTAAAATACTAAGACAATTTAAAACTTTAAGAATAGGACCATAGAACAATACAACAGACCTTATGAGGCCCTGTGTTAAACATCTTCTAGTCCAAAACCCTGTCGGAATAAAAAAGTCTTTGCCTGCCGACGGAAGGATAGCAAGGAAGGGGCCATTCGTGCTTCCTTAGGAAGAGAGTTCCAGAACCTGGGGGCAGCCACCGAGAAGGCCCTATCTCGCGTCCCCACCAATCGCGCTTGCGAAAGTGTTGGGACTGAGAGAAGGGCCTCTCCTGAGGATCTCAACACCCAGGCAGGCTCATATGGGGAGATACGGTCTGACAAATAGCCTGGACCTAGGCCGTATAGAGCTTTATAGGTCAAAACCAGCACTTTGAATTGTGACCGGAAACAAACTGGCAGCCAGTGGAGCTGTCGCAACAAGGGGGTTGTATGGTCCCTGTAACCAGCCCCAGTTAGCACTCTGGCTGCAGCTCTTTGTACCAGTTTAATGAATGCAGTGATCAGCTGAGTGTATAAAAGATGAGACTCTTTTTTGTTATCCTGGTCCCAAACTGTATAGGGCTTTGTATACTAGTTGTTGTTGTTGTTACGTGCCTTCAAGTCAATTACGACTTATGGCGACCCTATGAATCAGCAACCTCCAAGAGCATCTGTCATGAACCACCCTGATCAGATCTTGTAAGTTCAGGTCTGTGGCTTCCTTTATGGTATCAATCCACCTCTTGTTTGGCCTTCCTCTTTTTCTACTCCCTGCTGTTTTTCCCAGCATTTTTGTCTTTTCTAGTGAATGATGTCTTCTCATGATGTGTCCAACGTATGATAACCTCAGTTTCATCATTTTAGCTTCTAGTGATAGTTCTGGTTTAAGTTGTTCTAACACCCAATTATTTGTATTTTCACAGTCCATGATATGCGCAAAGCTCTCCTCCAACACCACATTTCAAATGAGTTTATTTTTCTCTTACCTGCTTTTTTCACTGTCCAACTTTCACATCCATACATAGAGATCGGGAATACCATGGTCTGAATGATCCTGACTTTGGTGTTCAGTGATACATCATTTCATTTGAGGACCTTTTCTAGTTCTCTCACAGCTGCCCTCCCCAGTCCTAGCCTTCTTCTGATTTCTTGACTATTGTCTCCATTTTGGTTAATGACTGTGCCAAGGTATTGATAATCTTTGACAAGTTCAATGTCCTCATTGTCAACTGTAAAGTTACATAAATCTTCTTTTGTCATTACTTTAGTCTTTTTGACGTTCAGCTGTAGTCCTGCTTATGTGCTTTCCTCTTTAAGTTTCATCAGCATTCGTTTCAAATCATTACTGGTTTCTGCTAAGACTATGGTATCATCTCCATATCTTAAATTATTGATGTTTCTCCCTCCAGTGTTCACACCTCCTTCATCTTGGTCCAATCCCACTTTCCGTATGATATGTTCCGCGTACAAATTAAACAAATAGGGTGATAAAATACACCCCTGTCTCACACCCTTTCCGATGGGGAACCAATTAGTTTCTCCATATTCTGTCCTTACAGTAGCCTCTTGCGCAGAGTATAGGTTCCGCATCAGGACAATCAGGTGCTGTGGCACCCCCATTTCTTTTAAAGCATTCCATAGTTTTTCATGATCTACACAGTCAAAGGCTTTGCTGTAGTCTATAAAGCACAGGGTAATTTTCTTCTGAAATTCCTTGCTCCATTCCATTATCCAACATATGTTTGCTATATGATCTCTGGTGCCTCTTCCCTTTCTAAATCCAGCTTGGACATCTGGCATTTCTCGCTCCATATATGGTAAGAGCCTTTGTTGTAGAATCTTGAGCGTTACTTTACTTGCATGGGATATTAAGGCAATAGTTCAATAATTACTGCATTCTCTGGGATCCCCTTTCTTTGGAAGTGGGATATATATTGAACACTTCCAGTCTGTGGGCCATTGTTTAGTTTTCCATATTTCCTGCCCCCTTTAGGATGCACACCTTAACGTGGTGAGGGGGTTTGAGAGTGTTGAAGAAGCTGAGAGCAATGCCATCAGGAGCCTAGACCAAGAGACTAGACTCCTAGCAGGGGCACCCATGGCGGAATGGTCAAAGCTGAGACACCAGACTAAAATGCATCCAAACTCAGAGGAAGGCAATGGTAAACCACCTCTGAATACCTCTTACCACGAAAACTCTATGAACAGAGTATCCAAAATGCAACACGAGATAGTGCTGGAAGATGAGACCCCCAGGTCAGAAGGCACTCACCGAGCTACTGGGGAAGAACTAAGGACAAGTACGAGTAGCGCTATGACTAATGACACAGCTGGGTCAAAGCCGAAAGGAAGCCCAGAGGCTGATGCGCACAGATGCGAAAGGAGAGTCCGGAGTTGTACGACGCACACAATAGGAACATGGAATGTGAGAAGCATGAACCAGGGAAAGTTAGAAATTGTCAAGCAAGAAATGAAACGCATCAACATTACAATACTTGGTGTGAGTGAATTAAAATGGACTGGAATGGGACATTTTCAGTCAGGCAACTACAATATATTTTATGCAGGAAATGAGAAATCAAGAAGAAACGGGGTTGCTTTAATAGTGGGAAGTGATGTAGCAAAAACAATTAGGAGCAACAACGCAAGGTCTGAGCGAGTGATATCAGTGAGATTAAATGGGAAACCTATTAACATAACCATCATCCAACTCTATGCTCCAACGTCAAATGCAGAAGAAGAAGGAGAGATTTTACGCAGAAGTACAGGAGGAAATTGATCACACACCAAAACAAGATGTGATGATAATCATGGGGGACTGGAATGCAAAAGTAGGGAACAGAGAAGAACTAGGAATTGTGGGGAAATGGGGCTTAGGAGACAGAAATGAAGCAGGAGAAAGACTTATTGAATTTTGTGATTTGTTTCTTGCCAACACATTTTTTGAGCAACCAAAAAGACGACTGTACACGTGGACATCACCAGATGGTCAATATAGGAATCAAATTGATTATATTGGAAACAGAAGATGGAGAAGTTCCATACTTCCTGCAAAAACAAGACCAGGAGCAGACTGCGGTACAGATCATGAATTGTTCGTAACGAAAATCAGAGTAAAGCTAAAGAAGAACAAAGCACTCATAATGCCAAAATACAAGTTAAATAACATCCCAGAAGAATATAAAGATCAAATAAGGAACAGGTTTGAGGCCTAAACTTAGTTGACAGAGAACCAGAAGAACTATGGACTGAAGTCGGGGACATTATCAGGGAAGAATGCAAAAAGACAATACCTCTTGTTAAAAAG
This sequence comes from Rhineura floridana, assembly GCF_030035675.1. Lineage (NCBI taxonomy): Eukaryota > Metazoa > Chordata > Lepidosauria > Squamata > Rhineuridae > Rhineura > Rhineura floridana. The sequence goes on from NC_084481.1 coordinate 221,650,235, forward strand.
AGAGACAGACCTCAATGGATGACTGAAGAAACTCTTAAAATGGTTAAAGAGAGAAGGAAAGCAAAAGCAAAAGGAGATGGAAACACAGTCAGAACCCTAAATGCAACTATACAATGACTATTACATAGGCACAAAGAAAACTATTACAATAATTATTGTATAGAAATAGAAAAGGACAACAAATTGGGAAGAACAAGAGCTCTGTTCCAAAAGATTAGAGAAATGAAAGGGAAATTTAAACCACGAGTAGGGATGTTGAATAATCAACAGGAGAACACACTGACTGACCGAGATGAAATAAAAGGAAGATGGAAACAATACACTGAAGAACTCTATAAAAGAGATGACAGGATGACAGATTCATTCACGGAGGAACCATATGATGAAGAACCAGAAATTTTAGAATGTGAGGTGAAAGCTGCTCTTAAAATTCTTGGAAGAAACAAATCACCAGGAATAGATGGCATACCAATAGAGTTGCTACAAGCTACTAAGACTGAATCTGTCCAAATTTTGACAAAATGTATACTAGTACCAGCACCTTACTTAGCCTAGTTGCTAGTTGGCAGCCAGTGTAATTCTTTCAGCAGCAGTGTAATACAATGGTGATATTCTGCCCCAGTGAGCAGTCGAGCCACTATATTTTGCACTATCTGCAGCTTCTGGGTCAACCATAAGGGCAGCTCCACATAGAGGACATTGCAGTAATACTGAGCCATAACAGCTGAGGTTTTCCCATGTTCAGTTTAGGATTGGTTTCCACATCAGACAGATTGAACTATAACCAGTGATGGCATGCATAAAATGTTAAAGCTCAGAATCATTTTTTTTATGGAAGCAGCTCATCAGATAATTGCCAGAACTGGAAGTCAGCCTCCAATTTTACATATGCTCTTACGGAGATATTGACTAGACAACTGCAAGCTCAACATGGAATAATAGTCAAAGATGACATTGAATCCACTTGGTATATCTTTATTCAGTATATAAGAGACAACATAAAAAATTCCATACCAGTCTTTGGAAAAATCTGTTCAGATAAAATGAAAATGGAAAAGATACACTCAAGACCATTTATGACATTGTGATCATCATCTGAACTTTGTTTGCCTACTTTGTACATATGATATAAACATACAGATCGCATCTGGGGAGGGGAGTTTGGGGTTCTGTATAGTTTTATTTCATGTATTTATTTATTATTTGATTTATATCCTACCCTTCCTCCCAGCAGGAGCCCAGGGCGGCAAACAAAACCACTAAAAACACTTTAAAACATCATAAAAACAGACTTTAAAATACATTAAAACAAAACATCTTTAAAAACATTTTTAAAAAGCTTTGAAGGCATCTTTTAAAAAAGAGAGAGAAAAGGTTAAAAACATGTTTGTTTGTTTTTTAAAAAAGGTTTAAACACATATTAAAAAGCAATTCCAACACAGATGCAGACTGGGATAAGGTCTCAACTTAAAAGGCTTGTTGAAAGAGGAAAGTCTTCAATAGGTGCTGAAAAGATAACAGAGATGGAGTCTATCTAACATTTAAGGGTAGGGAATTTCACAGGGTAGGTGCCACCACACTAAAGGTCCATTTCCTATCAGGTTCAGATCCCTGAACCTGAACTAACATTTGCAGGAAGGGATTCTGAGGAACTGAGACAAATAGTGGTAACGAGAGAGGAAGTTCTAAGCTTAATGGACAATATAAAAACTGACAAATCACCGGGCCCGGATGGCATCCACCCGAGAGTTCTCAAAGAACTCAAAGGTGAAATTGCTGATCTGCTAACTAAAATATGTAACTTGTCCCTTGGGTCCTCCTCCGTGCCTGAGGACTGGAAAGTGGCAAATGTAACGCCGATCTTCAAAAAGGGATCCAGAGGGGATCCCGGAAATTACAGGCCAGTTAGCTTAACTTCTGTCCCTGGAAAACTGGTAGAAAGTATTATTAAAGCTAGATTAACTAAGCACATAGAAGAACAAGCCTTGCTGAAGCAGAGCCAGCATGGCTTCTGCAAGGGAAAGTCCTGTCTCAGTAACCTATTAGAATTCTTTGAGAGTGTCAACAAGCATATAGATAGAGGTGATCCAGTGGACATAGTGTACTTAGACTTTCAAAAAGCATTTGACAAGGTACCTCACCAAAGGCTTCTGAGGAAGCTTAGCAGTCATGGAATAAGAGGAAAGGTCCTCTTGTGGATAAGGAATTGGTTAAGAAGCAGAAAGCAGAGAGTAGGAATAAACTGACAGTTCTCCCAATGGAGGGCTGTAGAAAGTGGAGTCCCTCAAGGATCGGTATTGTGACCTGTACTTTTCAACTTGTTCATTAATGACCTAGAATTAGGAGTGAGCAGTGAAGTGGCCAAGTTTGCTGATGACACTAAATTGTTCAGGGTTGTTAAAACAAAAAGGGATTGCGAAGAGCTCCAAAAAGACCTCTCCAAACTGAGTGAATGGGCAGAAAAATGGCAAATGCAATTCAATATAAACAAGTGTAAAATTATGCATATTGGAGCAAAAAATCTTAATTTCACATACACGCTCATGGGGTCTGAACTGGCGGTGACCGACCAGGAGAGAGACCTCGGGGTTGTAGTGGACAGCACGATGAAAATGTCGACCCAGTGTGCGGCAGCTGTGAAAAAGGCAAATTCCATGCTAGCGATAATTAGGAAAGGTATTGAAAATAAAACAGCCGATATCATAATGCCGTTGTATAAATCTATGGTGCGGCCGCATTTGGAATACTGTGTACAGTTCTGGTCGCCTCATCTGAAAAAGGATATTATAGAGTTGGAAAAGGTTCAGAAGAGGGCAACCAGAATGATCAAGGGGATGGAGCGACTCCCTTACGAGGAAAGGTTGCAGCATTTGGGGCTTTTTAGTTTAGAGAAAAGGCGGGTCAGAGGAGACATGATAGAAGTGTATAAAATTATGCATGGCATTGAGAAAGTGGATAGAGAAAAGTTCTTCTCCCTCTCTCATAATACTAGAACTCGTGGACATTCAAAGAAGCTGAATGTTGGAAGATTCAGGACAGACAAAAGGAAGTACTTCTTTACTCAGCGCATAGTTAAACTATGGAATTTGCTCCCACAAGATGCAGTAATGGCCACCAGCTTGGACGGCATTAAAAGAAGATTAGACAACTTCATGGAGGACAGGGCTATCAATGGCTACTAGCCATGATGGCTGTGCTCTGCCACCCTAGTCAGAGGCAGCATGCTTCTGAAAACCAGTTGCCGGAAGCCTCAGGAGGGGAGAGTGTTCTTGCACTCGGGTCCTGCTTGCGGGCTTCCCCCAGGCACCTGGTTGGCCACTGTGAGAACAGGATGCTGGACTAGATGGGCCACTGGCCTGATCCAGCAGGCTCTTCTTATGTTCTTATGTTCTATGTTGTGCAGAACGGACCTCCTGATAAGATGGTATCTGCAGGAGACCGTCACCTGCAGAGCACAGTGATCGACTGGGTATATAAGGGATGAGACGGTCTTTCAGGTATCCTGGTCCCAAGCTGTATAGGGCTTTGTACACCAAAACTAGAACCTGGAATTTGGCCCAGTACCAAATGGGCAGCCAGTGCAATTCTTTCAGCAGTGGGGTGACATGTTGTCGATACCCTACCCCAGTGACCAGTCTCGTTGCTGCATTTTGCACCAGCTACTGCTTCCGGACCAACCTCAAGGGCAGCCCCACATAGAGTGCATTACAGTAACCCAGCCTGAAGGTTACCAGTGTGTGGACAACAGTGGTCAGGCTATCCCAGTCCAGAAATGGCCACAGCTGTCTTACCAGCCAAAGCTGGTAAAAGGCACTCCTAGCCACTGAGGTCACCTGAGCCTCTAGCAACAAAGGTGGATCCAGGAGCACCCCCAGACTACGGACCTGCTCTTTCAGGGGGAGTACAACCCTATCCAAAGCAGGCAACTGACCAATTATCTGAACTTGGGAACCACCAACTCACAGTGTCTCTGTCTTGCTAGCATTCAGACTCATTTAGTCGTCCTCATTCAGCCCACCATAGAGTCCTGGCAGCAGTCCAGGGCTTGCACAGCCCTCTCCCAATTCAGATGTTACAGAGAAATAGAGCTAGGTATCATCAGAGTACTGCTGACACCTTGCCCCAAATCTCCTTATGACCTCTCCCAAGGGCTTCATATAGTTGTTAAACAGCACGGGGAACAAGATGGTACCCTGCGACACCCCACAGCACAACTGCCAGGGGGCTGAAAGACAATCACCCAACGTTATTTTCTGAAAACGACCTCGGAGATAGGGTTGGAACCACTGTAAAACAGTGCCTCCAATACCCATCTCATCAAGTCAGTCCAGAAGGATACCATGGTCAATGGTATCAAAAGCTGTGGAGAGATCAAGTAAGAGTAACAGGGTCGCACTCCTCCGTCCTTCTCCCGATAAAGGTCACCCATCAGGGCGACCAAGGCTGATTCAGTCCCATAACCAGGCCTGAACCCAGACTGTAACAGGTCAAGATAATCTGTTTCATCCAATAGTACTTGCAATTGCTGCACCACAACCCTCTCAATCACCTTCCCTAAGAAGGGGGTGTTTGCAACCGGGTGGTAGTTGTCGCAGACCAATGGGTCCAGGGTGGGCTTTTTCAGGAGAGGTTGGATCGCCACCTCTTTCAGGGCAGCTGGAACCACTCCCTCCCACAATGGTGCATTGACCACACCCTGGATCCACTTGGTCAAACCCCCTTGGCAAGCTTTAATAAGCCAAAAGGGCAAGGGTTGAGAGGACAAGTTGCTGGCTGCATCATCGCAAGCACCTTGTCTGCATCATAGTTTCTTCTCATGTGTTCAGGTTATATATTGTAACATTGGAAAATGACAAATAAAAACTTAAAAAAAAACAACAGAAAGCTTAGAAAGCTTATTTTTCAGCAGGTATCTATTGTCTTGAAGTCTCTCGGTAACTCTGTTTTAACACTGTGATATGTCTGTATGTCTGTATGTGCCTGTGTCAATGGAGGCTGGTCCATATAGGGCTCTGTGCCATCAACTTCAGACTGCCTTCTTACTTATAACCAATGGGAGGATGGTGCAGCCTATTATTGGCTCTGGCTCCATCTGTCACTGATTCTGGTGCCACCTACTGTTGGCCTCCCTGGTTTCTATCCCACAAGTCCCAATGGGCACCAGCCTCCACTAGTGTGGGTGCGTCTATTTCTTAATTTCAATGTTCTGATGTAGACTGTCTTGAACATTTTTTAAGATAGAAAGGGGGGGGATTTTAAATGCATACACAGTAAGTACTCCATACAATTTATATTGGAAATTCTGTTTCCCAGGGAAAGGAAACATTGGAAATACCAGAGAAGACAATCACAGAAGAAGATAAAGCAACCTTAATTGTAAAACAAAGAGTTGGACGACCAAAAAGACCCAAGAAAGACAGACTCTCCTGGCCAAAATTCCAGTCAATGAAAGGTAAAAAGATTTTGGAACATAGGAGATCTCGTAGCACATCAGATGCATATGAGCATGGCATTCCAGATGTTTCTCCAACAAGCACAGACACAGAATCACAATTTCAGGCAGAAGAAATTCAAGCAAAACTTAAAAAAGGAAGTCAAAAGAAATTAAAATTCCCCAGTATTGGGTTCAAGATGCATAGAAGTAAACAGGAACCAGAGGAGAGGGCAAAATATGAAGCCAAACATCTTACAGAGTATGAAAATGATAATGCCCAGGAAATCCCAGGAAAAATCACAGTAGAATATTCTACTTCACAGACTAAAGACAAAAAAAAAGGAGAGGTAGAGGACCTAAAAAGAGATGTAAAAGAAACAAACTTTGAACTACCATATCAATCAAATAAATGTCCTGAAGTTGAATTAACTATTAAAAAACACAAGGAAAAGAAACCGAAGTCCACACTCATGACAAAACACTCAGAAACAACAGTAATAACATCACAGATAGCAACACCAATGTTACAAACAACTGAAATACAAGATAAGCATACAAATGAGTTAATAAAACCAAAGATACGTAAAAAAAAGCAGAAAGGATCAACAGAAAAAATGCAGGCAAAAATAAAAATGGACAACGAACAAGCAGAAAAACAATCAAAAACATTGGATAGCATACTGAATAGCATACCAGGAAAAACGTATCAAATTGAAGAAGATTCAGATCTCATATTACAAGCAACAGACATAAAAATCGCGACAGGCCAGGCTTCCACTGAATTGAAAACTACAGGGTTCAAGACAGAGGCACCATCAGTCGACACTGCAGACATCGAAGGGGACGGGACGAAAATACACATACCAAAGTTCAAGATGCCCAGCATGGGTTTCTCCAAACCAGAAATCAAAGGCCCCAAAGTCGATGTAGACATCAGCGAGCCTAAAGTTCACGTCACTCTTCCTGATGTCAGTGTTACCAAGCAAGAGCTGAAAATGGGGGACCTAGCGGCAGACATCAGCCTCTCAGCACCTGAGGTAAAGCTTCCAACGGGCCAGGCTTCCTTGGAATTGAAAGCTCCAGTGCTCCAGATAGAGGCACCATCAGCTGAGATTGCTCTGGAGGGCAGTGAGGCAAAGCCGGAGGGCATGGATAGAAAGTTTAAAATGCCTAAATTCCAAATGCCCAAGATTGGAATTTCGCTTCCCAAAGGGAAAGAAACTGCCAAAGGGGAAATGACCTTACCTTCCGTGGAAGTGGACAAATCCATGCCGGACCTTAAAGCTGAGGTGACACTGCCCTCAATGGACATTGGGGCTGACGTGAAGGTGCCAGGAGCCGACATATGGGCACCTACTGTGGAAGTGGAGGTTGGTGAGAAAGGCAAAATCAAGACGCCCGATGTCAAGATGCCCAGTGTCCAAGTCCCCAAACTGAAGACTCCTCAAGTGGGGGTCACCCTGCCAAAGGTCGAGGCAGATGTCTCCCTCCCCAAAGCAAAAGTCACTGTGCCAGAGGCAGAGATCTCCGTCAAGGTGCCTGATGCAGAAGGCAGCATCGAAGGAGGCGGGATGAAAATACACATGCCAAAGTTCAAGATGCCCAGCATGGGTTTCTCCAAACCAGAAATCAAAGGCCCCAAAGTCGATGTGGACGTCAGCCTGCCTAAAGTCGGCGTCACTCTTCCTGATGTTCGCATTACCAAGCCCGAGTTGAAAACAGGGGACCTGGCGGCAGACATCAGCCTCTCCGCACCTGAGGTAAAGCTTCCAACGGGCCAGGCTTCCTTGGAACTGAAAGCTCCAGAGCTCCAGATAGAGGCACCATCCGCCGAGATTGCTCTGGAGGGTGGTGGGGCGAAGCTGGAGGGCACAGACAGTAAGTTTAAGATGCCTAAATTCCAAATGCCCAAATTTGGAATTTCGCTTCCCAAAGGGAAAGCAGCTGCCGAAGGGGAAATCACCTTACCTTCCGTGGAAGCCGACGTGTCCATGCCGGAACTGAAAGCGAAGGTGACACTGCCGTCTGTGGGTGTCGGGGCTGACGTGAAGGTGCCAGGAACCGACATACGGGCACCTGGTGTGGAAGTGGAAGTTGGTGAGAAAGGCAAAATCAAGATGCCCGATGTCAAGATGCCCGATGTCAAGATGCCGAGTGTCAAAGTCCCCAATCTGAAGACTCCTCAAGTGGGGGTCACCCTGCCAAAGGTCGAGGCGGATGTCTCCATCCCCAAAGCAAGAGTTGCGGTGCCAGAGGCAGAGGTCTCCGTCAAGGTGCCCGATGCAGAAGGCAGCATCGAAGGGGGCGGGATGAAAATACACATGCCAAAGTTCAAGATGCCCAGCATGGGTTTCTCCAAACCAGAAATCAAAGGCCCCAAAGTCGATGTGGACATCAGCCTGCCTAAAGTCGACATCAGTCTTCCTGATGTTGGTGTTACCAAGCCCGAACTGAAAACGGCGGACCTGGCGGCAGACATCAGCCTCTCAGCACCTGAGGTAAAGCTTCCAACGGGCCAGGCTTCCTTGGAACTGAAAGCTCCAGAGCTCCAGATGGAGGCACCATCCGCCGAGATTGCTCTGGAGGGTGGTGGGGTGAAGCTGGAGGGCACGGACAGTAAGTTTAAGATGCCTAAACTCCAAATGCCCAAGTTTGGAATTTCACTTCCCAAAGGGAAAGCAGCCGCCGAAGGGGAAATCACCTTACCTTCCGTGGAAGCCGATATGTCCATGCCGGACCTGAAATCGAAGGTGACACTGCCGTCTTTGGGCCTCGGGGCTGACGTGAAGGTGCCAGGAACCGACATACGGGCACCTGGTGTGGAAGTGGAAGTTGGTGAGAAAAGCAAAATCAAGATGCCTGATGTCAAGATGCCCAGTGTCAAAGTCCCCAAACTGAAGACTCCTCAAGAGGGGGTCACCCTGCCAAAGGTTGAGGTGGATGTCTCCCTCCCCAAAGCAAAGGTTGCGGTGCCAGAGGCAGAGGTCTCCATCAAGGTGCCCGACACAGAAGGCAGCATCGAAGGAGGCGGGATGAAAATACACATGCCAAAGTTCAAGATGCCCAGCATGGGTTTCTCCAAACCAGAAATCAAAGGCCCCAAAGTCGATGTGGACATCAGCCTGGCTAAAGCCGACATCAGTCTTCCTGATGTCAGCGTTACGAAGCCCGAGCTGAAAATGGGGGACCAGGTGGCAGACATCAGCCTCTCAGCACCTGAGGTAAAGCTTCCAATGGGCCAGGCTTCCTTGGAATTCAAAGCTCCAGAGCTCCAGATAGAGGCACCATCTGCCGAGATTACTCTGGTGGGAGGTGAGGTGAAGCTGGAGGGCATGGACAGTAAGTTTAAGATGCCTAAACTCCAAATGCCCAAGTTTGGAATTTCACTTCCCAAAGAGAAAGCAGCTGCCAAAGGGGAAATCACCTTACCTTCCGTGGAAGCGGACGTATCCATGCCAGACCTGAGAGCCGAGGTGACACTGCCATCTGTGGGCCTCGGGGCTGACGTGAAGGCGCCAGGAGCCGACATACGGGCACCCGGTGTGGAAGTGGAAGTTGGTGAGAAAGGCAAAATCAAGATTCCCGATGTCAAGATGCCCAGTGTCAAAGTCCCCAAACTGAAGACTCCTCAAGTGGGGGTCACCCTGCCAAAGGTCGAGGCAGATGCCTCCCTCCCGAAAGCAAAAGTCGCGATGCCAGAGGCAGAGGTCTCCGTCAAGGTGCCCGACGCAGAAGGCAGCATCGAAGGAGGTGGGATGAAAATACACATGCCAAAGTTCAAGATGCCCAGCATGGGTTTCTCCAAACCAGAAATCAAAGGCCCCAAAGTTGATGTGGACGTCAGCCTGCCGAAAGTCGACATCAGTCTTCCTGATGTCATCGTTACCAAGCCCGAGCTGAAAACAGGGGACCTGGCGGCAGACATCAGCCTCTCAGCACCTGAGGTAAAGCTTCCAACGGGCCAGGCTTCCTTGGAACTGAAAGCTCCAGAGCTCCAGATAGAGGCACCATCCCCCGAGATTGCTCTGGAGGGCGGTGAGGCGAAGCTGGAGGGCACGGACAGTAAGTTTCAGATGCCTAAATTCCAAATGCCCAAGTTTGGAATTTCACTTCCCAAAGGGAAAGCAGCTGCTGAAGGGGAAATCACCTTACCTTCCGTGGAAGCAGACATATCCATGCCAGACCTGAAAGCCGAGGTGACACTGCCATCTGTGGGCCTCGGGGCTGACGTGAAGGTGCCAGGAGCCGACATACGGGCACCCGGTGTGGAAGTGGAAGTTGGTGAGAAAGGCAAAATCAAGATGCCCGATGTCAAGATGCCCAGTGTCAAAGTCCCCAAACTGAAGACTCCTCAAGTGGGGGTCACCCTGCCAAAGGTCGAGGCAGATGGCTCCATCCCCAAAGCAAAAGTCACTGTGCCAGAGGCAGAGGTCTCCGTCAAGGTGCCCGATGCGGAAGGCAGCATCGAAGGGGGCGGGATGAAAATACACATGCCAAAGTTCAAGATGCCCAGCATGGGTTTCTCCAAACCAGAAATCAAAGGCCCCAAAGTCGATGTGGACGTCAGCCTGCCTAAAGTCGGCGTCACTCTTCCTGATGTCAGCGTTACCAAGCCCGAGCTGAAAACAGGGGACCTGGCGGCAGACATCAGCCTCTCAGCACCTGAGGTAAAGCTTCCAACGGGCCAGGCTTCCTTGGAACTGAAAGCTCCAGAGCTCCAGATAGAGGCACCATCCGCCAAGATTGCTCTGGAGGGCGGTGAGGCGAAGCTGGAGGGCACGGACAGTAAATTTAAGATGCCTAAATTCCAAATGCCCAAGTTTGGAATTTCACTTCCCAAAGGGAAAGCAGCTGCTGAAGGGGAAATCACCTTACCTTCCGTGGAAGCAGACATATCCATGCCAGACCTGAAAGCCGAGGTGACACTGCCATCTGTGGGCCTCGGGGCTGACGTGAAGGTGCCAGGAGCCGACATACGGGCACCCGGTGTGGAAGTGGAAGTTGGTGAGAAAGGCAAAATCAAGATGCCCGATGTCAAGATGCCCAGTGTCAAAGTCCCCAAACTGAAGACTCCTCAAGTGGGGGTCACCCTGCCAAAGGTCGAGGCAGATGGCTCCATCCCCAAAGCAAAAGTCACTGCGCCAGAGGCAGAGGTCTCCGTCAAGGTGCCCGATGCGGAAGGCAGCATCGAAGGGGGCGGGATGAAAATACACATGCCAAAGTTCAAGATGCCCAGCATGGGTTTCTCCAAACCAGAAATCAAAGGCCCCAAAGTCGATGTGGACGTCAGCCTGCCTAAAGTCGGCGTCACTCTTCCTGATGTCAGCGTTACCAAGCCCGAGCTGAAAACAGGGGACCTGGCGGCAGACATCAGCCTCTCAGCACCTGAGGTAAAGCTTCCAACGGGCCAGGCTTCCTTGGAACTGAAAGCTCCAGATCTCCAGATAGAGGCACCATCCGCCAAGATTGCTCTGGAGGGCGGTGAGGCGAAGCTGGAGGGCACGGACAGTAAATTTAAGATGCCTAAATTCCAAATGCCCAAGTTTGGAATTTCACTTCCCAAAGGGAAAGCAGCTGCCGAAGGGGAAATCATCTTACCTTCTGTGGAAGCGGACGTATCCATGCCAGACCTGAAAGCCGAGGTGACACTGCCGTCTGTGGGCCTCAGGGCTGACGTGAAGGTGCCAGGAGCTGACATACGGGCACCCGGTGTGGAAGTGGAAGTTGGTGAGAAAGGCAAAATCAAGATGCCCGATGTCAAGATGCCCAGTGTCAAAGTCCCCAAACTGAAGACTCCTCAAGTGGGGGTCACCCTGCCAAAGGTCGAGGCAGATGTCTCCATCCCCAAAGCAAAAGTCGCTGTGCCAGAGGCAGAGGTCTCCGTCAAGGTGCCCGATGCAGAAGGCAGCATCGAAGGGGGCGGGATGAAAATACACATGCCAAAGTTCAAGATGCCCAGCATGGGTTTCTCCAAACCAGAAATCAAAGGCCCCAAAGTCGATGTGGACGTCAGCCTGCCTAAAGTCGGCGTCACTCTTCCTGATGTCAGCGTTACCAAGCCCGAGCTGAAAACAGGGGACCTGGTGGCAGACATCAGCCTCTCAGCACCTGAGGTAAAGCTTCCAACGGGCCAGGCTTCCTTGGAACTGAAAGCTCCAGAGCTCCAGATAGAGGCACCATCCGCCGAGATTGCTCTGGAGGGCGGTGAGGCGAAGCTGGAGGGCACGGACAGTAAATTTAAGATGCCTAAATTCCAAATGCCCAAGTTTGGAATTTCACTTCCCAAAGGGAAAGCAGCTGCCGAAGGGGAAATCATCTTACCTTCTGTGGAAGCGGACGTATCCATGCCGGACCTGAAAGCCGAGGTGACACTGCCGTCTGTGGGCCTCGGGGCTGACGTGAAGGTGCCAGGAGCTGACATACGGGTACCCGGTGTGGAAGTGGAAGTTGGTGAGAAAGGCAAAATCAAGATGCCCAATGTCAAGATGCCCAGTGTCAAAGTCCCCAAACTGAAGACTCCTCAAGTGGGGGTCACCCTGCCAAAGGTCGAGGCAGATGTCTCCATCCCCAAAGCAAAAGTCGCTGTGCCAGAGGCAGAGGTCTCCGTCAAGGTGCCCGATGCAGAAGGCAGCATCGAAGGGGGCGGGATGAAAATACACATGCCAAAGTTCAAGATGCCCAGCATGGGTTTCTCCAAACCAGAAATCAAAGGCCCCAAAGTCGATGTGGACGTCAGCCTGCCTAAAGTCGGCGTCACTCTTCCTGATGTCAGCGTTACCAAGCCCGAGCTGAAAACAGGGGACCTGGCGGCAGACATCAGCCTCTCAGCACCTGAGGTAAAGCTTCCAACGGGCCAGGCTTCCTTGGAACTGAAAGCTCCAGAGCTCCAGATAGAGGCACCATCCGCCAAGATTGCTCTGGAGGGCGGTGAGGCGAAGCTGGAGGGCACGGACAGTAAATTTAAGATGCCTAAATTCCAAATGCCCAAGTTTGGAATTTCACTTCCCAAAGGGAAAGCAGCTGCCGAAGGGGAAATCACCTTACCTTCTGTGGAAGCAGACATATCCATGCCAGACCTGAAAGCCGGGGTGACACTGCCGTCTGTGGGCCTCGGGGCTGACGTGAAGGTGCCAGGAGCTGACATACGGGTACCCGGTGTGGAAGTGGAAGTTGGTGAGAAAGGCAAAATCAAGATGCCCAATGTCAAGATGCCCAGTGTCAAAGTCCCCAAACTGAAGACTCCTCAAGTGGGGGTCACCCTGCCAAAGGTCGAGGCAGATGTCTCCATCCCCAAAGCAAAAGTCGCTGTGCCAGAGGCAGAGGTCTCCGTCAAGGTGCCCGATGCAGAAGGCAGCATCGAAGGGGGCGGGATGAAAATACACATGCCAAAGTTCAAGATGCCCAGCATGGGTTTCTCCAAACCAGAAATCAAAGGCCCCAAAGTCGATGTGGATGTCAGCCTGCCTAAAGTCGGCGTCACTCTTCCTGATGTCAGCGTTACCAAGCCCGAGCTGAAAACAGGGGACCTGGCGGCACACATCAGCCTCTCAGCACCTGAGGTAAAGCTTCCAACGGGCCAGGCTTCCTTGGAACTGAAAGCTCCAGAGCTCCAGATAGAGGCACCATCCGCCAAGATTGCTCTGGAGGGCGGTGAGGCGAAGCTGGAGGGCACGGACAGTAAATTTAAGATGCCTAAATTCCAAATGCCCAAGTTTGGAATTTCACTTCCCAAAGGGAAAGCAGCTGCCGAAGGGGAAATCATCTTACCTTCTGTGGAAGCGGACGTATCCATGCCGGACCTGAAAGCCGAGGTGACACTGCCGTCTGTGGGCCTCGGGGCTGACGTGAAGGTGCCAGGAGCTGACATACGGGTACCCGGTGTGGAAGTGGAAGTTGGTGAGAAAGGCAAAATCAAGATGCCCAATGTCAAGATGCCCAGTGTCAAAGTCCCCAAACTGAAGACTCCTCAAGTGGGGGTCACCCTGCCAAAGGTCGAGGCAGATGTCTCCATCCCCAAAGCAAAAGTCGCTGTGCCAGAGGCAGAGGTCTCCGTCAAGGTGCCCGATGCAGAAGGCAGCATCGAAGGGGGCGGGATGAAAATACACATGCCAGAGTTCAAGATGCCCAGCATGGGTTTCTCCAAACCAGAAATCAAAGGCCCCAAAGTCGATGTGGACGTCAGCCTGCCTAAAGTCGGCGTCACTCTTCCTGATGTCAGCGTTACCAAGCCCGAGCTGAAAACAGGGGACCTGGTGGCAGACATCAGCCTCTCAGCACCTGAGGTAAAGCTTCCAACGGGCCAGGCTTCCTTGGAACTGAAAGCTCCAGAGCTCCAGATAGAGGCACCATCCCCCGAGATTGCTCTGGAGGGCGGTGAGGCGAAGCTGGAGGGCACGGAAAGTAAGTTTGAGATGCCTAAATTCCAAATGCCCAAGTTTGGAATTTCACTTCCCAAAGGGAAAGCAGCTGCCGAAGGGGAAATCACCTTACCTTCCGTGGAAGCAGACATATCCATGCCAGACCTGAAAGCCGGGGTGACACTGCCGTCTGTGGGCCTCGCGGCTGACGTGAAGGTGCCAGGAGCCGACATACGGGCACCCGGTGTGGAAGTGGAAGTTGGTGAGAAAGGCAAAATCAAGATGCCCGATGTCAAGATGCCCAGTGTCAAAGTCCCCAAACTGAAGACTCCTCAAGTGGGGGTCACCCTGCCAAAGGTCGAGGCAGATGTCTCCATCCCCAAAGCAAAAGTCGCTGTGCCAGAGGCAGAGGTCTCCGTCAAGGTGCCCGATGCAGAAGGCAGCATCGAAGGGGGCGGGATGAAAATACACATGCCAAAGTTCAAGATGCCCAGCATGGGTTTCTCCAAACCAGAAATCAAAGGCCCCAAAGTCGATGTGGACGTCAGCCTGCCTAAAGTCGGCGTCACTCTTCCTGATGTCAGCGTTACTAAGCCCGAGCTGAAAACAGGGGACCTGGCGGCAGACATCAGCCTCTCAGCACCTGAGGTAAAGCTTCCAACGGGCCAGGCTTCCTTGGAACTGAAAGCTCCAGAGCTCCAGATAGAGGCACCATCCGCCAAGATTGCTCTGGAGGGCGGTGAGGCGAAGCTGGAGGGCACGGACAGTAAATTTAAGATGCCTAAATTCCAAATGCCCATGTTTGGAATTTCACTTCCCAAAGGGAAAGCAGCTGCCGAAGGGGAAATCATCTTACCTTCTGTGGAAGCGGACGTATCCATGCCGGACGTGAAAGCCGAGGTGACACTGCCGTCTGTGGGCCTCGGGGCTGACGTGAAGGTGCCAGGAGCCGACATACGGGTACCCGGTGTGGAAGTGGAAGTTGGTGAGAAAGGCAAAATCAAGATGCCCGATGTCAAGATGCCCAGTGTCAAAGTCCCCAAACTGAAGACTCCTCAAGTGGGGGTCACCCTGCCAAAGGTCAAGGCAGATGTCTCCATCCCCAAAGCAAAAGTAGCTGTGCCAGAGGCAGAGGTCTCCGTCAAGGTGCCCGATGCAGAAGGCAGCATCGAAGGGGGTGGGATGAAAATACACATGCCAGAGTTCAAGATGCCCAGCATGGGTTTCTCCAAACCAGAAATCAAAGGCCCCAAAGTCGATGTGGACGTCAGCCTGCCTAAAGTCGGCGTCACTCTTCCTGATGTCAGCGTTACCAAGCCCGAGCTGAAAACAGGGGACCTGGTGGCAGACATCAGCCTCTCAGCACCTGAGGTAAAGCTTCCAACGGGCCAGGCTTCCTTGGAACTGAAAGCTCCAGAGCTCCAGATAGAGGCACCATCCGCCAAGATTGCTCTGGAGGGCGGTGAGGCGAAGCTGGAGGGCACAGACAGTAAATTTAAGATGCCTAAATTCCAAATGCCCAAGTTTGGAATTTCACTTCCCAAAGGGAAAGCAGCTGCCGAAGGGGAAATCATCTTACCTTCTGTGGAAGCGGACGTATCCATGCCGGACCTGAAAGCCGAGGTGACACTGCCGTCTGTGGGCCTCGGGGCTGACGTGAAGGTGCCAGGAGCCGACATACAGGTACCCGGTGTGGAAGTGGAAGTTGGTGAGAAAGGCAATATCAAGATGCCCGATGTCAAGATGCCCAGTGTCAAAGTCCCCAAACTGAAGACTCCTCAAGTGGGGGTCACCCTGCCAAAGGTCGAGGCAAATGTCTCCATCCCCAAAGCAAAAGTCGCTGTGCCAGAGGCAGAGGTCTCCGTCAAGGTGCCCGATGCAGAAGGCAGCATCGAAGTGGGCGGGATGAAAATACACATGCCAAAGTTCAAGATGCCCAGCATGGGTTTCTCCAAACCAGAAATCAAAGGCCCCAAAGTCGATGTGGACGTCAGCCTGCCCAAAGTCGGCGTCACTCTTCCTGATGTCAGCGTTACCAAGCCCAAGCTGAAAACAGGGGACCTGGCGGCAGACATCAGCCTCTCAGCACCTGAGGTAAAGCTTCCAACGGGCCAGGCTTCCTTGGAACTGAAAGCTCCAGAGCTCCAGATAGAGGCACCATCCGCCAAGATTGCTCTGGAGGGCGGTGAGGCGAAGCTGGAGGGCACGGACAGTAAATTTAAGATGCCTAAATTCCAAATGCCCAAGTTTGGAATTTCACTTCCCAAAGGGAAAGCAGCTGCCGAAGGGGAAATCATCTTACCTTCTGTGGAAGCGGACGTATCCATGCCGGACCTGAAAGCCGAGGTGACACTGCCGTCTGTGGGCCTCGGGGCTGACGTGAAGGTGCCAGGAGCCGACATACGGGTACCCAGTGTGGAAGTGGAAGTTGGTGAGAAAGGCAAAATCAAGATGCCCGATGTCAAGATGCCCAGTGTCAAAGTCCCCAAACTGAAGACTCCTCAAGTAGGGGTCACCCTGCCAAAGGTCAAGGCAGATGTCTCCATCCCCAAAGCAAAAGTCGCTGTGCCAGAGGCAGAGGTCTCCGTCAAGGTGCCCGATGCAGAAGGCAGCATCGAAGGGGGCGGGATGAAAATACACATGCCAGAGTTCAAGATGCCCAGCATGGGTTTCTCCAAACCAGAAATCAAAGGCCCCAAAGTCGATGTGGACGTCAGCCTGCCTAAAGTCGGCGTCACTCTTCCTGATGTCAGCGTTACCAAGTCCGAGCTGAAAACAGGGGACCTGGTGGCAGACATCAGCCTCTCAGCACCTGAAGTAAAGCTTCCAACGGGCCAGGCTTCCTTGGAACTGAAAGCTCCAGAGCTCCAGATAGAGGCACCATCCCCCGAGATTGCTCTGGAGGGCGGTGAGGCGAAGCTGGAGGGCACGGACAGTAAGTTTGAGATGCCTAAATTCCAAATGCCCAAGTTTGGAATTTCACTTCCCAAAGGGAAAGCAGCTGCCGAAGGGGAAATCACCTTACCTTCCGTGGAAGCAGACATATCCATGCCAGACCTGAAAGCCGAGGTGACACTGCCATCTGTGGGCCTCGGGGCTGACGTGAAGGTGCCAGGAGCCGACATACGGGCACCCAGTGTGGAAGTGGAAGTTGGTGAGAAAGGCAAAATCAAGATGCCCAATGTCAAGATGCCCAGTGTCAAAGTCCCCAAACTGAAGACTCCTCAAGTGGGGGTCACCCTGCCAAAGGTCGAGGCAGATGTCTCCATCCCCAAAGCAAAAGTCGCTGTGCCAGAGGCAGAGGTCTCCGTCAACGTGCCCGATGCAGAAGGCAGCATCGAAGGGGGTGGGATGAAAATACACATGCCAAAGTTCAAGATGCCCAGCATGGGTTTCTCCAAACCAGAAATCAAAGGCCCCAAAGTCGATGTGGACGTCAGCCTGCCTAAACTCGGCGTCACTCTTCCTGATGTCAGCGTTACCAAGCCCGAGCTGAAAACAGGGGACCTGGCGGCAGACATCAGCCTCTCAGCACCTGAGGTAAAGCTTCCAACGGGCCAGTCTTCCTTGGAACTGAAAGCTCCAGAGCTCCAGATAGAGGCACCATCCGCCAAGATTGCTCTGGAGGGCGGTGAGGCGAAGCTGGAGGGCACGGACAGTAAATTTAAGATGCCTAAATTCCAAATGCCCAAGTTTGGAATTTCACTTCCCAAAGGGAAAGCAGCTGCCAAAGGGGAAATCATCTTACCTTCTGTGGAAGCGGACGTATCCATGCCAGACCTGAAAGCCGAGGTGACACTGCCGTCTGTGGGCCTCGGGGCTGACGTGAAGGTGCCAGGAGCCGACATACGGGTACCCGGTGTGGAAGTGGAAGTTGGTGAGAAAGGCAAAATCAAGATTCCCGATGTCAAGATGCCGAGTGTCAAAGTCCCCAAACTGAAGACTCCTCAAGTGGGGGTCACCCTGCCAAAGGTCGAGGCAGATGTCTCCATCCCCAAAGCAAAAGTCACAGTGCCAGAGGCAGAGGTCTCCATCAAGGTGCCTGACGCAGAAGGCAGCATTGAAGGGGGCGGGATGAAAATACACATGCCAAAGTTCAAGATGCCCAGCATGGGTTTCTCCAAACCAGAAATCAAAGGCCCCAAAGTCGATGTGGACGTCAGCCTGCCTAAAGTCGGCGTCACTCTTCCTGATGTCAGCGTTACCAAGTCCGAGCTGAAAACAGGGGACCTGGCGGCAGACATCAGCCTCTCAGCACCTGAGGTAAAGCTTCCAATGGGCCAGGCTTCCTTGGAACTGAAAGCTCCAGAACTCCAGATAGAGGCACCATCCGCCGAGATTGCTCTGGAGGGTGGTGAGGTGAAGCTGGAGGGCGCGGACAGTAAGTTTAAAATGCCTAAATTCCAAATGCCCAAGTTTGGAATTTCACTTCCCAAAGGGAAAGCAGCTGCCGAAGGGGAAATCACCTTACCTTCCATGGAAGCGGACGTGTCCATACCGAACCTTAAAGCCGAGGTGACACTCCCCTCTGTGGGCATTGGGGCAGACGTGAAGGTGCCAGGACCCGACATACGGGCACCCAGTTGGGAAGTGGAGGCTGGTGAGAAAGGGAAAATCAAAATGCCTGATGTCAAGCTGCCAAGTGCCGAATTCCACAAACTGAAGACTGCTGACGTGGGGGTCACCCTGCCAAAGGTCGAGGCAGAGGTCTCCCTCCCCAAAGGAAAAGTCCACATGCCAGAGGCAGAGGTCTCTGTCAAGGTGCCCGACGCAGAAGGGAGCATCGAAAGGAGCGGGATCAAAATACACATGCCAAAGTTCAAGATGCCCAGCATGGGTTTTTCCAAACGAGAAATCAAAGGCCCCAAAGTCGATGTGGACATCAGCCTGCCTAAAGTCGATGTCACTCTTCCTGATGTCAGTGTTACTAAATCCGAGCTCAAATCGGGGGACCTGGCAGCAGACATCAGCCTCTCAGCTCCTGAAGTAAAGCTTCCAACGGGCCAGGCTTCCTTGAAATTGAAAGCTCCAGAGCTCCAGATAGAGGCACCATCCGCCGAGATTGCTCTGGAGGGCGGAGAGGCAAAGCTGGAGGGCACGGATAGAAAGTTTAAAATGCCTAAATTCCAAATGCCCAAGTTTGGAATTTCACTTCCCAAAGGGAAAGCAGCTGCCGAAGGGGAAATCACCTTACCTTCCATGAAAACAGACATGTCCATGCCGGACCTGAAAGCCGAGGTGACACTGCTCTCTGTGGGTGTCGGGGCTGATGTGAAGGTGCCAGGAGCTGAGATACGGGTACCCAGTGTGGAAGTGGAGGTCGGTGAGGAAGGAAAAATCAAAATGCTTGATGTCAAGCTGCCGAGTGTCAAAGTCCCCAAACTGAAGACTCCTCAAGTGGGGGTCACCCTGCCAAAGGTTGAGGCGGATGTTTCGCTCCCCAAAGCAAAAGTCACGGTGCCAGAGGCAGATGTCTCTGTTAAGGTCCCCGACGCAGAAGGCAGCATCGAAGGAGGCGGGATGAACATACACATGCCAAAGTTCAAGATGCCCAGCATGGGTTTCTCCAAACCAGAAATCAAAGCCCCCAAAGTCAATGTAAATGTCAGCCTGCCTAACGTCGATGTCACTCTTCCTGATGTTAGCATTACCAAGTCCGAGATGAAAACGGGGGACCTGGCAGCAGACATCAGCCTCTCAGCACCTGAGGTAAAGCTTCCAACTGGCCAGGCTTCCTTGGAACTGAAAGCTCCAGAGCTCCAGATAGAGGCACCATCCGCCAAGATTGCTCTGGAGGGCGGTGAGGCGAAAATGGAGGGCACAGACAGTAAGTTTAAAATCCCTGAATTCCAAGTGCCTAAGTTTGGAATTTCACTTACTAAAGTTGACATTGACATTCCCGACATTGATACTGAACTGCAAGTTACAGATATCAGAAAATCTGAAGCACCTGAAATAGATTCAGGTGTTTCAGGTCTAAAAATGCAGATTTCATCAGTGAAAGTTCTCCAAATGCCAAGAGCTGGTATTAAAAAATCAGAGATAGATGTCCTTCCATCTATAGATATTTCTGTCGCAAAGTCAGAGGCTAACATCCAAGGACCAGATTTAGAAAGCAAAGATAAAAGAACTGAAACTGATGAAAAGGAAACCGTAGAAAAAGCAAGTAAATTTAAAATGCCGAAATTCAAGCTGCCATCATTTAGCCGGTCTCCAAAAAAAGAAGCAAGTGTTTCTGCAGATACTGATGAAGAGCCCTCATTTGCAGTTTCAACCAGTGAAAAAGAATCTGAATTAACACTCACTATAGAGGAAACTGAAGGCCAAATTGAAGAACTGGAGGGACTTATGTCTATTGATAAAGACTCTGAGAAAACTAAAATTAGAAGACCTCAGTTTACCATGCCAAAAATATCCCTTCCAAAAATAAAGAGTCATAAAGCTGAAATATCTGCACCACAGCTGGATACAGACATGACAGCGTCTATAAAAGAGGAAAGAGAGATTTCACTACAAATACCAGACAAAGAAATCAGTGGTGGTGATCCTAAAAAAGGCATTAAAATACCCAAAGGTAAGCTTCCAAGCCTAGAAATTTCCAGGCCAGAAATTAAAGCTCCTAAAGTGGGCATGGAGGTCAGTTTACCTAAAAGTGATGTCAAACCTCCTACACTTGATGTCAGTCTTTCACAACCAGAATTAAAAGCAGGTGTTATTGGTGATGATAGTACTAAATCAATGACAGAAATTAAGGTCCCTATGGTAAAAGGTTTAGAAGTAGGAATGGAAGCACCATCCACTGATATCTCTGTAGATGGAGCAGATATAAAAGTTGAAGGTGTGGACTGGAAGATGAAAAGGCCAAAATTCCAAATGCCTAAGTTTGGGATTTCATTTTCTAAAGGAAAAGCTCCAGAAACTGATATTAGTCTACCATCTGAGAATGCAGATGTTCCCCAGCTGAAAACAACAGCAGATATTGCTGATATTGCAGTTGAAGCTCCAACACTTGAAGCTGAGCATGACATGGCTGGTTCAGGAAAAACTGTTCTGGAAGGGAAAATAAAAATGCCACAAATTCCTAAAGCAGACCTTAAGACCCCAGCAACAGACATAAGATTACCATCAGTTGGACTTTTTGTGGCACAGCCAGAGAGGGAGGCTCCAGATTCAGATGCTACAGAAAAGGAAGCCAATTTTGAGGGAGATATAAAGGCTGGAAGTATAGATGCAGAAGAAAAAGAAAGCCATGTCAAAATGCCAAAATTCAAATTGCCATCATTTAATTGGTCACCTAAAAAAGAAACAAGCCTTAAAACAGCCACAAAAGAACCTCCAGAAGAACCTAAACTGACTATCTTATCAGGTGATACAGATGCAGAACTAACAGCAGTTCTGTCAGAAGATCAAGAAGTTCACATAGATCTAGATGCTGAAATATCCACAACAAAAGGTCAGGTAAAAAGGCCTCATTTTAATATGCCCAAAATCTCTCTTCCTAGGCCAAAGCTTCCAAAATCACAGGGTAGCCTACCAAAAGTAGGGGCAGATATTACTATGGAAAGAAGTGGAGCTTTGGTACAAATACCTGACATAGAGAGCAGTCTGACCACAAGAAAAGAAGAAGGAACTGAAATAAGCATAAAAATGCCAAAGGGTACATCAAAAGTGGATATCAAAGTTCCCCAAATAGATACAGATATTAAAGCTGATATTAAGGTGCCCACAATGGATAGTTCATTTGAGCTGAAGAGTTCAGAAATAGGTTTTGAAGGTGAAATCGATGTGGATAGTGGAAATATACAAACTGATGATGTAGAGGGTAAGATTAGAATGCCAAAACTCCAAATGCCAAAGTTTGGAATTTCAATTCCTCAAGGGAAATTGCCAGAGAGTGGGGTCACCTTCCCAAAAACGGAAGGTGAAACTTCTCAGCTACTAGTGACAACAGAAATTGAAGGACTTCGTGGGAAAGCTCCAACCCTGGAAGTAAAAGCTGAACACGCTGATGTAGAAATAAAAGTATCAGCTGGAGAAATACAAATGCCCAGAGTTGACATCAAAGCTTCTGACATATCTGTTTGCACCCCCGCTGAACAGGATATAAAAGAACATGATGCAAAGTCTGAAGAGATCCAGACTGAGGAGTCTCAAGGTTGGTTTAAAATGCCAAAGTTCAGGATGCCTTCATTTGGCCGATCATCTTCGAAGGTGAAAAAAGCCGATGCTGAAGTGGAAGGTGGCACTGGAAAAGCTCCCCTTGTTGAAGTACAAGCTGAAATAAAACCTCCTGAAATTGCAGCCCAGTCTCCCCATGCAACTGCTGAATCATGTTCTGAAAAGGATATTTTAAAAGGCGAAGTCATTTTTCCTGAAGAGGACATTACAAAAGGTGGAGTTTCCATACAGAAAGAAATTGGCCTATTAATGGGTGAAGGCAGTTTTTCACAGCCCTCAGGAAAAGCTGACAGTAAATTAAGTCCCCTGGGGTCTAAAACGTATGCTGATGTAGTTAAACATGGTGCTGAAGGACAGAGTTTACATAAAACTCCGTTCACTGTCCCTGCATCAGAAATAAGTGTACCAAAAGTAGATACTGATATAACTCGCCCTAAATGTGATATGACACTTCAGCAGCACAAAGTCAAATCAGATACTCCAATAGTGTCTAAGACATCCTCCACTGAAATTACTGTGAGTGGAACAGAGAAGAAAATTGACGCGGTCCTTGCAGAGGCAAAGGTAGTTTTGCAAAGCCCTCATGCAGCAGCAAAAACTGAAAAGGAGGGACAAATGAAATCACCCCAAAAAGATATTCAAGGGAAAGAAAGCATATTCAAATTACCAAAGTTCAGTGTGCCTTCATTTGGATGGTCAACCACGAAAAGCACAGAGAAAGTTGTGGATGCTACATCTGACCTGGAAGAGCCTATTATTGCACCTTCAGAAGTTAAAATGGATGTTTCAATCACTGATGAAGGCTTTGAAATAATAGAGTACCCAATTGAAGGCTTTGAAGAAGATACACCAGTGGAAAGTGAAGTGAAAGCAGAAGAGGCAGATGGATCGAGTAAAACAAAATCTTCTAAGTTCAAGATGCCAAAGTTTGGCAGTTTACGTACGAAATCACGAAGTTCAGAAGTTGACATTGATCCACCAAAGACAGAGGCTGAGGTGTCACTAGCTAAAACTGAAGGAGAGATATTTAGAATCCAGGCTCAAAAAGTAGAAGCATCTCTTGACATGAAAAGTAAAAAACCAGGAGACACTATGGACAAAAAAGATTTGGAAGATTCAGAGCTAAGTTTCCATATCCCCAAACTTAAAATGCCCAAGTTCACACACGACACATCTGTAGCTGAAGAACAAATGTTGACTTCAGAAGGAACAACAGATATGAAATATGCTGCTACTGATGGTGATAGTGCACCTCAACTAGAATTCAGAACTATAGTCCTTGATGAGAAAGTAGAAGACACAGATTGTAATATCCAGAAATCAAAAGTCAGAATTACAACACTGTCTGACATCCAAAGAACACAAGTGGAAAGTCAACTCCCATTTACAAATCCTTCTTTTACAGAAACAACCAGACAGAGGCCAATGGAATTCAGTGCTAAACTTCCTACAGAGAGAATAGACACCATGGATGGTCAAATCCAAAAATCAGTAGCTAAAATTACAACACTGACTGAACCAGATATTCAGACAACACAGCTTGAGATTAAACGCCCACATGCAGATTCATTTATTCCAAGTTCATCACTGCACGTCCAAGGACCATACATTGAAGATAATGAAAAAAAGATACAAGGTAAATCTGCATTTGGATCTGATGATGCTGAAAGTCAGGAATCTTTCTCAACTCAGATAGTAAGAGAATCTGAAATTCCTCCATCAGATGTTAAAACCGCCACCTATGGGTTTTCTCTTTTCAAAGTGAAAATCCAGGAATCACATGTGAGCTTAGATATACCAGTCAAACTGTCTTCTACAGAATATACAAATGAAACATTTGAGAGGAAAGATCACCAATTTTCAGATGAAAGTTCAGGAGAAGCAACACAAAAGACCAGCTTTGCTGAACTGAAATTATCTGACAAAGGCCAAGATATAACTGGCAAATTTACTGATGGAGCATCTTCCACTACTACCCTGACAAAGCTGAAAGCATTTACAGTTGAAGTACCATCTTCTAGTGAGTTTGTAGACAGTTCAAGGTTGTCTGAATCTCCTATAGAAATTACAGAAGAG
Source organism: Rhineura floridana (assembly GCF_030035675.1). Taxonomy (NCBI): domain Eukaryota; kingdom Metazoa; phylum Chordata; class Lepidosauria; order Squamata; family Rhineuridae; genus Rhineura; species Rhineura floridana. The sequence continues at coordinate 221,674,280 of NC_084481.1, forward strand.
ACAGAAGTTACAAGTACTGAAGAAGAGCCAAGAGATCAAACAGAAATATCTGATAGTAAGAGATCTTCTGGCAGGTTTAAATTTTGGTTTCCAAGTATTGGGTTTTCTTCCTCTGTCGATGACACAACTTCAGATTCCAAACCTGAAGCTCAAAAATCATTTTCAGAAGAAACACAACTTGATGACCCATCCACATCGGACAGTGACTCTGCCAAACAAACTGAAAAAACTGGATGGTTTAGATTTCCCAAGTTAGGTTTTTCATCTCCATCAAAAAAGAGCAGGGAAACTGACAAAGAAGAGGAGACACATCCAGATGAAAGAAAAGCTCAGAATGAAGAAAGTCCAACAGAAAAACCAGAAACTTTTTTTGATGCTCAAGAAACCTTACCAGCTAATGAGACAATAACAGAAAGTGAAACCTCAGGGACCGCAACTTTTGCACCCATTGTTTCATCTTCAGCAAGAACTGAATTGATACTACTAGAGAAAGGGAAAGCTGTATCCCAAAGCATTCCTGAAGAGGCATCAAAATGAAGTGGCTTCTTTCCCATCATAATTCTGGCATACATAAAAATGTGACAAATGCTTTAAAAAAAAAATCAGAAAACTTGTTGCCTTCTTTCAAGCAAAAGAAAATAGAACATTACATTAAAAGGATCCAGGTTTTTTTTAATTATAGTACTGTTTTCAAGATCACGGAAATGTAGAAAAATTGTTCCTAACAAAGACACTTGTTGCATGGGATCTGTGCATAAGGAAACAAAAACAGACAAAGAAAACTACTGACAAAAGGCATCCATGGTTCTAATGAAACCAACAAAGAACCTTTCTACTAATTTCCACAAAAGTGGTCTTTCTTCAAACCTATTCAGAGGACTAAAGGCTGGACAAGAAATTAAATATGATCATTTGAGAATAACATCAATGATTTTGTTATAGATTATTTACAAAGAATATTAAGAAGCTAATGCTGGGAAAATTAGAAACTTATTTACTTTTTTAGATTTTATTTTTTTTTACTGTGTTTCTGCTGCTATCTTATAAAAAATATTTTCGTTATCTTCGAGCAATAGGTGTATTCCAGGATTATTTTAAAACATAGACCGGACAGTGGAAATAATACTGTAAATGTTGCAATGCTTATTCTTCCTTTCCAGAACGGGAGCAGGGTAGCATTCTGCCAGTTTCTAAGATCAGTCAAACCTGCAACCCAGTTAAACTGAAGTATCAGGACCTAAAGTGATTTACATATCAGTCCTAAACATTTGCACCAACATACCTATCTAATACCTTCCCTGCTATAGCAACATTGTAATGCTATTATTTTCTGATGTACTAGTAGAGCTATTAATGCAACCCATTCTAAGCATTTGTGCCGGAACAGCATATCTAAATGCTACTTATGGGGTTTTTTTAAGAAGGATCTTAGCACCATTGTCTTAAGGTCTGTGTTGGTGTGCCTTTTGGAGTTTTCTACACATACAATATCAGGACCATCTGATATGATCACCTGGGTGAATGATGTGTGTGTGTGTTATGTGCCTTCAAGTCTATTATGACTTATAGCGACCCTATGAATCAGCAACCTCCAGTAGGATCTGTTGTAAACCACCCTGTTCAGATCTTGTTTGGTCTTCCTCCTTTTCTACTCCCTTGTTTTTCCAAGCATTATTGTCTTTTCTAGTGAATCATGTCTTCTCATTATATGTCCAAAGTATGATAACCTCAGTTTCATCATTTTAGCTTCTAGTGATAATTCTGGTTTAATTTGTTCTAACACCCAATTATTTGTCTTTTTCACGGTCCATGGTATCAGCAAAGCTCTCCTCCTACACCACATTTCAAATGAGTTGATTCTTCTCTTACCCTCTTTTTTCACTGTTCAACTTTCACATCCATACAGAGATCGGGATTACCATGGTCTGAATGATCCTGACTTTAGAGTTGAGTGATACATCTTTGCATCTGAGGACCTTTTCTAGTTCTCTCATAGCTGCCCTCCCCAGTCTTAGACTTCTTCTGATTTCTTGACTATTGTCTCCCTTTTGGTTAATGACTGTGCCAAGGTATTGATAATCCTTGACTAGTTCAATGTCCTCGTTGTCCATTTGAAAGTTACTTAAATCTTCTGTAGTCATTACTTTAGTCTTCTTTGCTTGTATTCATGCCCGTCCTATGGCAAGTTAGGATAAATGCATCTGCCACTATACGTAAGAACGAGCTTTAGCAATGTCCTTCAAATAATTGTTTTGAAATCTTTGCAATGGGAAGCTAAAAGATGGATCCTGTACATGATGCACATGGCCAGTTTCCCTGGCCTCTAGCTCAGTGTTCTTCAACCTTGCATCTCCAGATGTTGATGGACTACAGCTCCCACCATCCTTGATGACTGACCATGCTGTCTGGGGATGATGTAAGTTATAGTCCAACAATATCTGGGGACCTAACATTGAACTGTGCTCTAGCTGATTGTCTGAGCAGATTCCCAGTTTTATAGTGGATACAGGATGAATACAAATGACCATTTACCTTATCATGTGACAACTTACCACACAGTATGCACTTAATTCCTTAAAATTGGTTGTCCATATTGTCCTGCGAAGCAGTGAGAATTTGACCTCCTTCCTCCTTCCTCAGATTTCTAATCAGGTAGAGAAATGTGGCAGAATTCTTCATGCAACTTGGCAGTTTAATACAAACCCTCTTCCCCTGTTCTTCCCTCACCATCATGTGAGGGGGAGGGTCGGCCCAAGACTTTATGCTGCCTGAGGTGAAAGACAGGATGGTGCCCCATGCCCTACCCACATACAGAAGCCAACCACGTGGTACCTGAATCTTACTTCAATACTTGCAACAGGCAGGACAGTGCACCTGAGGGCAGCAGGCTCCCTTAGGAGACACAGGGCAGTCTTGTGGCACCCATAGCACTATCCTCCAAGACCTTTCCACTTATCTCCACCTCCTAGCATCTGCTGCCTGAGGTGGTCACTACACTCTGCCTAATGGTAGGGCTGGCCCTTTCTGTACACATATAGGCACTCCTTGTAATTTAGAACCCTGGTTTTTCCATGTTCTAAATAGCACAGGTAACATGAGTACAAAAGGATCCCTGGTGCAGAAGTTCCCTTCCCAATGTGGAAGGCAATGAAGGGGACATGACAGACAGGATGTGATGGGGCCAACAGAATCATACCCACTTTCCTCCTCATTGTATGAGGTCTGAAGAGGGCTACACTCAACTTTTTAAAAAAATGCCTATATACATACCGACTTGTCAATAGTCATCTGTATTCATTCATTGACAATCATTTACAAAGTGTGAATCATCCACCACAGTGTGAATGACCCCAGTTGGTAAGCTGTTTTTTGTATCCTTCTGACAAAGCAGTAAAAAGAATTTCCCGACAGAACAGGTACAGAAATGTGGCCACATTGTCCTCTGTAGTCACTCTCAGTCCAAAGACATGCACTGGGCACACCAGATTCATTGACGTTCATCAAGAATAAAACTGACGTGAAATACATCTAACCACTCAAAGGTGGCATTCATTGGCATCAGTCTTAAGACAAGGGTCATAAGATCCAACTCTCTTGATAAAAAGAACCTTCTGATCAGTACAATGCTTCCACTGAATGAGGCCTGAAGTAGCTTAAAGTCAAGTACTTCAGTATGACTGGATTGTAAACTGTCATTCATGTGTCTTCAAAAATAAAAACAATAGTCATGACAGGAGTGTAACATTTGAAGTATAGACAGAAGGGAGCATAGGTAAGTGGCTTTAAGTTTTTCCTAGAGATGTAAGTTGTAAATAGTTATTGTTTGCCTTTTGGATTATATGACTGCTTCTTACACATATGCAGCCAACAAGATGGTACATATATACCTGTCAAACATTGTGCTTATGTACAGCAAGAACGTTGAATGTATCCTGGCTATGCCCCTGATATGGAAATAAAAGCAGTATCATTAGTATTGTGATAATAATTCTGGTTCTGAATAAATTCTATTCACGCTAACATGAAGATTTTGCTCTCTGAAAAGCCTGGAAAAATTGAAATAAATCTCTTTGGTTCTTAGGATCAGTTTGTTTACCAAGAAAAGCAGTATGTTACCGGGAGACTTTTGAATGGAAATTCATTACCTTCAGTTCCATCTGCTAATTTGGAAATTGTCCCTAGTCCCCTGCAGGCATAACTGCAGTACATGTTTGACAGCCAGACAATGACTGTTAAATCTGTACTGTAGATAGTCTGCAGCAGACTGGGGACAATTTCCAAACTAGTAGGTGGAATTACGACTACATCAGGTGAATTGTACATGTCAGTAAACCCTGAGAACAGCAAATCTGGTTTAGGGGCTGTAATGTGTCACTCTTCTATAGTCTTTCCTATTGTAGCCCATTTGCTTTGACCCATAGATTTTAACAATAACTATTGAGAATCAAGCTCATGTAACTCCACCTTGGAATCCACTTTTTGTTAGTGCTACACTGCAGGATCAGTTTCAGGTTTTAGAGAGCCCAGGGTGAAATGTAATCTGATGACTCTCCCCACTAGGCAGCATAGTGCAGCAAAGCTACAGGGGGCCAAATCCCTTGGGGGAGGGCTAACACACATACTACCCATAGAGATGGGCAAGTAGCAGTGGCTGCTGCAGTGGCAGGGCAGAGCATTGCGGGTTCTGCCAGGATGCTAGAGCCTCAGTAGTTGCCTGAGGATGCCAAATCCTGATGCTGGCCCTACTGGAGTGTAATGTTAGTATTGATGGAAATGAAAGCATGTTACCAATTATTTAATTATGTAAAACTGTTCTATCCTGGCTTTCCCCCCTCAAAGGCTCCTCAAGGCAGCTTCCAAATTAAAACACAGAGAGATAATAAAAACAGCAACAATACTATCAGTGCAACAAATGCAACAAAACCCAAAGGCATAAAATCGATTTAAAACAGCAGTAAAGAACATAAAAATGAGCCAGTTTTAAAAAATATAAAACCACACCAGGAGATTACTCAAAGCAGATTAAATGCATTTTTAAAGGACTTTACTGTTTGTTCAGTTCTTCATCTGCACTGGCTTCCTGTTCCAGATGCCATTCAAAGTGCTGGTGATTATCTAAAAGGTTCTGAATGGCTTGGGACCAGGTTATCTGAAAGACTGCCTTTTCCAGTATAAACCTGCCCACCCATACTGCAACAGCATTCATCTTCTGGGGCTATCACTTTCTGAGATACAGTTGGCTGGGATGTGAGACAGGGCCTTCTTTAGTTGTGGCACCTCAGTTTATGGAACTTCCTCTCTAGGGTGGGGAGTTGGCAAAAGGGTGGGGTATAAATGCTTTAAGTAAATAAATAAACCAGGAAAGTTCACCCGGTTCCTTCTCTTGAGTTTTAGGGGGGCAGTAATAGGGGGGAAACCCTTTTTAATGAAATACACTAGGACTGCACTATTGATCTAGCTTTAGAATGCATGAAACTAAATTCTCACAATGTGTATGGTCATAACATTTAGCAGAAGATGTGGTAAAATCTGCTTGGGGACAGCAGTTGGTAGGGTGGCAACTTACGCATTGCGAAAATTAAAGGAAACATATTTCCAAAAAGAGGACCCCACCCAAATATCCTGTGCCATGGTTCCAATCTGGACTGAGGTAGGGGGAGCAGCCGCTATTTTAATGGGGGGGTGATCCTGAGAGAGATGAAGATGTGCTTTCAACATTACATCTCTTTTGGCCCTCAAATGTGCCACCACTTTTCACTGAGGGGGAAAAACTGCCTTAGTAATCCGAAGTTTAGGAAACACTGGAATAGGGCCTCCCATAAATATAACCACTACAACTGCTGCCCTGGGCTCCTGCTGGAAGGGTGGGATATAAATCAAATAATAAATAAATTCCGCACATTCCTTTCTGACCACATATCCCAGTTCTTCTTCTGGCAAGCCTGTGCTAACCTGCAACATGAAAGAAAATGAAAGCCTCACATCTGCCAACGCAGTCCATTGAGGGAAGCATATATGTATCTGAAAGTGGATAGGAACATTTTTATTAACTCATTATTCAATCAAACTGCCAAAAACACCAAAAATCAAAGATCAAAATGCCCTGGAAACAGCGGCAAGAGATGACCTAACAAACAGATTCTGACCAGACTGTGAGTCCTGCCTTTAGTACACCAGAATCAAGTTCTATAATCCCTAAAAGTGCTGTCAGGGAAAACCTCCGATCCAGATATGCTGTGACATCCTGGATTTAAGATGGTGTCATGTAGTTGGTTACTGTACAGATAATGTGGTGTGGGAAGGGCCTGGTTCAAATTTTACCTCAGTTGGGAACTTACTCGCTGTTCTTAGCCACAACATTACCTTTTTAGACTCACCCTTACCCCCAACACCACCATCTGCAGTATGGGGATATTATACAAGCCTTTCACAGATAGGATTACTGAAATAAAGCATGATATACAGAAGAAGTATTATATACGTTTTTATATTATGGTCTCTCCTGCTAACTCTTTCCTCTCACAGTGAAGGCTATGTGCCTCCTTTCTTCACTTTTCCCTCACAGGCTGTTGCTTCCCGCCCTCCACTGATGCATTGTGGGACTTGTAGTCCTGAAAAGAGTTACACCAGGCCTAGTAATATATTGTCACCTATTTTTAATGTTTTAAAGCTAGGATTGTTTTTTCCATAGAAGGCAGAAGGGTGTCTGGTTCATCTTTTATCCTCAGTTCTAGCCTCCTCCCATTTTAAAATCTTTTTTCATTAATTAAGCATTAATTAAGTAAAACTGACCGGGGTGGGGGGAATGGAGGGACAGCTGGAGTCAGCAGGGAAGGAGGAAGAAAGGAGAAGGGAGGAGGGAGAGGGGAGGGGAAGGGAAGGGAAGGAGGAGAAAGCCAGTTCTGATTATTTGCATGCTTATTGAGTTCAATGGGATTTTTGTTGTTGTTATGTGCCTCCAAGTAGACTACAACTTATGGCGACTCTATGAATCAGTGACCTCCAAGAGCATCTGTCATGAACCACCCTGTTCAGATCTTGTAAGTTCAGGTCTGTGGCTTCCTTTATGGAATCAATCCATCTCTTGTTTGGCCTTCCTCTTTTTCTACTTCCTTCTGTTTTTCCAAGCATTATTGTCTTTTCTAATGAATCATGTCTTCTCACTATGTGTCCAAAGTATGATAACCTCAGTTTCATCATTTTAGCTTCTAGTGATAGTTCTGGTTTAATTTGTTCTAACACCCAATTGTTTGTCTTTTTTGCAGTCCATGGTATCCGCAAAGCTCTTCTCCAACACCACATTTCAAATGCGTTGATTTTTCTCTTATCAGCTTTTTTCACTGTCCAACTTTCACATCCGTACATAGAGAAAGGAAATACCATGGTCTGAATGATCCTGACTTTGGTGTTCAGTGATACATCTTTACATTTGAGGACCTTTTCTAGTTCTCTCACAGCTGCCCTCCCCAGTCCTAGCCTTCTTCTGATTTCTTGACTATTGTCTCCATTTTGGTTAATGACTGTGCCAAGATATTGATAATCCTTGACAAGTTCAATGTCCTCATTTTCAACTGTAAAGTTGCATAAATCTTCTGTTGTCATTACTTTAGTCTTTTTGACGTTCATCTGTAATCCTGCTTTTGTGCTTTCCTCTTTAACTTTCATCAGCATTTGTTTCAAATCATTACTGGTTTCTGCTAGTAGTATGGTATTGTCTGCATATCTTAAATTATTGATATTTCTCCCTCCAATTTTCACATCTCCTTCTTCTTGGTCCAATCCTGCTTTCCGTATGATATGTTCTGCGTATAGATTAAATAAATAGGGTGATAAAATACACCCCTGTCTCACACCAATGGGGAACCAATCAGTTTCTCCATATTCTGTCCTTACAGTAGCCTCTTGTGCAGAGTATAGGTTGCGCATCAGGACAATCAGGTGCTGTGGCACCCCCATTTCTTTTAAAGCATTCCATAGTTTTTCATGATCTACACAGTCAAAGGCTTTGCTGTAGTCTATAAACCACAGGGTGATTTTCCTCTGAAATTCCTTGGTCTGTTCCATTATCCAACGTATGTTTGCGATAGGATCTCTGGTACATCTTCCCTTTCTAAATCCAGCTTGGACGTCTGGCATTTCTCGCTCCATATATGGCAAGAACCTTTGTTGTAGAATCTTGAGCATTACTTTACTTGCATGGGATATTAAGGCAATAGTTCAATGATTACTGCATTCCCTGGGATCCCCTTTCTTTGGAATTGGGATGTATATGGAACGCTTCCAGTCTGTGGGCCATTGTTTAGTTTTCCATATTTCTTGACAGATTTTAGTCAAAATTTGGACTGATTCAGTCAGTAGCTTGTAGCAACTCTGTTGGTATGCCATCTATTCCTGGTGATTTGTTTCTTCCAAGTATTTTAATAGCAGCTTTCACCTCACATTCTAAAATTTCTGGTTCTTCATCATATGGTTCCTCCGTGAATGAATCTGTCATCCTGTCATCTCTTTTATAGAGTTCTTCAGTGTATTGCTTCCATCTTCCTTTTATTTCATCTCGGTCATTCAGTGTGTTCTCCTGTTGATTATTCAACATCTCTACTCTTGGTTTAAATTTTCCTTTCATTTCTCTAATCTTTTGAAACAGGGCTCTTGTTCTACCCTTTTTGTTGTCCTCTTCTATTTCTATACAGTAACTATTGTAATAGTTCTCTTTGTCCCTACGCACTAGTCTCTGTATTGTTGCATTTAGGGTTCTGACTGTGTTTCTATCTCCTTTTGCTTTTGCTTTCCTTCTCTTTTTAACCATTTGAAGAGTTTCTTCAGTCATCCATTGGGGTCTTTCTCTCTTTTTAACTAGAGGTATTGTCTTTTTGCATTCTTCTCTGATAACGTCTCTGACTTTATTCCATAGTTCTTCTGGTTCTCTGTCAACTAAGTTTAAAGCCTCAAACCTGTTCCTTATTTGATCTTTATATGCTTCTGGGATGTTATTTAAATTTTAATTTGGCGTTATGATTGCATTGTTGGTCTTCTTTAGCTTTACTCTGATTTTCGATATGACCAGTTCATGATCTGTACCGCAGTCTGCTCCTGGTCTTGTTTTTGCAGAAAGTATGGAACTTCTCCATCTTCTGTTTCCAATTATATAATCAATTTGATTCCTATATTGACCATCTGGTGATGTCCACATGCACAGTCGTCTTTTCAGTTGTTCAAAAAATGTGTTCGCAGGAAACAAATTATTGGCTTCACAGAATTCAATAAGTCTTTCTCCTGCTTCATTTCTGTCTCCTAAGCCCCATTTCCCCACAATTCCTAATCCTTATCTGTTCCCTACTTTTTCATTCCAATCCCCCATGATTATCAGCACATCTTGTTTTGGTGTGTGATCAATTTCTACTTCTGCATAAAATCTCTCCAATTCCTCTTCTTCCGCATTTGGCGTTGGAGCATAGACTTGGATGATGGTTATGTTGATAGGTTTCCCATTTAATCTCATTGATATCACTCACTCAGATCTTGTGTTGTAGCTCCTAATTGCTCTTGCTACATCACTTCTCACTATTAAAGCAACCCCATTTCTTCTTAATTTCTCATTTCCTGCATAAAATATTTTGTAGTTGCCTGATTGGAAATCTCCCATTCCCGTCCATTTTAGTTCGCTCACACCAAGTATTGTAATGTTGATGTGTTCCATTTCTTGCTTGACAATTTCTAACTTTCCCTGGTTCATGCTTCTCACATTCCATGTTCCTATTGTGTGCATCGTACAACTCCAGACTCTCCTTTCACATCTGTGCACATCAGCCTCTGGGCTTCCTTTCGGCTTTGACCCAGCTGCATAATTAGTCACAGCGCTACTCGTTCTTGTCCTTTGTTCTTCCCCAGTAGCTTGGTGAGTGCCTTCTGACCTGGGGGTCTCATCTTCCAGCACTATCTCGTGTTGCATTTTGGATACTCTGTTCATAGGGTTTTCGTGGTAAGAGATATTCAGAGGTGGTTTACCACTGCCTTCCTCTGAGTTTGGATGCATCTTAGTCTGGTGTTTCAGCTTTGACCATTCCACCTTGGGTGCCCCTGCTAGGAGTCTAGCCTCTTGGTCTAGACTCCTGACGTCATTGCTCTCAGCTTCTTCAACACACTCAAACCCCCTCACCACATTAAGGTGTGCATCTGAAGAGGAGGTCAATGGGATTTACTCCTATGTAATCATGGTTAGGATAGGTAACACTGTCCATGGGGAAGGAGCAGGGGGAGAGGTGAGGGAAGGAAAAAGGGAGGGGAGAGGGAGGGAGAAGGAGGGGATTGGAGAGGGAGGGGCAAAGGAAGGGGCAGGGGAGGGCAGGTTTGATCATTTGCATGCATATTGGGTTCAACAGTATTTACTCCCATGCAACCATGCTTAAGATAGGTAAAACTGACCATGGGGAGGAGGAGGGGATTGGAGGGGGAGGGAAGAGGCAAGAGGGAGGGGATAGGAGGGAGGAGAAGAGAGGGTGAGTTTGATCAGTTACATACTTTTTGAGTTCACTGGGATTTATTTCTGTGCAATCATGTTTGAAAATGGAAATGGACTGCCTTCAAGTTGATTTACGGCAACCCTATGAATAGGGTTTTCATGGTAAACGGTATTCAGAGGTGGTTTTCCCATTGCCTTCCTCTGAGGCTGAGGTCATCCAGTGAGCTTCATGGCTGTGTGGGGATTCGAACCCTGGTCTCCCAGGCTGTGGTCCAACACTGACCTGGGGGAGGGGCAGGGAGGGCAAGAGGGGAAGGGTACGAGATTGGGTGGGTGGGCATTGGGTAGAGAGGAAGTCCCTTTCCTTTCCAAAAGAAAAACATTGTGAACAGTATCATTACTTTTCAGGGTTTCCCCCACCTTTTTATTCTACAGCAGGCACATGTAGCCTCCCATCCAAATTTAAACCAAAGCTGTCCCTGGCCACATCCACACCAGGCCTTTATTTCACTTTGGAGAGTCATGGCTTCTCTCAAAGAATCCTGGGAAGTGTAGTTAGTGAAGGTTACTGAGAGTTGCTAGGAGAGGCCCTGTTCCCCTCCCAGAGCTTCAATCAGAGTGTTGTCTCCCAAATGGGTTCGTTGCCCGGTGCGCAGTACAGCCAAATGACCACACCCAGGTTGAAGGGTCCAACAAACTTTATTTCGTTCTGGCCAGAAAGAGGTGCAAGGCGATAATTCACAAAACAAGCACACCCCTTGTGGGGGTGCTACACTTTTATACATTGCAAGCAAAAATTCATGGCACATTCTGAATGGCCTCTTAGTGCCAACTTGTCACCTTTCCATTGGTTGATCTTCTAACTATGCCCTCCACTTCTTATGCACACGGCACATTAATTTCTCCACCCATATCTGCATTCCAAGTTAGCCATTACAGCAGCAGTTTCCAAGCACGTATTTTACTGATAAGCTACAGAAGAAAGCATGTGACTTCTCTAGGCCTTGTAAAATTCAGTTCCTTCTTTGTTTTTCTTAAAAATGCTGGCCCTGAGTCATCAAGAGCAGCTAACTGTTAAACCAGTCTGGCCACTGGAGCTCTCTCAGTGGAACAGGAGTCTCCTCTCAGCACCCTTCACAAACTACACTTCCCAGGATTCTCTGAAGGAAGCCATGACTGTCGCATGTGAAATCACAGTCTGGTGTGGGTGTGGCCTCCTGATTAGGCAAGCCCAGCAGCTGTGAATCTGGCTTTTAGAACACTGACAGTTGGTTCTTATTGAGCATGCCCGACATTATCATTCAGTTCAATGCAAAACTTTTAAAATAAATTAAAAATCAGCTAGGCATTTTTTTTTTAAAACTGCAGAAGATGAAGGTTAGAGTATGGGGCAAGGTCAGTAACAGGATTACAAGTACTCTGTGAACATGGCTGATTTTTAATGAATTTCAACAGATTATGAGAACTCTGAGAAAACTCCAAAAGAGATCTGGATTTTCTCTCTCTCTCTTCAGACTTTGAACTCTTTTCTTTCTGACTGTTTTGTTTATCGCCATGAAAATTGAGAGGGTTGTTAAGCAAGCATTTCTGAGTTCAGGACTATAAGTTTTGTAAGGTTTTGGTTTCAAATGAGCTTATGAGAAGCAGCAGAATGGCTGGGGGCGTTAACATTGCAGAATGTGAAAAATCCACGCTGGCTATACACTCGTGGCTGTATAATCAGCCTTTGGTACCTTGCAGGTGGATGTGCAAGCAAAGGACAGATAATCATGATCAGCTCCATGTCATTAAAAGCTTCCCCTTCTAATTTCCATGGATCAAAACTCAGTTAAATGTGTAAAAAAAAAATGTACTGCCTTCAAGTCGATTCCATGTTATGGTGACCCTATGAACAGGGTTTTCATGAGGCTGAGAGGCAGTGACTGGCCCAAGGTCACCAAGTGAGCTTCATGGCTATGTGGGGATTCGAACCCTGGTCTCCCAGGTCCTAGTCCAACACCTTAACCACTACACCACACTGACTGTCCTAAATGTAAAAAGACCTGCAATTTGATGCCCCAAAGTGTGGCAATGATCCCTAGCTTAGATAGCTTTAAAAAGGGATTAGACAAACTCATGGAGGATGTCTATCAATGTCTACAGTAGTCACGATGGTGAAATGAAACTTCTATGGCAGTATGCCATTGAAGACCAGCTGCTGGGAGCAACAACAGGAAGACTGTTGCCTCCATGTCCTGCTTGTGGGCTTCCCAGAGGCATCTGATCGGCTTCTGTGGGAAACAGGATTCTGGACTAGATGGCCCAATTAGTTTGATCCAGCAGGGCTCTTCTCATGATTTTATATAAGCTGCCTTGGGGATTCTCCCAGATCAAAAGGAGTTACAGAAATCAAATAAATGAATGAAGACCTGACGGTGGGTTTTTTCCCTTCATTTTCCCGGGTATTGCAGCAATAAGGAGATTGGCAAGGCAACAACAGTTAGATTCCATCTCCTGTCAGCCCCAGCCAGCATGCCCAAAAGGTCAGGCAATTGTAGTCCAGTAACAGCTGAAGGTCCACAGGTTCCTCATCTCTGATCTGTACCTTGCCATGCACCACCCTGCTCTCAACTTTGCAGGAACCAGTCTGATAGCCATGAATAAAAAAGCAACCAAGCCTCTTTATAGTAGCTGTGAGGCTGAGTCCTTGGGAGATTATGGAAGGGCATTCTCCATTTAACTAAAAGAACATTTAGATGCAGTCATTTTAGCTGTCATGTAAGATAGTCAAAAGCGGGAGGTGGGGGGGGCTTCATGGGCAAATTGTGCAAGATGGTTTGCCCTCAAAGAGGAGATCACTGAAAATGAGTGTCCACATTAGTGAGGGTTTATACATCAGTAACGTCCACCACCTAATAAAAATAAAAAGCATTGGCATGCAGTTACGTACTTTGGTGCCAGCACATGGGATAAAAGACTTTTAATCATTTCTTCCACTGTGTAGAGCACTAACACATCTTAATATGCCTATTTCCAGCTTCAGCTGGTTTGTCAGCTATACCCATTTCTGGACACAGATAGTCTAGCCACCGTGATCCACTCTGGTAAACTCCCAGTTAGATGACTGCAATACACTCTGCATGAGATTGCCCTTAAAAATGGTACAGAAGCTGCACTGCTACAGAATGCAGTTGCCAGAGGTTTGACTGGTTCAATGACCCAAACTAAGTAGTAACATACAAGGCCATAAACAGAATGCCTCTCCCACTATCATATGAACATATACTGCCTTATACTGAGTCAGACTACTGGTCCATCTAGCTCAGTATTATCTACATTGACTGACAGTGGCTCTCTGGATTTCAGACCAGGATGTCGCTCAGCTCTACCTGAATGTGCAGGGGATTGAACCTGGGACCTTCTACATGCAAAGCAAATGCTCTGCCACTGAGCTATGGTCCTTCATATTGTCATGCCTGGGCTTTAATATCTTTGAGGGAGGCGCTTCTTGTGATTCCATCCCCAGGTGAAGTACACTGTTCAGTTAGTTAGCTAGGACAAAACCTCCTCCAGCATGGCAATGCCCTACACCCTCAAATACAGCTGACACCAGCTGTTTAGTTTTAGGCATCCGTTAAAAATGTCTCTCTTCATCCAGACCTTTGGGAGGGAAGGTTTATGAAGAGGTAAAGTGATGACTGATTCATGCGCGCAGGAACAATCTGGGGATTGTATGCTGTAAATTTTAATATTTTTTTCAGTGTTGCTTATTACTATTTAGTGATTATTGTTTGTTTCATTTTTATTGTAGCCTGCCCTGGGATCGTTATAAATACTTCAATAAATAAATACTAAGCGTTTTAAATTGTACAGCTATAACATTTAAATTTGCCCAAAGAATTACAGTTGAATGGGATGGGGAATGCATGACCTTAGCCAAGAAGATGGATTCACTCTGGGCACAGCGTATAGTACACAGGAGTGATAAGAAAATAAAATAAAACATGACATGTGATTGAAAAACATCTGTATTGTTGTAATCAAACAGGTTTGGAGGCCGATTCTGCACTGTGCCTTCCAAACAGAAGTAATCAAAGCATAATACATACTTACATTATTTTAACATGGAAAGGATTCCACAGGTATATGAGGCATTTTTTCCCATGCAGGAAAATATAATGTGTAAAGTAGCTTTAAAAGTAGTTGATGGCAAGATATAATCAATATACAGGTTACCTACACCCAAATGTTTATTTTTTTACATAATTAAACCCCACAATAACATTTACATAAAACATCACAAGATTTCCATTTTTATCCCATAACCAGGTTGGACACAGGTTCACTAGGTGGATCTTGGTCAACTTGCTTGTTAGCCTGGGTTCCACATCTTTAAAATCAAAATAACAATGACTTTCAATAGAGGGCAAATAGAATTAATGTTGCTAGTCGCCTTGAACTTCAATGAACAGGAATATAGAAGGGCATAAAAATTTAATTAAAAAAACTGCTGTTGCTGTTTTTTAACTGTTATTCTGCAGCTACCTTTTCTAGCCAAAATTGAGGATACAGTCTTCAAACCCTTCTCTAGCTGTGCTGCAGAAGTCAATTTGGACTAAGGAACAAACAATGGGTGGTTTATGAAGCATAGCCTTTAATGTAAAAACCATTTAGCAGGGTGAAGCAGGTCATAATTTTCTCAAACATTGCCATCTTGTGGAATTTTGCAAATGCAACAGTTATTTAGCTCAGATGCATAATTGCCTCTCCATCTCTAGGCTGCAATTTGAAACTGTACAACCAATGGGTGTTTGCACATTTCCAGTGCAGTATAACTAAAGGAAGAATTTAGCTTATCTCTCCTTGGGGTTTATTCCTTTGAGTGTGCTGGCCTGAAATCACTGCTAAAGAGGTGTAGACTACACCGCAGAATGGCACATATTGATGAAGTGTGAATAGCCAAGAATTGAGTGGCAGCCAATTCACAAGTCCCCTCTTAAAACATCTTCCAGTCCAGCCACTCCCCAATGCACAATGTTAGATGTAAGCTTCAGGCAGAGTGTGGAAAAGTTACTTTTTAGAACTACAACTCCCATCAGCCCAATCCAGTGGCCATGCTGGCTGGGGCTGATGGGAGTTGTAGTTTAAAACAGTAACTTTTCCAAGCTCTGGTCAGGTATATTTAAGCTGGAGAAGAGAAGATTAAGAGGATACCTGATGATAGTCGTCTTCAAATATCTGAAGGGCTGTCATGCAGAAGATGCCGCAGACTTGTTCTCTGTGCTCTATGTGGTAGGACAAGAACCAATGGATATAAGGATGCATGTCGGGGGGGAAATATTAATTTCACGTATATGCTTATGGGGTCTGAAGTGGTGGTGACTGACCAGGAACAAGACCTTGGGGTCATAGTGGATCGCTCGATTAAAATGTTGACCCAGTGTGAGGCAGCCGTGAAAAAGGCAAATTCCATGCTAGACATCATTAGCAAAGGTATTGAAAATAAAACTGCCGATATCATAATGCAGTTATACAAATCTATGGTGTGACCGTACTTGGAATAGTGTGCACAGTTCTGGTTGCCTCACCTCAAAAGGATATTGTAGAGTTGGAAAAGGTTCAAAAACGGGCAAGCCAAATGATCAAGGGGATGGAGTGACTCCCTATGAGGAAAGGTTGCAGCATTTGGGGCTTTTTAGTTTAGAGAAAAGAAGAAGAAGGTGACATGATAGAAGCTTATAAAATTATGCATGGCATAGAGAAAGTGGGGAGAGGAAAGCTTTTCTGTGTCATAGCACTAGAACTCATGGACATCCAATGAAGATGGATTCTGGAACATTCAACTGATAAAAGAAAGGACTTTTTCACACAGTGCATAGTTAAGCTGTGGAACTCACACCCAGAGGAGGCAGTGATGGCCACCAACTTGGATGGCTTTAAAAGAGGATTAGACAAATTCATGGAGGATAAGGCTATTAAATGCTACTAGCCATGATGGCTATGCTCTCCCTCCATAACTGGAGGCAGTACACTTCTGAATACAAGTTGCTGGAAACGGCAGGAGGGGACAATGCCCTAGTACTCAAGTCCTGCTTGCAGGTTTCCCATAGGCATCTGGTTGGCCACTGTAAGAACAGGATGCTGGACTAGATGGGCCATTGGCCTGATCCAGCAGCCTCTTATGTCCTTAAATGTAGGGAAGCAGATTTCAGCTAAACTTTAGGCAAAATTTCCACTGTCAAACAGCTCTTACTGTTAGGAACAGGCTTGGAAGGTGACAGGCTAATTCTTCACTAGATGTATTTAAGCAGAGGCTTAACAGCCCCTGTCAAGGATGCTGTAGTTGCATCCTGCATTGTAAATCCTGCACTGAGCAGAAGATTGGGCTGAATGACATCTAAGATCTAATTCTAAGATTCTATGTATAAAAAAGTAATTTGTGAACCAGACTCCCTTATGATCAAAGTTTGAGATATCCTGCACTAAAGAATTCATTACAAATGGCAAATGCATGATGAAGATCCTAAATTTGACATGGAGAAAGCTTATAACTGAATTCCTGTTAGCAACAAAACTAATTTAGCTTTCCTTTAAACTTTTAAATCTATCTTCCCAAGCACAGTCCTTCTGCCATTGTTACTGAATATTTGGAATTCCAGTCTCGTTCAAAAAGAGACCTCAGTTCTTCCTGTATTGTTGGGATTCTCTTTGTGGGATCTGCTGAAGACTGCTTGGCAATCAGTCCCACACCCGCAGTGATGCTGAAGTATTCTTCTGACCAGTTAGAAGTCCCTAAAGACATATAACATACAGAGTGTGAATATTGGAGTGCAATTTTAATGTATCTACTGCAGATTAACTGCAGCGTCTCTCTGGAGCCAGGGTCAGGCAGGAGGTCCCAGTCCTTGCAGCACTTAGCAGGGACTTCAGCTGTCTTGAGACACAGCACCCCAAAGGAGCAAGCAGCAAGCACCCAGATGCTCAGATACTCACTCCCAGGGCAGGTCTTCTTCAGTCCCCTAGTGCTGTGGCTGTTCCCCTGCATCATTCATCAGCCATGTTAGCTGGCACTGATAGGAGTTGTAGGTAGTCCCAAAAAGGATCTGGAGGGCACCAGGCTGGGGAAGTCTAGTTTGAGGATCCCTTCAGGGTTCTCTTTCCTCCGCACCCCCTCAAGCTATTGATCCCAGGAATGGGGGCCCTCCAGAAAGGCATCAGGTGCAAAACAAGAAGATCCACTGTGAGAAATAAAGAATCACCACAAATGCAACCCCGTGCACAAGGGCTCATTCTCAACAAGGTCACTTACCAATGTAGGCTGCCTTGTCAGTTACCATATATTTGCTGTGATTCAGCCTTGCAAAAGGGATGTTTGTGTGATTTCCAACTGGAACAGTGAATATTTTCTGGTAAGACGTAAATATAAAAACATGGGTAGAATGAGCAGAAATTAAACACAGATGGCTTTATGGGTTTCCACAAATTGTCTGCCTTTCCAAATAACAGAAATAAACTAGAAATAGCATTTGGGTAAGCTATGGTAGACTTTTCATTTATGTCCTCCAATAAAGAAGACATACTATTAAAAATAGCACTGCTTAGCATTTAAAAGTGCTTTTGGAGTGTACAGCATCTTGGTGGGCACAAGTGACCATTTACTAAGGTTCAGAGGAGGGCAACAAAGACAGTTAACACAGCGGCGGATGGTGACTCCATGTCAGCAAGCAGTGGAATCTGCTCCAGATTTTAGTCCAAACTTTTAAGGAGCTGTCCAAAGTGCTTCAGTGAGAGCACTTTGAACAGCTCCTTGAAAGTTCAGACTAAAACCTGGAGTGGATTCCACTGCTCCACTGTCATGGAGCCACTTGCTACCACTGAGTCAACAGTATGGGGAAGAAGTGGTCTGAGGAAAGGCTATACAAACTGAAACGAATTCAGTGTGTTTAGCATGGAGAAGAGAAGACCAAGGGAAGACATAATAGCACTTTCAAACACAAGAAGGGTGGTCACATAAGAGAGGACAAGTTGTTCTCTGCTATACCAGATTGCAGGACCAGATCAAATGTGCTTCAGTTACAGGAGAATAGATTTGATTTAATGTTAGGGAAACTCTCTTGGTGATAAGAGTAGTTTGACAAAGGAAACAATTACCTGTATGTAGGGATGGGGGAGAAATTAAATTCAGTTTGCATTTAAAGCCGAAATCTATCAAACTTGCCCTTTCTGAAACAATATGAGAACCAAAACACAGCCAACCTTCAAAATCCGCACTTATCTGAATTTTGCAATGCAGTGCTCCAACCAAACAATGTTTACAAAAATGCATGTTAAAGGAAGGCATGCAAAAATGTATTATATTAGGAGAAAGTGTTTGCAAAAATGTGTACCTAGTCAAAACTGTATACAAAAATGTGTTTAGTAGGAGAAATATGCACTACAATGCTAAAGAATTTTCATGAAGATTTTTTAAAAATCACAAGTTGTTGCAGAAATGTAGAGAACTGAATTTAAGACTGGAAAAATGAGAAAGTGAGAAAGAAATGAGAAAGTGAAACTGATAGATCCTTCCATCCCTACTAGGGATGGGTGAGAAATTAGATTCAGTTTGCATTTCAAACCAAATCTATCAAATTCGCCATCCTTCAAAATGCATCCAATATAGCACTACATGAATGTTCAATCAGCACAAGGATTTCTGCTTGTGCAACAGAATGTTCTCCCTCTCTCCTCCCCCCCCCCACATGCCCTCTCAATCTGTTCCAGGAGTTCCCCTTTCCTCTGGAGCCGATCTGGGAAAGGTGCAGGTGGAAGAGTCCCATTGCGCAAGCAGAAATCCTTGCATTGACGGGATGCATTAGCTGAATCCCACCCGCACTTTTTTCAGTAAGGAGAAATAACTTTGCAGTCCTTTTCTTTCTGTTGTTTTTGCAGTCCAAAATATAACGCCACCTATTCCCTTCTGCTGTTCTTAAGCCATTTTCACACATGACACTAAAAGTGCATTTGAGCATCACTCCCACTGCTCCTTCGGGAATAGATCTTATGTGGACAGAAGACAGAACAGAACCATTTTTAAATTGAAATCCAGTTCTAGCCAATGTAGATTTTTAAAGTTGGCATTACAGGTAAAGAAAAATCAATACAGCATCTGCACTGAGATAGTAAGACAAGCGTCATCTTCACCCTTGATACTAAGATGTATGACCTGGAAAAAGCTCTGACCTCTCTTCAATATACATGCTCTCCTGGCTATACCAGGAACATATGACATGAAAATCTGTAAAAAGCCCATTGCATGTTTGTTTTACCACTTCTACTGTGATGTTGGCATGTGGATCATTAAGGACACTCAGTGACTTCAAGTAACGAAACATGGAAGAATCGGTATGGATCCAGCAGTTGACCAAAAGCCGTATGCGTATACTGTGTTCTAATGCCACTCTTCTAAGAGCATTGTCGATGGGTGGCCAGTATCTACAAATGTAATCAGTGAAAGCCAGTCTGTTAGGAGAATGGGGCACTGTCCCATTAACCTCAGTCTGCCCTCAGCCAGCCCCCACCTGCCTGCCTTCTTACATAGAACCAGTCTGGAGGGTGACACTGGCTGTCAGCTTTCTCCCCTTCAGTCTCAGTGTTGCCCTTATAGAACTCAGCAGGGAGGAGGATTGGGACAAAATTAAAATCCATTGGCTCTAGCTCCACCTATTGTTAGCCTCCTGCATTACATCCCACTAGTCCCAATGAACACTGGTCACCCTAATTGTAATATGACCAATGTGGAGCTTTGTATTGTATACACAAGATTCATTCTGCTTTGGGCATCTAACTCAATCAGAACCACAGAGGGGGGATGCGCTCTAGTTCTATCTATCTTTAATTGCATTAATATCCCGCTAAGCCCAAGCTGAGACCTGTACAGTTTTTACAATGCAACAACATAATACCTGTGTAATTCAGAGGCTTTGGGGGGTGGGGGAGTGGGGTGGGGGAGTGGCATTTAGCTGAGAATACAGAAGGGTGCATATATTCAGGTTTTGCTTCATACCTTGGTGGGTGTCTGAAGCGACTTGTAGGGAAATACTCCATAATAGAAACGTACACAAATTCTTCTGCATCATAGATAACATCGAGAACTGCTTCAAGGTCGGAGGTGCGACCCCCTGGACAAAATGAAGAAGGAGAAGCCTAGAGCAAAGGAGAAGCTTAATTACTTCATCATCTATGATTCCTGCAGAAGGTTGCTCTGTATGTTTTCAAGTTGAAACATGTCGTTCCGGGACAGAATCTCTGTGCACACTTACTATTATTTATTTATTTAATTAATTAATTAATATCCCATCCTTCCTCCCAGAAGGAGCCCAGGGTGGCATAGAGTAAATCCCATCAAACTCAGCAGGGTTCATCTTTGAATAAACATGCTTAGGATCTGTCAGCAAGCCTGCTTACGGAAAAATAAGCTTTGGTGGTGGTTCCATTGAACTGCACTTCCAAAGGACTGTGACTGTTGATATTAGTAGAATAATTGCTTGGCCATGGAGATGGGATAGTGGCGTTTGGTTCCCCAAGATCCCAATATGTTTTGAAGGTTTTCCAGAGATCATTCGCTAAGCAACTGCAATTGCTGATCAAAACCCCGACTTCTTTCACCTGCAGAAAGAGAGAAGCTGAAAAGCAACATTCCAAGCCAAACATGTGTTCATCACTTTCACCCTAAGGTATTACTCACCTTGGTCTTTGTACTGATATGCCCCTATTTGATATTACTATCATAAGTTTGGATGAAAGCATAGAGCAAACTACGGAAAATGGAAGTGCCCTTTTAGAAGTGCTATGGAGTTTAGCAACTCCAAGTTTAGTATCTCTGCAATCACCTAGCACGGCAGCTTTCCATCTGGGCTTGGAGCATCAGAACTCGGTGGTAGACCACATGTTTTGCATGCAGAAGGTGCAAGGTTCAATCTCCAGTCCCTCCAGTTAAAAAAAAAAGGATCGGGTCAAGCATGATGGGAAAGACCTTTGCTTAAAATCATGAGCACCAGCTGCCAGTCAGTGAAGGCAATACTGGGCTAGATGGACAAATGGTCCAGCCATAAGGCAGCTTCGTATGATCATACAGATGATGTTGGAACCAGGGTTCTCAAAAACAAAGGAGTAATTCAAGTAGGGCCACACCAGATGCAAGAGAAGACAGAGCTCCTGTAGCTTTCATAGTTGCATGAGATGCTAGACCTGCAGAAATCCCCTCTTCTAAACAACTATTAAAGGTGCAGGCCCTGTGTTGTCTTTTTTTACCTAGCCACCCCAACTTTAAGCATGGCCACTGGATTGGGTTGATGGGAGTTGTAGTTCAAAAAAGTAACTTTTCCAAGCTCTGAGTAATGGTTGACTAACTTTCCGGAAAGACAGCTTGCCCATTAAAGCTGATCTTTCTCCATAATCTGCAAACTATAGGGGAGTGTTGAGTGTCTCCAAAGATGCAGTCTGAGGGCCCAAGTGGATGTGATGCAATGCAAGAGAGCCTGGAAGACCACAGCACTTGGATAACGGGGCTGGCTGTATGGTACCTGTATGATCCCACCATCTCCACCACCACTACCCGCACCTTGGGCAAATAGCAGCTTGGGGTGAAGTTGTCTTTGGAAAAATGGTGCAGAGGAAATAATTAAGTCCCTTTCTCCAGGTGTCATGCTCCTAATCCAAAATGTCCTCTTCTCCTGCTGCAATTAGCTCTTTTATTAGTTTGTGTTTTTTAAAAAATGGAGGTGATTCAATTCACAAATCTCCTATATCATGCCCTGAGTTGACACAGGTTGATAGCATAGCCCAAGAACCCTAGCAGTGCCCTGCAGCAGTGTAGTGGCAAATTCAGAAGTGCAGGGTCCCTACATGTTAAGTCACAGCCATGTCCCCTCCACCACCCCCTTTTTTACTGCTGGGTTGAGAATGAGATCCTTGTTAATGCCTTCTCCAACAACAACAGACATCCCTAGGAGCCAAAAAGCATGATAGAGCAGAGTGTTAACTACTGAAAAGAGTGGCTAACTCACTTCCTTTCACTCCGATTGTCTCCAACCAGCAGGAAAGGACAAGGAAGCATCTTAGAAGACACTTTGCAGTGACAACACATTCCCCTTTCTTGCTGATTGGCTTGTAGAATGCTGGAGACATATAGACCCTGCTAGGACCCTGATCCCAAAAAACTAAAAGTTCTAAGACACACACCCCAAGACCCTGGATGACTACAACCATGGTGCCCTGTGTGACAGTGTGTGTGTGTGTGTGTGTGTGTATCCTCCAATTTTAGAATCCTGTGCAACACATCCTGTGCAATCTGTAGCAGTTCCTTGGCAGACAACAAGGTAGAATATTTGAAAATCACAACAGTTGTCTCCAGCTGGCCTCCAGTAGAAGTCAAGCATTTAGCGTTGCTAGTTCCATTCTGTGGAACACTCTTCCAAAAGAGACTTGGCAGGCACCCTTGTTTTTGATTTTAAGCATTTGTGGAAGATGTTTTTATGGAGACAGGCCTATGCAACTGTTTAGATTTTTTGATTAGCCCGTCATTTCCATGATCACTTTGTACTGTTTTGATTGTTTTATACTTTATTCTATATCGTGCTGTGCACTGCCTTGTAATATTGCATGAATTAGCAGTATAGAAATACTTTTATAAATAAAAAATATCTACGCGTAAAATGGAAATATAACACAAGCTCATTTGCACCTTAAGTGATGGACTCAGCTTTAATATTCTCCCCAATTAAAATCACCAATCTCAGTAGGATTTCTTCACAGGATTTTTCAATACAAACTAAGTCAGCCTGGTATGTATTGTCAGATCTTCCTCCTCCCCTTCAGTTTTATATCCTCAGATTTCCCACCTGAGTCAGAGCCCTCCAGTCTACATTAGCACTCCCGAGGAAGATGTGTTTTCTGTCTACAATCCAGAATTTGGTGTGCAGGACCCCATGGGTCAGCTGTCCAAAATTAATCTTTTTTACATGAGCCCCTGCGGAAAAGAAAAGAAAAAGAGATGCAACAACTGGTTCTTGAGATCCTCTTAAGCTGCAATGCACATTTAGGGAAGGGTCGTCGCTCAGCGATACAGCATCTGCTTGGCATGCAGGAGGTCCCAGGATCAATCCTGGTATATCCACGTAGGGCTGGGAGAGAGCCCCACCTGAAACTCTAGAGAGCTGCTGCCAGTCAGTGAAGACAATATGGAGCAACATGGACCAACAGTCTGACTCAGTATAAGGCAGCTTCCTATGCACTTCACTGGAAGTCCCTATGCAATGAAAAAGTGCAAATCCACCAAATGCCATTAGAGAGCTGTGCTAGTGGTATTGAGACATCAGGTGGCATCAGAAGCTTAGTTTGGCTGATGCTCCCACACTACTTCTCAAGAACAGTGTCACCTGGTCAGTCTTTCCCACTATGGTGAGATGCATTGTATTCCTATTTAGTAATTATCTCTAAATCTGCATCCATACATATAAATTAGCATATTGAAATGTCATGTACATTGGCAGCCTCTTTAGTCCTCTTTTTTGATGATGTGTAGGTGGCCACCTTACCTTCTGCACACAAGGCCTTCTTGAATGTGGCATCTAAAATTTGGAATGCATGGGAGGCTAAGAACCTAAGAACAGCCCTACTAGATCAAGCCAAAGGCCCATCTCCAGCGTCCTGTTCTCACAGTGGCCAACCAGATGCCTCTGAGAAGCCTGCAAACAGGACCTGGGCACAACACCACCCTCTCTACTTCTGATTCCCCAGCAACTGGTATTCAGAGGCATACTGCCTCCAACACGTGGGAGGTAGAACATAGCCATCATGGCTAGTAGACTTCTTTAGTTTCCTGTCTGCTCACTCTTTGATAGACAGCAAAGACATGACTCTTTTTAACAGGCTCCAAGGCTTTATTCTGATTGCTTGTGTAATGTTTTGGCTGCTGAATTTTATATTGTTTTGGCAGCAGGGATGTCAGAGGATTCCAACAAAAACTAAAATTGGGTGCGGGAACTTGCCAGTGTTTGCTTATTCATCCCATGTCTTGAACACAAATCAATCCAGCTAATACAATCAGTGTTTGCTGTTTGTGTTACTTTCAGTCTGCAAACAATACGTAATTGGTTGCATTCTACCCCCCTCCATTTGCATTGTGTTTCTGTGCTTCGTCTGCACTGAAATGAATGGGGTGGAATTGTGGCCGCTACGTAATTTTGCCCCAGCTGAGAGTGAGACAAATAATGTAGCTTTTGGTGGAAGACAAACTGCAGCAGAACGGAAACAGTGCTGCATGCGACAAATAGGGGTGGTGGACATTAAGATGGTCCGCCCCCAGAGACTAATGGAATGCACTAGATTCCTGAATGCCCTGAGGGAGTCCCCAGTAGATAGAGCTGGTGATCCTACTGAAGCCCTTGTCACGCTGTGGAACAGCAAGGCACGTTGGGCTCTTGACACGGTTGCCCTGGAGCATCCTCTCCAGCATTGTGGAGCCCAGTCTGCACCTTCATACACCAGTGAGTTAAGGGCAATGAAACAGGCTGGACAACGGGTAGAGCGCAAATGGCAAAAGACATGCTGTGAGGCTGATCGGGCACATGTAAAACATAACTGTGCCTACTGTGCGGCGGTGGGGGCGGCAAAGAAGGCCCACTTCTCTGCCATCATCGCATCCTCAGGTAGCCATCCAGTGGAGCTTTTCCATATTGTCAGGGGTCTGTTGACATCAACTCCAGGAAACTGAGTTTTAGACCCTTCGGAGGCCCACTGTGAATTGTTTGCAAGGCACTTTGAGGGTAAAGTTGCTCGCCTCCATAGTTGTCTTGATGCCCCATCCACATCTACTGTAGTCCCCAAAGAGATGTCCAGTGCAGCATCTGCTGTAATTTCTTGGGAATGGTTTTAGTTGATGCAGCCTGATGACGTGGACAAGGTGCTTGCGATGATGCGACCAGCAACGTGTCCACTCGACCCTTGCCCTTCTTGGCTTATTAAAACTTGCTGAGGGGGGTTGACCAAGTGGATCCAGGGTGTGGTCAATGCATCATTGCGGGAGGGAGTGGTTCCAACTGCCCTTAAAGATGCAGTAATCTGACCACTCCTGAAAAAGCACACCCTGGACTCATTGGTCTGCAACAATTACCGACTGGTCGCAAATACCCCCTTCTTAGGGAAGGTGATTGAGAGGGTTGTGGCACAGCAATTGCAGGTACTCTTGGATGAATCAGATTATCTTGACCCATCGCAATATGGATTCAGACCTGGTTATGGGACAGAATCAGCCTTGGTCGCCCTGATGGATGACCTTTATCAGGAGAAGGGCAGAGGGAGATGCCTTCTTACATCCCTATCTGACACCGGGTGCGGGTAAAATCTTTCAATTTTATGATTTTTTATGTTATTAGGTGCTGTGGGGAGTCTATTCAGTCAAAAGGTACAGCAGAAGTATTTTCACAAACAAACGAATACCTTTTCGCTTCAGGACCTCAAGATCAGTTGAATTTTTAGTCTTTGATGGCACACTTGTTGCAATAAACACTGAGAGGTTCTTCAGGAGCAGACTTTCAAATTTCTGGAGAACATCTTCACCCTAGAGAAGGGAAATCACTTAGGGCACAATCCAACTCACCTTCCCACCAGGCTGGGGTGCGTTGGATGCTGCAGAGTGCTGGCTGTGCCAGGAAATGTGCCAGCACCACCGGGGATCCGCTGGGGATAGCCAGCCGGGCAGACGGAGAGCCAGCAGAAGCCACGAAAATGGGGCGTTCCAGAAGCGTGGCAGGGGCAGAGTTGCGGGGGGGGGACTTACACGAGTTCCTCCTTGCATTCAGAGCCCTCCCCTGGGTCCCAATCTCCAAACTCCACCAGCCAAAAGGCTGGTGCAGTAAAAAAAAAAAATCCCATTGTGGCCTATGGGGAGTGCTTACTCCTCAGGAAGCCTGTTTGTCAGAACCGGCCCTTCCCAGCCAACTCGTGCACGTGGCTCCCAACAGAGCCGGCATTGAGCCGGGCTGGCAGCTCCCGAGTGGGATCCCACACAGCTTTCCACCAGCTCCTCCTCTGCCGGCCCTCTGGCACATCTTGCTAGAGCCATCAACGGGCTTCCTGTTGTAGCATTTCAGCAGCCTCCTAGTGAGAGCTGTGCTTAAGCCACCTATCAGCAATCCTGGATCTCATCCTTGTCACGCCAAATGCTTTATCACCTGTGTGTACCTCAGGGAGACAGCTACTTTCAAAAGCACCAGGACAGGCAGAACATATTACATCAAATAGAACATCACCTGCAGGTCCTGTAATATAATTTATGTCATATAAATATGTGTGTGTGTGTATCTGTATCTATATCTATATCGATAAAGTGGTTACTTGCTTAATCAATAAAAAAGTTAAAACCAGTATAAAAACTTAAACGACAAACCAGTTTGGCTGTGATTTGACCCATACCCCCTGATTTTGGGAGTTATTTTCAGTTATTTTCCACCTCTAAAAATGCTGCCCCCACTCCCACCCCTGCCCATCATCACCTTGCTGCTATTTTTTGTTTGGTTTTAAACCTCTTATCAGTGTGGTGTAGTGGTTAAGGTGTTGGACTACGACCTGGGAGACCAGGGTTCGAATCCCCACATAGCCATGAAGCTCCCTGGGTGACCATGGGCCAGTTGCTTCCTCTCAGCCTCATGAAAACCCTATTCATAGGGTCGCCATAAGTCGGAATCGACTTGAAGGCAGTACATTTACATTTTTACATCTCACCTGCTTAGATGATGTATCATTTACACCAAGGTCTTCTCCAGTCAGAGTCCAGTAATATGAAGCCATGTGGATACTTTCCTGGGTCATATTTAACAACTCCATCCATGCTTGGTATAAGGGCTTTGCAGCAGTGCTGTTTGGCCCATACGGCATGTCCCAAGGAAGGCTTTCCACCAGCTGAAAACTGCAGGGGCAAGGATATTATCATTCTCATTATTTGGATTCATTGCCCTCCCTTCACCCAAAGGTCCCAGGGCAGGTCACAACAATTTTGAAATACATAATTAAGAACAGTTAAAAACAACCTAAAATCACATCACAAAAAATACAGTGGGTTCTAAAAATATACATCCCAGGTGTCAAAAGCCAGGGTTAAGAGGTGCATCTTCAGCCTTCACTGAAAACTTTACAGTTAGGTTGCCAGATGCACTTCTGTGGGGAGGGAGCTCCACAATTTAGGGGCTGCCACAGAGAATGACCTCTCCTGGCAGTGGTGTCACTAGGGTTGGTGTCACCCGGTGCGGCCCTCAGCGCCTTGTCTCCCGAGAGTGTGAGTGATCGCGTAGCGCGTGGCCAAACAACAGGGCCCGGGAGCGCGCCGCTGCCTCGCTGCCGCTGCCGCGAAAGGCACACGAAGGCTCTTGTTGGAGCCTAGGCAGTGCGGCTCTGGGTGTCACCCCCCTCTGGTGGTGTCACCCGGTGTGGCCCGCACCTGCCGCACCGCCCCAGTGACGCCCCTGTCTCCTGGGCCACCAACCACAACCCCGAGCTTCTGAGGGTGGGAGAAGTACCAAAAGGGCCCCCTCAGCTGATCTCAACACCCAAGATAGCTAAGTGCTTTGCAGCTAAAATAGTGTGAAGCTGCGTACATATCACACATTTAAAGCACATGACTTCTCCCAAAGAATCCTGGGGACTGTACTTTACCACACACAGAGCTACAATTCCCAACACTCTTAACAAACTAGAGTTCCCAGGATCCTTTGGGGCAGTCATGCACTTTAAATACAGTCTGTACGTAGCCTTACTCTCCAAATCTTTGGGTAGATTTCATGAGAGAAATGCTTGATCAAGTTTTCACCCACCCCTCCCTATCCCCCATTCAGGCAAGCAAGAGGTTACCTATATTCCAGATTCTGTAATTAGGTCAAAATTAACATATTGCATCCAAATTATCTGCATCCACAATAATGCCATTCCAATCAGCTTTTGATTTGCTCTTATCTCTGGACCACTTGTCCAAATTGTTTGTGTAAAAGGCAAGGTGTTGTGTCTGCTTGCAGATTTTATTTTATTTTTAGTAAGGCTACTGAAAAATAATAATAATGTTATGGGATTGGGGGTTGAGATTTTCCCCTCAAGCCTGTGATCTTGTATCTGGAAGTCGGGATATGCAAGGAAGAAACCTACTCCACTGGTCAGACTAGTTTCCTTAGTTAAGCTAGTATGGGAGGTAATAGGTTTGTCAAGTGTCCACCATTAGCATATGTAAGGATATAGCACAGATCCTGTCACTATTGGAACTCTTTCTGGTGAGAGGCCTTCCCCTCTCCCCCCCCCCCAATCTGTGAGCCAAAGAGAGGCTTGTGTTCACAGTCTGGTCTGGAGAAGCTGGGAATTGGGAAGACACACAGACAGGCCTGTTTTCTGTACCATGGCCAGGGGCGGCTCCAAAGGGTGGCCAGGTGGGGCCCTGGCCAAGAGCCCCGCAGCCCCCTGGGCCCCCTGAAGGGCCCCTTGTTAAGCTGGTAGAGTAGCGCTCTCCTTCTGCGACAGACTCCCTGCCGCAGATCACAGGGAGGGAGCTGCCCACGTGCCCGCCAGCTTGCCTGCCCCCCCTCCTGGCGCCTAGGAGAGGCTTGTGTAGTTAGTTGTGTCTGAGAAAGGCTGGGAACTGGAGTCAGGCAGAGAGACTGGCTCTCTGCACCATGGCTTTGGGGTGCTTCCTGTACTAACCCTGATGGAAAAGCAGGATATTGGACTGCTGATGCCTTGAACCCCTCCATCCTAAGCTCAGGTTGGAATGTGTGTAAATAAATAAACCATATTTCATAAAGACACCACAGTCTCCGCTGACCTTTCCAAGGAAACCCAACCCTGGGCGAGCGCAGGGACCCCTGGAAATCTCACTGCTCTGAGATTGGGGTGGCACGCAACAGTATATTCTGTTGTGCAGCACTATGAAAGGCGATATACAAATACCTAAATAAAAAAGACCCCTCTGAAATGAAGAAAAAATAAAAATAAAGGAATATTATATGTTGTATCAACTACATTCTCAAAGAACTTACATTTTTAAAAGATTGCAGAAAGTTCACAGGAGACAAGCTTGGATTTAAAAAAAGGCATTGGAAATCCCAAACTGTTGGGTTGTCTTACTTGCATGAGTCGTTACATCTAGGGCTGCTGCCTGTCTCTGCCGTTCTGTCTCTTGCAGTGTTTTGGTCATCATTATCAAACAGGTAAGTGCCAAGAACCCCATCTTCATCCCTTGAAAAGATTGCAGTGGAGGATTTCATGAGGTGAATTATTATCACAGCAAGAAGCCCAGCGACTGTAATTAGTCCAAACACCTGGAACAACAAGAGAATTTGCATGAAATGGAGTCTGGCAGCCACACTTTCCTTTGAGCCAAGTAGATGCAACACTACAAGAGGGATGAACAAAATGGAGAGTTTAGAGGGAGGAATAAGGTTCAAGTTGAGTGGGAGAGGAGAACGGGAGAAGCAATGACAGGAGATGGGTGAAAATACATTGAGCGGCATGTTGGGGTGGGAAGGAGAAAGCATAAAATAAAAGGCCTTCTTCAGCCTTTGGATCAGCAAATTCTGGCTAAAAAGGGGAGGCCGATGCACAATACCTCCAGAGCAAATGTTTGTACTTGGCTTGAGGAAAGCTGAACTGTGGAACTCCTAGCCACAACAAAAATGCTGTGGCAAAGAATTTAGCAATCCCCAAAGATGGATTAGATAGCGGTATAAAATTATGTCAGGAACTGCCAGCTGATAAAGCCAAACTATGCCTCCACCTGCCACCATTTTGTGACTAGCTCTGCCCCTGCACCACCATTTTGATACAGCCGTCTCAAGTGGGTCCTGGGTGTAGAACATTTGAGAATCCCTGACTTAATGCAACAGAGCACAGTGAAGTAAAGGAGGAGAGGGGTGGGCTTCATTCCCCTCCTCTGCATGTTCCTTTTCATATAAAGAGTAAGACCATCACACCCACCTTATCTCCAGACAGGGCAGACACTTTCATGAAATACACGTGGCTGCCCTGTCATGTCTAGTTTGGACCAGAGTAACCTTTAAAACAGGGATAGGTGAACTTTTCCTACCAAAGAGCCTTATTCCCTCATGGGCAATATTCTGGGGGCCGCATGCCAGCGGTGGGCAGGAACTAAAGGCAAAAGTGGATGGAGCAATGGAGGTGGCTCTCTCCTTTGTATGGCAGGCTATATTCCAGCCACATAAGCCAGACAAGCTACACACACACACCCTTCTCCATCCCCCATTAAGGCAAGCAAAAGGCATTAGAGGTCCCATGGGTGGGTGTGGGGGAGGGGAGAAGTTGGTGACAGGGTCTTCTCTGTGGCGGCCCCAAAACAGTGAAACAGCACTGACACTTTACATCTTTTGTCGGCTACTTAAGGTGTGACCTGTTTACCCTGGCCTTTGGAAGCAAAGTGTGCATTTTTTGTTGTCCTCCCTCTAAATGTCATTATTGGTTGTATCTATTTTATATTTTTTATTGTTGTTTTATAGCTTGTTGGTTATTCATTATTTTGTCGTTCTGTTTCAGTTTCTGAAACCCATCCTGGAACCTGAGGGTGAAGGGCAAGTAAGAAATACCAGAAATAATAATAAAGGTTCATTGATTGATTGATTGATTGATTGTCACTACCGCCACCACAGTTCATGAACATGTTCCAGCCAGGCAAAAGCACTTGGACAGGAAGCTGTGAAGTGGTGTATCCTGGGAATTGGGGATGAAGCCTGGGAAGGGATCATGGACTGGGCAGAGTCCCAAGTTCTGAAGTCCCTACAGGTACCTTAAAGCAGTGGTAGCCCTCCAAATCTCTTGGATTACAACTCTCATCAGCTCAGCCAACAAGGGTAATGGTCAAGGATGATGGGACTTGTGGTCGAAAGCATCTGGATGGTGCCACATTGACTACTTCTGCCTTACAACAACAACCCTGAAAGGTAGGCCAGTATTATTGCTCCTATATGAGAGATGGAGGAGGGACTGAGGCTGGATGAAAGCACTTTCCTTGAACAGGCCCATATGTTCCTGGTATTGTTGAGATTTGCAGCAGGGATCTTGTAACTCCTGCTCACAACCACTTTGCTCCTTCAGCTCAAGATACCCTGAGTGGCCACCGTTAATGTCAATTGGCCCATGTGAATTTATTTCTTCACTGGTATTATACAGTTAACTGAATCAGACTGAGGATTTTGGTTCTATTCCCTCAGTATAAAAATTATTTTCTTTGCACGCACACACATTGCAATCTGGCAAAAATCCATCATTTTGTTACTTTTTTTTCTTGTAAGTCAGGGGAAAAAATTAAATGGACTCAAGTCTCATTTCAGTTCTTGAGCTCAAAAATGGTTTCATTTATTACAAAGAGTGAAACTCTGCAAACCATCAGCCTGTATCACACAGCAGGTGGATGACACTTCCTCTTTATATTTTCACCACAGTGCAGTTTTAAGGAAGTACAGGGAAAAGGCAGCAAGGCCCAGCTGCAGGGCTGGCTCAAGCCTTTTTGCTACCCGAGGACGACCAGCAAATGACACCCTCCTCTCCCCCAAGTCCAAAGGACATAGGAACCAAGGCCAGGCTGGTTATTTTGGCACCTGGGGCAGAAAATTCCACAAGTGTCTTTCCTGGGGAAGGAAAGATAAAGAAATAAAATAACTAACAACTCACTGGCCTTTCATGACATCTAAAATCAACTGCCTGAAGTGGCCAGGCCACTTCACACTGACCAGTGGTAGGACCGGCCCTGCTGCCCAGATCAGAGGATTCTGCTTGGTATCTAAATTTGCTTGCTTTTCAGTTCCCTCACTGTTCTGTATCATGTCTGCTAGAAACTGAGGTTATCATACTTTGGACACATCATGAGAAGACATGATTCACTAGAAAAGACAATAATGCTGGGAAAAACAGAAGGGAGTAGAAAAAGAGGAAGGCCAAACAAGAGATGGATTGATTCCATAAAGGAAGCCACAGACCTGAACTTACAATATCTGAACAGGGTGGCTCATGACAGATGCTCTTGGAGGTCACTGATTCATAGGGTCGCCATAAGTCATAATCGACTTGAAGGCACATAACAACAACAACAGATTGGGAGCCTGTGGGCAGAGACTGTCTAACAACAACAAAAAATCTCTACACAGTGTTAGAAAATGTTACATGACATAGAAAATGTTATGACATAGAAAAAGTTTCAGCAGGCATTTAAATGTCATACCAGAACGGGCTGAGGTGATGACACTAAAGGCTCGATTTTTTGTTATTGTCAGATGAGCCTCGCTAACTCAAGGGATGGCTATTGGTGTTCCTCCAGATGATCTCGGTGATTGAGCTGGGATACAGAGGGACAATTTATGTGCTGTAACTTGGTTTTATTCCAGTACTTACCACATTTGTGCACCTTTGCTCATTTGGATGCAATTTCAAATGGAAGGGCCTGATTGTCCTCAGTGGGCTAATAAGGATCTCTTTCATGATCTATAAACAAATGTGTGGCAAGGAAGTGAAAGAAATAGAATGAGTTATACCACTGCTCCCAGTAGGTCGCTTCGTATGAAGAAGCCTTATACAGAGTCAGATCATTGCTCCATTTAGTCCAGTATTGCCTACCACCAGGATGGGGAACTTACGGCCCTCCAGATGTCGTTATTGGGAGTCCAACTCTCATCGGCCCCAACCAGAATGCCCAGTGGACAGGGATGACAGGTGTTGCAGTCCAGCAGCATCTGCAGGATTCCATACCACATCACCGGTTCACCACCCCCTGATCTACTTGAACTGGCAACGGTTCTCCAATATCTCAGGCCAAGGTCTTCTCCAGCACCTGCTACCTAAGACTCCTTTTTAAGCGGAGATTGATTGAACCTGGGACTTTCTGCATGCAAGCATATCCTCTTTCACTGTGCTATGGTCACTAAAGCATTTTAAACCAAAATGTCTCAAGAGAGCAGTTGCCTTCACTAGCGCATTTAAGTAATCCATGACCAGTTGTTTCACGATGGTTCAAAAAAGCTCACCGTCTCAGAAGATAGCTCCAGCTGAAGTCTGTCTACTTCCTTCAGATCTACCAAGAGAGGAAGTGGGTGTTATTCAGAGCAGCAGTAACACTCCACCACTGTTACGGGGGGGCGGGGACAGGGGAAAGGTTCAGAAATGTATCACAAATAGTGTTCCTTTCTCTCCACATAGTGTCACCAGAGGAACTGTCCCTTTAAAACCAAAATTTCACAATTGCTAAATATAAATAAGTTATAGAGACTGTGTGGTAGCTGCTACACACTATACTTCAAGTTGAATAATAATAATAATTTGTTGCTTACTACAATTTTTTTTGTTAAAGTGACTTACAATTTTTTTTAAAAAAATACAATACCAAATTAAAATACATCAAAAGATTTCTTATGTGCCTTCAAGTCGACTACGACTTATGGTGATCCTATGAATCAGTGACCTCCAAGAGCATCTTCCGACTGCAATAATGCAAATTCCAACTGGAATAAAAATCTCTGCTTAGAATGCTTGATCAAAGAGGAAGGTCTTCAACAGGTGCTGAAAAGACAATAAAGACAGTGCCTGTCTGCTATGTCATGGGACAGAGTTTCAAAGGGTAGGTGCCACCACACTAAAGGCCTGGATCTGACATTGTACAGAAGGGACCTCCTGATAAGATGATGTCTGCAGGTTGCCCTCTCCTGCAGAATGCAGTGATCAGCTGAGTGTATAAAGGATGAGACTCTTTTTTGTTATCCTGGTCCCAAACTGTATAGGGCTTTGTATACTAGTTGTTGTTGTTATGTGCCTTCAAGTCAATTATGACTTATAGTGACCCTATGAATCAGCGACCCCCAAGAGCATCTGTCATGAACCACCCTGTTCAGATCTTGTAAGTTCAGGTCTGTGGCTTCCTTTATGGAATCAATCCATCTCTTCTTTGGCCTTCCTCTTTTTCTACTCCCTGCTGTTCTTCCCAGCATTATTGTCTTTTCTAGTGAATCATGTCTTCTCATGATGTGTCCAAAGTATGATAACCTCAGTTTCATCATTTCAGCTTCTAGTGACAGTTCTGGTTTAATTTATTCTAACCCAATTATTTGTCTTATTCGCAGTGCATGGTATGCGCAAAGCTCTCCTCCAGCACATTTCAAATGAGTTGATTTTTCTCTTATCCGCCTTTTTCACTGTCCAACTTTCACATCCATACATAGAGATCAGAAATACCATGGTCTGAATGATCCTGACTTTGGTGTTCAGAGATACAGTAGGGTCCCACTTTACAGCACTTCACTTTACAATGCTTCACTAATGCAGCAGTCTCAATTAGACGCAATTAGACTAAAGCTCCACTCATACGGTGCTTGCTCCGCTTTTATGGAGGTTTTCGGGCATCATGCACCATTCTATTCAATGAGTTCTGCTTTACAGCGGTTTTCTCTTTACAGCGGGGGTCCGGAACGTAACCCACCATATGAGTGGGGCCCTACTGTACATCTTTGCATTTAAAGACCTTTTCTAGTAAGTGCTCATCCTGCAATAACATAAAAAGGACACATCCTACCCTGCCCAACTAAAAGATGAACACCAATTAAGAGTAAAATGCTTGGGTGGATAAAAACATCTTTACCTGCCGCCTAAAGACTGATAGCGATGACACCAACAGCACCTCTCTGGGGAGAACATTCCACAGTTGGGGAGCCACCACTGAGAAATCCCTATCTCGTGTTGCTCAATCCTCATCAAGCTGATTTTTCTCTCCCTCAAAGCTTTTATTTTATGCCTTACATTTATATCCCATCTTTACTCCAAGCTCAAGGTGGTGTACATGATTCTCCCTTCCCCATTTGATCCTCACAACAACCCTGTGAGGTAGATTAGGCTGAGAGGCCCAAGGTTCGCCCAGTGAGCTTTATGGCTGAATGGGGACTCAAACCTTGGTTTCCCAGGTCCTAGTCCAACACTCTAAGCCAGCCTTTTCCAACCAGTGTGCCTACAGATGTTGTTGGACCACAACTCCCATCAGCCTTAGCTAGCATTGCCAATGGTCAGGAAAGATGGGAATTGTGGTCCAACAACATCTGGAGGCACACTGGTTGGGAAGGGCTGCCTCTAAGCATTACGCCACAAACCCATGGATCTCTCTCTCTTGTGCATGGGTGGTGCCATTTTGGCTACATAAGCAACAGTACTGACAGCCTGAATGTTAGAAATAGAGGAAAGTGGGACCTGCAACAAAGTATTGCAGCACGGAGTGCTCATGTTCAGGATTCCACACACTCACCTCCATTAACACACTATCCATAGCCCAAGTCATTCAGCATTCCATGCCCACTGAGCCTTGGAGTACTTTTGCAATTCTTTCCTCCCTTACAGGGGCACTTGTACATATTTCTGCAAGCCTTGGAGTTCTTCCTAGGCCTGGCGGTGGTGCCTTCTAGTGTACTGATGATGCAATCTTGGCTATATAAGGATTCATATTTGGAGAATAAATTTGCTATTAGTATAGAGCAGGGGTAGAGAACATTTTTCAGCCCAAGGGCCGCATTCCCTTATGGACAACTTTCCTGGGACCACGTTCTAGAGGTGGGCAGGGTCAGAGGGAAAAGTGGGTGGAGCAATAGTTGTAGCCTGCCAAAAAGGTAAAAATCACATTTGAACCACACAAAATCCAGACACACATACACCCCTCTCCATCCTGGCAAGCAAGAGTCAATACAGTGAAAGCTTGTTATAACGTGTGGGGGGGGGGGGAGACAAAGGCTGCACCTGCGTTAAAGGGGTTCTGTGTTATAATGAAACTGCTGTACTGTATATCTGAATCTATGATACAGTGAGATGTGTTATAATGAGCTTCCCCTGTATCAGAATCCCAGGACACATCCAAGCCAGGCGAAAGCAACTGAGGTTGCGGAGCAGGGTTGATGAGGAGCATGGCTTGTGGAGAGGAGGGATGGCCTAGCGAGTCCTGGGGACCAGATAGGGAGGCCTGGAGGGCCACATTTGTCTCCTGGGCCTGAGGTTCCCCACTTCTGGTATAGAGGACAAGGCCACCAACCATGATCCTCATATCACCCCTCTCCCTAGTTTACTTTT
The DNA here is from genome assembly GCF_030035675.1 of Rhineura floridana. NCBI lineage: Eukaryota > Metazoa > Chordata > Lepidosauria > Squamata > Rhineuridae > Rhineura > Rhineura floridana. The sequence continues at coordinate 221,710,833 of NC_084481.1, forward strand.
TATCCAGAGTTGACTGTCTTCACAGAACTACAGTATATTTTCTCCCCATTTATTCTCTTTGCAGCATTACTTTAATTTTGTAAAGTTAAGACACTCAGAAAGGACTTCAGAAATTATACTTGGGGAACAAACCCATCTCGTGGAAGACAAAGAAGAATGATTTATTATAGCAAATTTATGATAAAATTATATAAAATAACCATTTATTTTGTTTTTTAAAGACATCCACAACATCACTTTGGAACAAAAATGTACAGATAAATTGCCTATCAACCAAATAAAATAAATTACCATGTTTTTTAAAAAATTAAAAGAGGGGAGGGGAAAGCCCCGCTATGTATGGACTGGGTGAGAAATTATGAATTTTAAAATTATACACAGAATTTTAAAAGAAAGTGTTGAAATGGAGAAGACAAGTCATTGAAACAGTTTTGCATTATACAAAGCTGAATTTCTGCTATACAGCCCAGCTTGCAGTTGTGTCACATGCAGATGGGATGGATGATTCCATGAACAGTTTTTTTTGGGGGGGGGGGAGGTTGAACAACAGTAAATGTTTTCAGCAGCATAACAACAGCATATAGTTAGGCACAATTCAGCAAGGGGCACATTAGAAAGTGAACAGGTAATTAATGTACTTTTTACAGCTGGAAAAACATATGCATTTGCTGGAGTCAAAAAAGACAGACTTAGCTTCAATTTACCAAAATGAAAAATCAGTAGCATCTTGCACTTGTACTTTTTTTTTAAAGTGAGTTATCCATAAACATCAATTAGGGATGAGCCAGGGCCATTCACACATTGGATTTTAGGTGTACACCTTAGACCTATTAAGTGTGTACCAAAAATGTAGTGTGTGAGAGGAATATGCATACTAAGCTAATACACCCATCAGAGTGTTGTGACTGGCTGAAGCTCCCTGCTGAGAACACACACTGTGGCAAACCTTATTTTACCTGTAATGTGTGAATACAGCAACCAGCGCTGATTTGCAGGGCAAGTTTTCCTCAGGCTGATATCAACACAAGCTGATTCCATCCCCGCCCCCCAAAATGGATATGTTCGGTCACTGCTCACTTGACCATACCTCCAGAAAGCATACCTCGTGAAAAAACTTAAGCATGAGTGAAACTCAGCCATCTTGCCCCACCATCTGGATGCAAGCTGCACTGTTTAAAAAGAACATTTCAAACTTGTGCAAAGACTTTGACCTGGTAAAAATGGTCCTGTGAATTGCCACTTAATTCAGCTTTATTGTCATCAGTGGCATGAGTATGACACGTTGTTCTCTCTTGGATTTACATTCATTCCCTCATAAAACAACAAGAATGTGATATTTTAACACTTTTCTCCCCAACTTATAGAACCAAGCTGTAGTTTTCAGAAAGAATCCTGAGGCAACCAGATACCCAAATTGCCATTGAATTTCAACAGGATATGGGCTTTTTATTCTTCTGAAACTTACAAGCCAAATATATATGTTTAACTTAAAAATTCAAATATAAAAACAAAACATTCAATACCACACATACATAGAACAACAGAAAGGAGTGGCTGAACCAATGGAGTAACCTCAAAATTGTCAAAGAAAGAAAAAAACCATGAACAAGAAAGTTAAAACCCTGCAGAAAATGTGATTGGGACTATTCAAAAAGTATCAGGATGAAGGCTTAACAAATTGTACGCAGCAAAAAACTGGGAACTTATGTATGCATTATGCTGAAGGAGTTCAGAGTCATGTGGCTTCCTCTTTGGCTTAACTACATGTGATGTGATACAGGCAAAAACTGTAATATTAGATAAAGAGGCTCAGTTTGGACTAACTTATGATGCTACATGCAGTGGGAAACCAGGACCACAGTTTGCAATCCAGAGGCTTGGAGACTCTGGATATTCACACATAAATGTAATATCTGCCTAGCATATCTGCACACAAAGTACCTCATACTTTGACCTGAATGATGGGATCGTTGCCCAGATTTTTTGTAAGTAACAATCATGCAGTTTGGATCTACATCTGTAGGCCCTATGCAAACATTACGCCCACATGTAGACATCCAAGAGGTTGACAGATACTATGCTACTTACCCAAGAGTGTTCTGTTTGCTCAAACTAAGCCTATGTGTGAAAAACAATTATAGTGGTATCTCGAAAGAGAATATTTATACTTGATCCTGGAAAAAACAAAGTTCTGTTGCTTCTTTATTTGATTATGGTGAAGAATTGTGGAAGTGAAGGTATTGTGTGATTGAACCACCTCCTCTGGGCTTGCTCATTTGAAGTAAGTTCAATAATTTCTGGAAAACTCTTGAAGAAGTGAATCAAGGGTGAGGCAAAACCCTATCAAGCCAAAAACAAGTGGATACAGGCAACCGTTTACCAGGTTATAGACTCTTATAAGTCTGTTGTGAAGCGTATGAAAGCCACTTTAGTCATATCTTGAGGTGAATTTGGTGTGCCCCACTATCAGTTTTATTGATTTCACAGCCATGAAAAATTTAGCTTACTAAATGTCTGGATCTGAAGAGGATGTTTCCTCAACATGGCTGAATGCATCCACAACTGAGTTGACAAACAACTATCATATGGAACTGAAGAGGGGGAAACCAAATAAGTGAGTCTGTAACTGGATCATTCTTTAAATAGGAAGAGAGTTGAGAATCTTTGCTGTGTGAATCTACAGCAACAGCAACATTTATGTTATCTTAAGCTACATGACCAAAGCTGCAATCCAATACATGTCTACTCAGAAGTAAGTTCCACTGGATTCAATGGGATCTACTCCCAAGTAAGTGTGTATTGGATTGCAACCCAAGTTATCTAAGAAAAATACATTCTACGTAACAAATAAACCCAAAACAATTGGACAACATAGATCTTCCACAAGCAGCTAGAAAAACTTATGGAGGCTGCCTTATTTTTTTTCATTGCCAGAACAATTTACCTTCTCCCATCTTATAGCATGATTTTTAAAATCCAGCATCATAAACTAGCCATCTTCTCTACTGAATACATCCACACACTTCATCCACTACCCCCAAGCCCCTGGTATCCAGTATGTTCCCACCTACAGTAACCCCCACCCCACTTCTAGCCACCTATCGCCGAGCCTTGAAGACCTGGCTGTTCAGGCAGGCCTACAAGATTGGGACAGATTAACTTATGTTACAATTGAATTAACGGATGGTTTCTTTAGCTTAAAATTTGATTATGTTAATGTATATGGATTGTTTTTATTCTTGTTGTTCGTCGCCTAGAGTGTCCCTAACCCGGACAGATAGGCGGCTGAAAAATAAAATTTATTATTATTATTATTATTAGCCACCATCTACAGAAAACTGGAGATCAGTAGACCAACAAGCGTTGAAAGAAAAGCATTCAGTTCCATTCATTTTCAAAAAAATAGACAACAGATTCACCTGGTAGTGTAAAAGATTTTTGTCCACCATTTTACCGACTTAGGATGAATATAGATAGCCGTTTACAAAACAGTAGGTTATCACTGGGTCCATGTGTTCATAAGTCAGTCATCAGAATCACCCTGGCAAGCAGCAAAGAGAATTTGACCACACATTTGCACCTCTAACGAAGCATGGGAGTAGTAAAATTCTTCTTACCAGTTGCTAGGATCATCAAGATAATTTTGCTACAGTTACCTAGCAAATGAACACCTGCTTTCACCCTTATTTACCGTGTCAGAGTTGGTATTAGCAAACACTCCTTTATTTTAAAAAAACATTCAAGATATTCTCAGAAAATAGCTCTAGTAGCTTAGATTTCCTTCCTTCCTCCATCCCATTCAAACTAATGCAGGAAGCATGGGCTTTTAAGTACACATAATTCAGCGGACATCTCTAGACTATAGAAGCAATTTCTAAAAGGAATCCAGAAATCACAGATGAAGGTGGCTTGTATCTAGCTCACCCTTCCTCAATCTGGTAGCCTACAGATGTTTTGGCCTACAACTCTCATCAGCCCAATCCAGCTGGGCTGCTGGGAGTTGTAAGGCAAAACGTCTGCAGAGCCCCAAGTTGGGGGAGGCTGAGCTAGCTTGATACTGTCTACTCTGGCCAGCGGTGGCTCTCCAGATCTCAGAGGACAGAGGTCTTTCCTGAGTCAGCTGATGTCATTTTAACTGGAGATGCCAGGGGCTGGACTTGTGGCCTTCTGCACCCAAAGCACATGTTCTGCATTAGACAACTATGACCTTTCTAATGAATTCAGAACATGAAGCCAAGCACAATTTAAACTTGGAGAAGTCACTGGCATTGACAAAGATTACATACAACATCTACATCTCAACTGAATTTAACCTGCTTACCTTCCACAATAAAGACAAGATATATATATATATATATATATTGTTAACTACTTAGGAAGAAGAGGAATTTTGTAATAGAAAAGATATCACTTTGCCAATTGGCATTTCAACAAGTACTTCCAACAGTTAAATGTGCCTTCCCTGCCCTCCATTCAACCAGCACTAATTTGGCAAGTGGAAATGAGAAACCATTTCTTTTAATGATAAAAAAGCTGGTGTTTTCAATAGTGTATGCTTCAGAATTGCTATTATCTAGGATTATGTTGGCGGAAATATTATACTAATAATACTGTATTTAGAAGCCAGCCACGTAACACCTTTATTTCTCATTAGCCAAAAGGGTTCACATGTCTGGGTTCAACAGTCACAAGATGGCAGCAGTGCTAGAAGTGAATTGAGGTTTAACCTGATGCTTTGAGAGTGGGGAAAAGAGCAATAAATTCATCATTCTTGTTTTCCTTGGGTCCTCACAGGGCTCTGCTAGCTCAAATCCCCGTTTTGGTAGGAATGCTTGAGGCAACATACTCAATGGAATAATGGAGCAAATAATGTACCAGAGTACTATGAACCCACCTATGGAAATATCAGATGGAATGCTTCCAAGATGGACTCCTGGAATCCACATTCATGTGATCAAAACAAGGCAGGGAATCTCATCATTATTTGTCACACCTTGTATTATCTCCAGCCTATGTTTTGGAGACCAGAAGCTGCCACGCCTGCATTGAGTGATCTTCCAGCTCTGCAGCCAGCTGCAGAGGGCAGAGAAACCGGCCATTTGCTGGAGCAGAAAGGCCCACTGACTCAGCCCAGAGTTGCATGGGGCACCCGAGAAAGTTGGAGGCAGTAGGAGAGAGTTCTCAGTTTGCATGCCTCACCCCTATTGGCTTAAGGGAGGGCAGGCTGAGAACATCATGCCCAAGCCCCCCCAAATTCTGGAGCTGGCGAGGATATGGAGCTTGGCTCAATATCAGACTCCTACCAGTGCAAAAAGTGGCTGCATTCTTAAGCTCTTAAATTGCCTATTCACATCAATGAGATTTAGAAGCATTGGGGTGGGGTTTATGATTATAACTCTTAATTGCCCAGACATGGAATACTTGCACTTTAGTGCCTACAGAATTATATGGAGCAAAACAGGAGACTTGTGGGTTGTATTAAAAAGACATTCTGACCATGTAAAAACTCTGTTATGAAGCAACTCTCACGAAACGATACAAATTTGGCAACCTTGCTACACAAAATCCTGACCTGGTAATTGATTTGCCTCCTCTAGATCTATACATTTGAATTTTATTTTTTATTTTTTTACTGCATTATTGTAAGGGGAACCAAAAAATGCATACTAAATCTCTGTCTCTCCATCATCTGCACTTTTTATTACCCGTTCCCAGCAGAAAAGCTGTACAATTGGAAGCAGGATGATTTAATGTCATGTTTGTTCTCTTTTTGAAGAGCTCTTGGATCTCCGAAAGACAAACTTCCACACCGCTTTGCTCACACGACAAGCACTGAAAATCCTGGCAGAACCATTTAACGACCTGTATTTAGAATTAAATATACAGCACCAGCCACCCACTGGAGCCCAAAAGGTACATTTTTTTTTAAAACGGAGCCTCTATACAACTAAGGGACAGCTATAAACAGGCTAAATACAAGAACATATTAGAGCTTCGGCAGTGCAGAGTGAAGAATACACAAAGCCTGTTTGCTATGGCACGTTGGAGAAGTTATGTGTCGGTTGTTTTCTATTAAAAATCAGAGTCTGCCTTTATGCTGAACATGTGTGGTTCCACAGTGCTAGTCACTTTTTGCTTTCCTCAAAAGGCATATACATAGGCTTGCCACTTACCCTCACACAGCATAGATTGTACCTTTTTTCTTTTGTGCAATGTGTTAGCAATCTAAACAACTGCTCCACATGGACTTGCCCACAACCACTCGTTCACAATACTAACGCAACAGCAAATGACATACAAGAGGATAAGCGACAGAAAACGTTCTCATTAGATCACACATTTCTCCCCATCCGGAATGAATGTAGCATCCTGCAGGCTAGCAGAGCCAAAGTTTGATTTCTGAGTGTAATTTCTCTTCTTGACAGGGGACAATGCCTCCAACACGGACCCAGAAATGTTATTTGCAGTTCTGATTTTAGCTGCCGCAGATTGTGGTGTCACAGATGTTTTATTATTGGCGAGCACATCCAAGTTTCCACTTGGGTCAATGATGGCATTTATAACTGCAGAAAAGGAGAGGAGAAAGCACGGTTGCCATTAGCCAGGATTATATAGCTGCAAGAGGACTGAAGATTCACATACACACATATTCTACTCAATGCCAACACCCAGTTACTCGGCACTTGATGAACGGCAGCCGTGAATGGCATCTGTTTATTTTTATGCCAAATGATAAGAAAGGTCTGTCTGTAGTGTCTGATCTCTGACAGCTTTTTCATACACACACATCTTCACTTGAAGTTGAGGCTATTCAGCAAACATGCATGTAGGAACAGATCCTAATGCAGCCTCTTAAATGGTCAGGATTCTCTCCCAATACGAACCCACCTGTACACTACGTTCAAGATCAAAGGCCCTCCTCCGGGTGCCTACTCCGAGGGAAGCTTGGAGGACGGCAAGAAGAGAGAGAGGGCCTTCTCAGTGGTGGCCCCCAAATTATGGAATGATCTTTGTGACAAGGTGCACCTGGCGCCAACACTGTTATCTTTTCGGTGCCAGGTCAAGACTTTCCTCTTCTCCCAGGCATTTTAGCGTGTTTTTTAAAATTGTTTTAAATTTTTAAATTGTGTTTTAAATTGTTTTTAAAAGATGTGTTTTTAAATTTGTATATTTGTTTTAATGTTTTTAGTTACTGTAAACCGCTCAGAGCGCTTCGGCTATGGGGCAGTATATAAGTACAATAAATAAATGCCAATATCCCCAAAGTGATGTCTTTACGTAATCCACATGACTATGTATCACAAAGGGCAGTGAACGAGGCACACACCGTGTGCCCCAGGGGATGACTTAAGGCAAACTGGAGGAGGTTATCCATATCTTCCCCATCTGGTTACACCTGGAGCCACTGCTGGCTGGTCCCTACTGTGATTGCTGGGATGGAAAGCAGAAAGACCCACAGAAAATGGAGCCAGAGCCAACTAATTCCCTGTCCTCCTCCTTGCTGAGTTCTGCTACTAAGGGAGAGGAGGCTGAAAGGCAGTGCCACCCCCTGGACCAGTTGTACATAAGAAAGCAGACAGGAGGGAGCTGGGTGGTGGGGCGTGACCCATTAATCCTAATACACTAGTGTCCACTGGAACACAGGAAGCTGCCTTATACTGAATCAGACCATAGGTCCATCTGTGTCAGTACTATCTACACTGACTGGCAGTAGCTCTCCAGAGTTTCAGGCAGGAATCTCTCCCAGCCTTACCTGGAGATGCTGGGGATTGAACCTGGGGCCTTCTGCATGCAAGGCAGATGCTCTACCCCTGAGCTACAGTCCTTCCCCCTGCCTAGAGCCCAAGGGGGCCATCCTTCTCAGTGATCTTTGTTCTGCACTGTCTCAACAATACTAGCTACTCTAGCTCTTGGTATAATTATCTGTATTTAATGCAAATCAACTATACTGAAAGCGAAACAGGGAAGTCAAAATAAAGCAAACCTTCAAGTTGTTTCTGGACTCTGCGCAGCTCCTTCAGAATAGAGCTGATCTCCTAGCAATAGAGAGCAACAGAGTAAGTGATTCAAACATTCAAGCAACTAAAAGAAATATATTGTTTATTCTATAAATTAAAGCAATTTATATTTAGCTCCACATCTGTTCAACCTCCCACAGTGGGGCAGTTTCTAAAACTGATATACTCATTCAACCTCCAGTAGAAGCAAAACTCAAAATTTTGTGACCCTACAAGTGTGCAGACATTGCCACTGAAACTTAAAAGCAACCATGCAACGCTACTCCAGGTGTCTTTTTAGCACCTACTGAAGACCTTTCTCTTTCAATAAGCCTTTAGAGACCTTATCCCAAGTCTGCATCTGTACTGAAATTGTTTTTAAGTTGTTTTGTTTGAAAGATGCTTTGTTTTTAAGATTTTTTAAATATGTTTTTAGTGTTTTATTTCTTGTTTGATATCCTGGGCTCCTTTTTGGGAGGAAGAACTGGATATAAATGTAATAACACATAAATAAAGGAAAAAGGAAACAAAATTCAAATCCAAAATCTGTAACAAAGCCAAGTTTAGAAATTTCAGCCTCAAATTCACATTCTAATGCATATAAGAGCCCACCTAGTTCAGCATCCTGTTCTCACAGTGGCTAAAGAGATGCTTACGGGAAGCCCACAAGGAGCACCCTCCTACCACAGCACTTTCCCCACTTGTGATTGCAAGGAACTGGCATAATCCTCTTTTAAAGCCATCCAAGCCTGTGGCCTTCACTACATCTAGTGGGAGTGAATTCTAGTTTAACTCTGCACTGTATGAAGAAGTACTTTCCTTTGTCTGTCCTGAACCTTCCAACATTCAATTTCATTAGATGGACCAAGGTTCTAGCATTATGACAGAAGGAGAACAACGTCTCACTTTTCCACTTTCACCATACCATGCATAATTTTATACACCTCTATCATGTCCCCCCTTACATTGATTGTAATGTCCTACACAAACTGCATGTCAGAAAGAAAGAAAGAAAGGAAGGAAGGAAGGAAGGAAGGAAGGAAGGAAGGAAGGAAGGAAGGAGGGAGGGAGGGAGGGAGGGAGGGAGGGAGGGAGGGAGGGAGAGAGAAAGAAAGAAAGAAAGAAAGAAAGAAAGAAAGAAAGAAAGAAAGAAAGAAAGAAAGAAAGAAAGAAAGAAAGAAAGAAAGAAAGAAAGAAAGAAAGTGCAATAAAGACTCTTGATCAATAAAGACTTCTGGTAAAAGCAATCCTTTTACCCCTCTAGGATGCACACCTTAATGTGGTGAGGGGTTTGAGAGTGTTGAAGAGGCAGAGAGCAATACCATCCAGAGTCTAGACCAAGAGGCTAGACTCCTAGCAGGGGCACCCAAGGCGGAATGGTCAAAGCTGAGACACCAGACTAAGATGCACCCAGACTCAGAGGAAGGCAATGGTAAACCACCTCTGAATACCTCTTACCACAAAAACACTATGAACATATCAACATTACAATACTTGGCATGAGTGAATTAAAATGGACGGGAATGGGACATTTTCAATCAGGCAACTACAATATATTTTATGCAGGAAATGGTAAATTAAGAAGAAACGGGGTTGCTTTAACAGTGATGTAGCAAAAACAATCAGGAGCTACAACACAAGGTCTGAGCGAGTGATATCAATGAGATTAAACAGGAAACCTATTAACATAACCATCATCTAAGTCTACACTCCAACGTAAAGTGCAGAGGAAGAGGAACTGGAGAGATCTTATGCAGAAGTACAGGAAGAAATTGATCACACACCAAAACAAGATGTGCTGATAATCATGGGAGACTGGAATGCAAAAGTAGGGAACAGAGAAGAAACTAGGAATTGTGGGGAAATGGGGCTTAGGAGATAGAAATGAAGCAGGAGAGAGACTTTTTGAATTCTGTGAAGCCAATAATTTGTTACTTGAAAACACATTTTTTGAGCAATGGAAAAGACAACCATACACATGGACATCACCAGATGGTCAATATAGGAATCAAATTGATTATATAATTGGTAACAGAAGATGAAGAAGTTCCATACTTTCTGTGAAAACAAGACCAGGAGCAGACTGTGGTACAGATCATGAACTGGTAATATTGAAAATCAAAGTAAAGCTAAAGAAGAACAACAAAGCAATCATAATGCCAAAATACAATTTAAATAACATCGTAGAAGAATATAAAGATCAAATAAAAGAACAGATTTGAGGATAACTTAGTTGACAGAGAACCAGAAGAACTATGGAGGGAAATCATAGACATGATCAGGGAAGAATGCAAACAGGCAATACCTCTAGTGAAAAAGAGAGAAAGACCTCGACGGATGATTGAAGAAACTCTTAAATATGGTTAAAGAGAGAAGGAAAGCAAAAGCAAAAGGAGATAGAAACATAGTCAGAACCCTAAATGCAACAATACAGCAACTAGTACGTAGGGACAAAGAGAACTATTACAATAGTTATTATACAGAAATAGAAGAGGGCAACAAAAAGGGTAGAACAAGAGCTCTATTCCAAAAGATTAGAGAAATTAAAGGGAAATGTAAACCAAGAGTAGGGATGTTGAATAGTCAACAGGGGAACACACTGAATGACCGAGATGAAATAAAAGGAAGATGGAAGCAATACACTGAAGAACTCTGTAAAAGAGATGCAAGGATGACAGATTCATTCACGGAGGAACCTTATGATGAAGAACCAGAAATTTTAGAATGTGAGGTGAAAGCTGCTCTTAAAATACTTGGAAGAAACAAGTCACCAGGAACAGATGGCATACCAACAGAGTTGCTACAAGCTACTGAGACTGAATCTGTCCAAATTTTGACTAAAATTTGTCAAGAAATATGGAAAACTAAACAATGGCCCACAGACTGGAAGCGTTCAATATACATTCCAATTCCAAAGAAAGGGGATCCCAGGGAATGCAGTAATTATCGAACTATTGCCTTAATATCCCATGCAAGTAAAGTAATGCTCAAGATTCTACAACAAAGGCTCTTACATATATGGAGCAAGAAATGCCAGATGTCCAAGCTGGATTTAGAAAGGGAAGAGGCACCAGAGATCCTATCGCAAACATACGTTGGATAATAGAATGGAGCAAGAAATTTCAGAAGGAAATCACCCTGTGCTTTATAGATTACAGCAAAGCCTTTGACTGTGTAGATCATGAAAAACTATGGAATGCTTTAAAAGAAATGGGGGTGCCACAGCATCTGATTGTCCTGATGCGCAACTTATACTCTGCACAAGAGGCTACTGTAAGGACAGAATATGGAGAAACCGATTCCTTCCCCATCGGAAAGGGTGTGAGACAGGGGTGTATTTTATCACCCTATTTGTTTAATCCATATGCAGAACACATCATAAGGAAAGTGAGATTGGACTAAGATGGAGGTGTGAAAATTGGAGGGAGAAATATCAATAATTTAAGATATGCAGACAATACCATACTAGTAGCAGAAACCAGTAATGATTTGAAATGAATGCTGATGAAAGTTAAAGAGGAAAGCATAAAAGCAGGACTACAGCTGAATGTCAAGAAGATTAAAGTGATGACAAAAGAAGATTTAAGTAACTTTAAAATTGACAATGAGGACATTGAACTAGTCAAGGATCAATTCCTTGGCAAAGTCATTAACCAAAAGGGAGACAATAGTCAAGAAATCAGAAGAAGGCTAGGACTGGGAAGGGCAGCTGTGAGAGAACTAGAAAAGATCCTCAAATACAAAGATGTATCACTCAACACCAAAGTCAGGATCGTTTAGACCATGGTATTCCCGATCTCTATGCATGGATGTGAAAGTTGAACACTGAAAAAAGCGTGTAAGAGAAAAATCAACTCATTTGAAATGTGGTATTGGATGAGAGCTTTACACATACCATGGACTGCGAAAAAGACAAATAATTGGGTGTTAGAACAAATTAAACCAGAACTATCACTAGAAGCTAAAATGAGGAAATTAAGGATATCCTACTTTGGAACCATCATGAGAAGACATGATTCATTAGAAAAGACAATAATGCTGGGGAAAACAGAAGGGAGTAGAAAAAGAGGAAGGCCAAAGAAGAGATGGATTGATTCCATAAAGGAAGCGACAGACCTAAACTTACAAGATCTGAAAAGGGTGGTTCATGACAGATGCTGTTGGAGGTCACTGATTCATAGGGTCGCCATAAGTCGTAATCGACTTGAAGGCACATAACAACAAATTCCCCACCTTGTTTGAGGTCTTTAGTATTGGCACTTCATTTTCAGAATTAATTTTGGCTTCCATCTCCTCCCACGTCCGCTCAGTATTCTGGAAAAGAATTCTGATGCAAAACACAGAAATAATTATTTTGTCAAAACGTAAAAAAAAAATGCTCAGGAATACTTGTTTCCAATAAAGTAATAAACTAGGCATGGGGAACTAGTGGCTCTCCAGATGATGTTGGATTCCAATTCCCATCAGCCCCAACCAGCACAGCTAATGGTTGGGGATGATGGGAGTTGTTGTCCAACAACATCTAGAAGGCTTAAGGATTTCCATCTCCCACATCTGCCTGCCCGTGCATTAAGGTCATCATCTCTGGGTATCCTGCCCTTCGGAAGTTAGGGGTGGTGGTTTCTGTCCAGCCTTCTAAATGAGCCCACAAAAGCTTCTAACCTGCAATATGCACGCGTGTGCGCACACACACACGTGCCTGCATCTCTATGCTGACTGCAGAAGAGAAGAAGCTCAGTCCTCCACAGCCAACATGGAACGCAGAAAAATGCTCCCTAGTAAGTTGTAACCTAAAGGTTGCAGTCCTAACCAAGACACATACTTTCCCTTCTTGATTGTCACTGAAATTGAACAGAAACTAGTATTGATAAGCAGCGGTGGTGTGGGAGGGGTGGATGGGAAAGGCCTGCACAGGTGTCCTGCCAGCACTGCATTCAGAGACACGGACATCACCAACCTGAAACTCCCCCAACCTCCCACCGCCTCACCCTGCCCTGCCACCATCCCAGCAAATGCAGCAGCTCTGCCCCCTCACACACTGTTGCCATTTATAACTCTGCCATGTGAAAAGCTAAATGAATCAATAATGCCCTCCTCTAGAGCAGGTAAAGTGTGATAGGGATCCACAGGTCGACCACTGTGCAGTTTAGATTGAGGGCAACCAACTCACTTCATTTTCTCTGCCAGGTTCTCTGTGTTTTCCCGGATGGTGTGCGATAACTGGGACACTGGGTTGAGCATCAAGTTGTCAAAGATGACCTGGAACACAAAGTCAGAAACAGGCCACAATGGGAGCATTTCTTTCAGTGGAAGTTGGGGAGTACAGATGCATTATACTACAATAGGGTTACATCTCTGCATCTGGAGAATTATTCATGATGTTTTTCACCGGAAGCGCTGGTTTGTGTTACAGATATAGGGAGGGAATAAAGTTTTTTGTAGCATTTCACTGGTAGATTATAACGTTATCTGATAAATTCTGATGGCCTGGATCCATATGGCTGCATGGGAAGCTTTGCCAATACAGCGGGACTTTCTGGGATCCTGGCCAATGTTCACTCATACTCCCCAAACCATTTCTTATTTGCTGATGCTTCCTGAATAATTAAAAAAAAAATCATAAAAGGGCTACAATGTTTAAACTGATCAACAAGTTTAAATTAAAACAGGGATGGGGAAATCCGTGGCCTTCTAGTTAATGCTGAACAACAGCTTTCATAATCCCTGACCACTAATTAAGCTAGCTGGTGCTGATGGGAGTGGAAGTCCCAACAGCATCGAGAGGCCCGCAGATTCTTGATCCATGAATTAAAATGTTTTGATCAACTAAAAAGATGACCTGATTAAATCAGGCATAGATTTTTTTTTAAAAAAAGAACTATTATTTCTAACACAAATACTTTATATTATAAAGCTTCATAAACTTTATAAAAACTGCAGACAACAAACATCATCAACATAAGAATCTGTCTTATACTAGGCCAGACAACTGGTCCATCTTGCTTAGTATTGTCTTTACTGGGTGGCATTGGTTCTCCAGGGATTCAGACAGCGTTCTCCCCCCAGTCCTACTTGGACATGCTGGGGATTGAACCTGAGACCTTTTGCATGAAAAGCAGATGCTCTGACACTGAGCCACAACCCTTCCTGTAGTTTTTCCATCGCGTTTATTGGTGGCTTAGGAAGCTTCGCACCATTTCTGCCAGCTGGAGAGCCAGAGCACTTGCTGCCATCACAAGGCATCTGTTGGTCATGCCCCTTTATATTCCCTTGTTTGGGGAATCCAGAGAAAGGCAGACTCTTCATTAATAACTCTACCCTCAAAAAATTATTTTTAGAGCTTATTGGACCACACACACCTTCTATCACCTTTTTCCAAAATTCATTTCATGCGTGGAAAAATGTTGGTCCTGTGATGCATCTCAGGTGTCACTGATTCATATGGTCTGGTCCTGTGTGGGGGTGGCACTGTTCTGTTCAGAGATCATCACTCATGTTATACTGATCATACCAATGTATACTCATCATACTGGAAAAATCCCCAAGGTTTATGGATGCAATGATCTTGTTGAACAATATCTTGTCGCTTATGGGACTTGATGGAGGGACAGCGATTCTACATGCATCAATAGTTGCAGAAAGACTAATGCTTCAGTACTGGGAGGAATGCTCTCTGCCTCCAATTGTCAAAATATTTGTATTATAAACATTGGCAGCATATGAGAAAGCAGCTTTCCAAAGACAAGAGCAGGAAGGAAAGTTCTTCAGTGTCTGGACTCCATATATGGCTCTATTTGCATAAGGCCATACCAGGTGACAGAAATTGACAATAGAGCCAGTATGGTGTAGTACTTAAGAGTGTCAGACTGGGAGACCAGAGTTCAAACCCCCACTTGGCCATGAAGCTCACTGGGTGATTTTGGGCCAGTCACTGCCTCTCAGCCTAGCCTACTTCATGGGGCTGCTGTGAGGATAAAATTACAAGGGGGAGAACCATGCTTACTTGCCACCTTGAGCTCCTTGGAGGATATAAATGGAGTAATATATAAATCATTCCCAATGTTACTAACAAGATTACTGGACAATCCCATATCTTCTTTCCCCACCCACCCCATCCCTATATGCAGTTATTTGCTTTTTTTGTTGTCTTTTCTATATTTATTACTTTGTTTAATGGGAAATTGTTTAAAATCGAATCAAAATCATTAATTTTTTTAAAATTAAGAACTCTACCCAGAAGACACATTGAAACTCTAATATATTGCAGTTGAAGTGTTGACTCTGTTTATGTTACTGAAAAGTTAGCTTTTCTATCCAATTTCAGTTGAAATTTCTATCCAATAGAAATTTGGAAGCAGATGGTAAATAATAACTCCCTCTTGTCTCTTCTGTGAATTTACGTATAATCTTTTTACATAATCTATTCTGTTTGTATTAAATTTTATGGGTCTGTGACCGTAATAAATTCATTATTCATTCACTCACATGGATGCTATTAAAAACAGCTTCCACCACGGCACATCATTCTAGAAGGTTCCTTGGAAATTCTTTCTTTTCTTTTCTTTACTTCTGATAGATCTGACTGGGAGGAAAGTGTGAGAGATTTTGGAAACCCAAAGACTGCCTTGGGTTCTCAAGGTGCTTTGATGGCACAGGTGAGGATCATTTCCTCTTCAGCCAGCTGACTATCATCCAAATTGGCCGGGGCTTCCAAACAGAGTAAAAACAGACATTGGTGTGCTAATCCTAAATTACTGCATATGCCAGGAGAGGGAAACCTCCAGCCCATTGGCCAAATTAGCCCTCTAGACCTCCCCATTTGGGCCACCAGGACATTTCAGCCAAGCCGCACCCACCTGCCCTACCCCTGATGTCATGTATGACATCAGGTGTGGGGCAGGTAGACATGGCTAGATTGAAAGGCAGTTTGCAGGCACCACTAATCAGTAGCATCTGCAAAGCCCTGGGCACTGTGCTTTGTTGTTGTTTTTTATAATAATTTTTTTATTATTCAAATTTTTATAAAACAAATACAAATACAACAAAAACAATACAACAACAAAAAATAAAAAGAAAAACTTGACTTCCGATTTGTTACAGATCAGCTATAAGTATATAATATATATCAAACCTGTCTCCTAAAACATACGAAATTCACTTTTTTCCAAAGTCTATCTTAATTAATCGTCAAATCCCATTATCATCATTTCATTTTTTTCTTTCAACAAAAAGTCCAAAAGAGGCTTCCATTCCTTAAGAAATGTATCTGTCGTTTTTTCTCTAATAAGACATGTCAATTTGTCCATCTCAACTAAGTCCATTAATTTCAATAGCCATTCTTCCATTGTTGGTATCGATTCCATTTTCCACTTTTGTGCATATAGTAATCTTGCTGCCGTGATCATATATAATATTATTCTTCCATATTTCTTTTCCTTTTGTTTATCCATAAAACCCAATAAAAAAAATTCTGGTTTTGACTGAATATTTATCTTTAAGATTTTTTGCATCATCCTACCTATCTGTGCCCAAAATAATTTTAAGAACATAAGAACATAAGAAGAGCCTGCTGGATGAGGCCAGTGGCCCATCTAGTCCAGCATCCTGTTCTCACAGTGGCCAACCAGGGGCCTGGGGGAAGCCCGCAAGCAGGACCCGAGTGCAAGAACACTCTCCCCTCCTGAGGCTTCCGGCAACTGGTTTTCAGAAGCATGCTGCCTCTGACTAGGGTGGCAGAGCACAGCCATCACGGCTAGTAGCCATTGATAGCCCTGTCCTCCATGAATTTGTCTAATCTTCTTTTAAAGCCATCCAAGCTGGTGGCCATTACTGCATCCTGTGGGAGCAAATTCCATAGTTTAACTATGCGCTGAGTAAAGAAGTACTTCCTTTTGTCTGTCCTGAATCTTCCAACATTCAGCTTCTTTGAATGTCCACGAGTTCTAGTATTATGAGAGAGGGAGAAGAACTTTTCTCTATCCACTTTCTCAATGCCATGCATAATTTTATACACTTCTATCATGTCTCCTCTGACCCGCCTTTTCTCTAAACTAAAAAGCCCCAAATGCTGCAACCTTTCCTCGTAAGGGAGTCGCTCCATCCCCTTGATCATTCTGGTTGCCCTCTTCTGAACCCACCACATATGATAAAAAGATCCTTCTTGTTGTTTACATTTCCAACATACATTAGAAACATTACTATACATTTTTGACAACTTTTCTGGAGTCATATACCAACAATACATCATTTTATAAAAATTTTCTTTAAGATTATAGCATAATGTAAATTTCAAACCTTTTTTCCACATATTTTCCCATTGATCCATTTGTATATTATAACCAAATTTTTTCGCCCACTTAACCATACACTCTTTTACTTGTTCTTCTTCCATGTCCATTTTTAATAAAAATTTATACATTTTTGCAATTATACATTCATCATTTGTACACAAACCTATTTCAAAATCAGATTTATTTATTTCAAACCCATACATTTTCTTGTCCATTTTAAATCTTTCTAACAATTGTAAATAGGCAAACCATTGTGAACTATATCCTTCCTTTATTAGTTGTTCTCTCTCTTTCATTATATATTCACCATGCACATTTTCTAATAGTTCTTGGTAAGTTAACCATTTCTCTTTTGAAAGCCCCGGAAATCAGCTGATTGTTGGGGCTTGCACAGAATGGTGTATTATGTGATGTCAGGTGATTGACAGGTTTATCACCATTATGCCAGGTGGCCCCACCCACCTATCAAACTTAGCTCGTGTTCACCAAGAAATAATAACCATGAAATCAACCCCATGAAACCTTAGGTAAGCATCCCAGGCAATGCCATGGGGAGTGGTGGTGGTGGTGATTGAGGGACCGTAGCTCAGTGGTAGAAAGCACATGCTTTGTATGCAGAAGGTCCCAGGTCAAATCACTGGAATCTCCAGTAAGCACCTCAGGAATCAGATCTGGAAAAGATCTCCACTTGAGCCAGTCACCTCCAGCCAGAGACCATGCTGTGTTTGATGGACCAATGGTCAGATTCAGAATCAGGCAGCTTTATATGGTCATGTCCCAGACACATAGGCATTTGCTTTACTATACTGCTATCAACTTACCTCTTCCCTGTTTCTCATCCTTGTTCTTTTTGTGGGATCCTCTTCTCGACTGTCATTCATATTTTGGTCAAAATCATGGAATCCTGTTGAACCAGGAGGCACCTTCTGGTAGTTCAGGCTTGCTTCTGGTATGTGCTGCACCAGCTTTAAAACATAAAATGAATGACAAGATGTTTGACAGCATATACGGTTCAGGAGAGAGGAATAAAAATATAGGGTAAAGCAAACAACCAAATACAGTATTGCCCTCTAATACCAGTATTGCTTCATTTAGGCTGGAACTAGATGCTGCTGAAAATGACGTCCCAACTTGAATTCTTCCCTCACTAATGCGCAGGAACACCCTCTGTGTGACATCACATAGCAAGTTTTCCTGTGCCAGGTCAACACTACTGGCTGCAACTGGAAGAAAACTCATAATGTGAAGTCACATCACAGGGTGAGTGGGAGAGAATCCTATATTGATGCAGCACCATTTTCAACAGCTCCCCACGTCACATCTCTTTTCTGCCCTAGCCAGACACTTAGCCATTCCAAAATCTTGAAGCCTTTTTCTCATTAGCTTCAGTTAAAATTTTACATGAAGAACAATCTAGCAGCATAAGGCATTCTGCATACCATTTCCTACTCAACAGACTACTCAATTAATCCATACTTTCCCAGACTGTTCTTATGTCTGTAACACTCTAGAGGTGGCAGAGAAATTTGTTCAGCTTGCAGTTTTAATGTGGAAGGCTCTAACTGGCACTTTCCAAATCAATAACCAACCGAAACACGGCTATCCTTCAACATTTCCCTAAATTTTGCAATGCAGTTCTCCAAACAAAAATGCATACAAAAAGTGTATGTTATTATTATTATTTATTTCATTTATACCCCGCCTTTCTTTTCATGATTGAAACCCAAGGCAGCTTACATATGGTTCCCAGGCAGTCTCCCATCCAGGCACTGACCACACCTGAGCCTGCTTAGCTTCAGCAGGGTGCTGGCTTTGGTTCCTTAAGACCATAGCCTGGGACCTTAGTGGAAATGTGCAAGATATTTGTGAAAATAATGCACATAAAAGCATTATATTAAGGAAAATTGTTCTATAAAACATGCATATTTGGTGAAATGCACACAAATTGCCTACAAACTTTTATGCAGCTTAAAAAAAAATCATATACGGGAAATGGAAATGAGGAAAAATGAATTCAAGTTTGGAAAAATGAGAAACTGAGAGAAACCAAAAACTGAACCCATTTGGCCATCCCTGCATCACATTTGAACTGGCTAAAGTGCTCAGCCCACCCACCTACCCCAGTTCCCATATGCTTGCTGGAATGTATGAATAGTGCATACATAGTTAGATTATTCTGTGCATCAACTCGGTGGCATACAATCCTTACCCCTTGACGGAGCTTTTCAAAAATGCCCCTCCACACCTTCACTATATACATGGGACTGCACCCAGTGACCACAGGCTCTGCCTCCTTGATCTCTGTCTATTCGGTGGACAGTCTGAATGGGAAGGCTATGTGTGTACAATCATATGAAAGTAGGTTCCTCAAAGCAACTGGGGATCCAAATTGTTCAGGGTTCTTGATTGTATGGAGGAACCTACCTACACGCAAAGGACCAGCCCTACCATTAGGCAGAGGGAGGCAGCTGCCTTAGGCAGTAGATACTGTGGGAAGGGGGGTGCACAAGATCAGCAAGGTCTTGGAACATGCAGCTATGTATCACACAGTCTGCTGTGTCCCCCTAATCTAACCTGCAGACCCTGGGTGCACTGTCACTAGTGGTGAAGTCATAAGATTCAGCTGTCAGTCCGTTCTGCTTCTCTGTCTTGTCCTTCACCTTATGCAGTGGCATGTCTTGAGCTCAACCTGTGTATTCAGCTGTAGGCATGTAGGCTTTCTATTCACAACTTCCATCAAACATGCACACATAGGGGAGCCAGACATGGCAGGCACATTGGCTTTTGGAGCTGGGCCATCAGGTTAACCCCCCCTCCCAAAAAAATACACATTCTGAAAAGCCTAAAATCAGAGGGCATAGATGGCATATATTTAGTATATGTGCATAAAACATGACATATAGATATTGTGAAAAATGTATTGAATTCAGAGGTACATTGGAGCAAGAATAAATAATTGGTTCCCAACTGCATCTTTTCCCAGCCATATACCTTTTGAACACAATCTTAAATAAATGTACAATGTAACAAGGTTGGGGAAATGTATGCATGTGATTCTAATGTTTGGCAAAATCAGAAAATCCAGAGAAGGAAAAGGAAAAATGACAAAGTAGAGAATCTCAACACCATAAAGATTAGCAAGATTTTAAAAACTAAATCCGTGGCTTACAAACTGATTGTCATAAAGAGATAAAATTTAACTTTAAGAGTGCTTGGAAGAGAAAAGTAGAAAATAGTGGGATGGAAAAATGCACCTGAGATGGAATTCCTGCCTGCAAAGATGAGTGAGCTATCTGCATAAAAAAATAGGAAGAAGACAGACAAAGACAGAGAGAGAGAGAGAGATTAAGAGAATCTGCATACAAAAATATACAGAGAGGGTGAACCAAAATGAAAAATACAGGATAATGTCATTAAGAAAGCAAAAGGCGCATCAAAGAAACAGCACTGTTATCACAGAAAGTTCCAACATATCATTCAAACATACAAAATGGCCTCATATTGAGTTAGGGTCCACCCTGCCCAGAGCTACTCTGATTGGCAGCAGTTCCCTGAATCAATGATGATTCCTTCCCAGCCGTGGTACCCGTGGCATATTTAACTGGAAATTCTGGGAATTGATGCTGGGACATTCTACATGGAACACATATGCTCTACCAGTGAGCCAAGGCTCCTCATTCATTTGACACACTGTGGCGACTCAAGATTTACTAATCAAGGTACTCTTTAAAAAAAGAAATTAATCATGGATGATTAAGGTACTCTTCTGAAAAATTAATTATAGAAAACAGAAAGTTATGCAAAATAACTTGGCTTATCTCAATGCAAAACATGGCTTAAAAGTGGCAGAGAGTCTTGATTGTTTTTAAAGAGCAGGATATGTACACAGCTGTGTGTACACACCAAAATTGGACAAGAGCACATAGAGAGGCACTCAGCAGATGTCTCTTATATCTCACAACAAAACTAAAAAAGCCCTGCTCTTGAAGTGCTGCCAAACTCTCAGCCTGAGCATCTGTTAAGAACACTTTAGGATCCTATCTGGGTTTTGGGGTTATGCCTGCTAAGCCCAGGGCAGCAGCTAGTTTTAAGGGAGGAAAAATCTTCCCAACCCCCAAAGTAGGTTGCCAGTAGCTGCCAATCCCTCTTGCTTCTGGACTGGTGATGGGACGCAGGCAGCCCTTATTCCCTTGCAATTTCCACTTTCAGAGCACCTGAATATCTTAGGGGGAAATCCAAACCCCCTTCATGCTGGGTTGGGGAGACTGGATTGGGCGGGGGTATCCCTCCTCCTAGCCCTGCCAGCCTCCTCCAGCATCACTCCACTGGCACAGAGCTCTCTGTTCTGCACACCAAAAGTGCAGGTGGGTAGCAATGCTACAGGCAGAGAGCACCCAAGTGTGCAGTCTGGGGATAGGGAAGGGTTGAGGCAGCCCCACTGTCACCACATGACAGCCCTGGGTCCGATCTGGGACCAATCACTGCACTGACTCCAGGCTGGCGCAGCAATTTGCCTGTCCCCGCACCCCCCGCCACCCCTGTCCCAGCCAGCATTCTCAGCAAGGATACAGATCCTGCCATGACATTAAGCCCCACTAGGTGGCAGCTGGGGTTAGGTTTGCACCCTAACTGTTCAGGTTGGGGTTATCATATCTTAACGTAGCTCTTAATGTGCATTTCAACATATTTTCTCTAGTCTTTCCAGCAGGAATCTTTTATTTCTATCAACAAAATCAAATCCCACAGTCTACAAACAACCACATGCATCTAACAAAGCAGTTTGTAATGAGAGCAGGTGTTAAAGGGGTTCTCTCCCACCTGCAAATCTTTGCTGTTTCATCCAGATCTTAGGGGTGGGGCACTAAAGCATGTCTACAAAGCACCACATACACAAAGACAGCTCTATCCCTAGACTAATCTATTTCTCTGGGGGTGTGCACATCTATTAATATTTTACTTACAGGCAATAAAAAATCCATGTGAGACTGAGAGATAAGAGGGAGAATGGTTATTTGGCAGCTTCAAACAACGAAACTTGCAAGTGTGTAATTTAATCCCAACATTACCTATTATCTGGTGGGAAATTTTTTAAAAAAACAGCTGAGTACACTGGGCTATAGAATCCTGGTAAATCTTTACGTTTAACCAGCACAAGAACATAAAAACAGAACTAAGGTGTTTTTTTTTATGTATATTAGGATGATAAGTCCAGGGTGAGTAAAGAGGTCAAGACAGTGTTTATTTATTATTACGTTTATATCCCACCTTTCCTCTAAGGGGCTTGAGGTTGTGTACATGCTTCTTCCCCTCTACATTTTAGCCTCCCAACAACCCTGTGAGGTAGATTAGATTGAAAGATAGTGGCTGGCCCAAGGTGGGCTTCAAGGCTGAGTGGAGATTTCAACCCTGGTCTCCCGGGTCCTAGTCCAACAATCTAACCACTTCATCATACTGGCTGTATTATTAACTTGCTAAACTTTTCATGACCTTGGTTTTGGAGGTGCTGAGTTGGATTTGTAGGCACTGGCCTTACCCTTGGCTGGCTATTTTTACTAGAAGAGAAATTACTCTCTTCTCAACACTGCCTTGATAGAACATGCTTCTGCTGCTCAAGACCTGCAGGGGGCAACAGGAGAATGGAGGCCTCAAAATACAGAGATGTAGGGCCAGGCAAGGGAAAGAGAATTCAGTGGCAAAGTAGCCACATTTAATACCATCCAATTAACTGGGCCCTATGGGCAGTTCACAACTTAAATTCAATAAAAACTAACACAATCGATACAAAAGCAGCACCGACACAAAATTAGCAAAAGCTAGCATACAACCATTCACAGCAGCATAAAATCAATGCAACAACACTAAAAACCAACAAGCTGAAAACACAACACTTGTAAGAACTAAAAGCATGAAGTTTAAAAGGCCTGGAAGGATAAAAAAAGTCCTCGCCTAGTGCTGAAAACTCCTAGTGTAAGCTCTGAGCAAAGCCTCTCTAGAGAGAGCATTCCATAACCAGGGCACCACCACCGAGAAGGCCTTCTCCCTAGTAACTACCCAGCTAATTTCAATATACAGGGAGACCTAGAAAGAGAGCTTCCAATGAAGATCTTAAGGTCCAGGCAGGTATATACAGGAGGAGGCAAACTTTTAGATATCCTGGCCTCAAGCTCTTTTGGGTTTTGGAGGTTGAATTGGACCCCAAAGCAGACTGGAAGCCATTGTCGATAACAAAGTACTGATGTAATGGGGTGGTCTCTGCCAGCCCATTAGCAATAGCCTCATGGTCCAAGAGTTCTAATACTTTTGTTTGAACAAGTAGGAGTCTGTCAAGATGACTGTATTCTTTCCTTGTTTACTCCTGCCTCCGCTTCCCTCCCCTTCCTTCTCTCTTCTTCCTGTGTTGAATTTTAGTCCACAGGCCTCTGGAGGCAGAGGCCTATCCTCTTGAACGCTGTAAAGTGCCACACACAAAAACAGTGCTACATAACTAATAATAAAAAGGAGAGTTGTGGGCAACAGTTGTCCAACTGGGAAGAAGCAGGTCTTACTGCCTCCTTAATTGAAGGGATAAGTGTTGCAGCTGTAAACGTGAAAGTGCATGCAAAATGAATAAACATGGAGAATAAAACATGGGCATAATGTGGAAAGGCTAGCCAGTTACTGAATCTCAGTGAGACAGGGTTTGTGTGTGGGGTGCACCATGTCATATAACAATCCCAAAACAAAGACATGAACTTTGAATACAGCAAATTTCCAGCGTCTAGCTTCATAATTCTTTGTGGCGAATTCTGAAGAGGAAAATGAATGCAAATTGTAGCATGTAACTAGATAGGACATCATCACCTTGTGCACCTTCCCACCGCAATCCAGCAGCAACCAATCAATCACGTGGAGCGGGAGTAGAGAAACACGTGGTGTGATGAAGTCATGCCACACATTTCAGGAACTAAGTGTTCCTGGGAGAAAAGAATGGGCACGGAACTGCTGTTATCACCAGCAAACCCATGCAAGGCATCAAATCTTGTTCATCACTTTCCCTGCCCCTGGTGCCCACTATTGGTTGCTGCTCAGAGGGAGTGGGGAAATGTACAATGTGACAATGCCACGGGATGAATTTTGGTAACTAAACATTTCAGTGAAAGCGGGATGTGATCCAACAGCTTTTGACATCACATCTAGTTCTACCCTCATTTTTCTACCAAAGAAAGAAGTAGCTATTAGACAAGGAGGGTGATTTCAAGTTAATTTTACTAATTTGGGAGGACTTGAGGGTGTGGTATGAGTTTCTCCCCTTCTGAAGCAGAAGGCAGGGAAAGGCAGATGGGCCTTACAGGTTTAGAATTTTCTAAACAGGGCCGGGGTAAGATTGGGAGCCTTTGATCAAATGAAAGTTCATTTTACCTCTCTGTGTTGCTTGCACCCACCAACTCACAAGCCTTAAGCCACCCCTCTTACCTCCTCCCTTGCTGAGATGGTAGAAGCAGGGGTGTTAGGCACAGAACTGTGGGAAGTGCTTGGTCCTGTTCCTGACGAGCTCTGGGAATCTCCGTCTCCCGCAACATCATGGATCTCTCGAGCAAGGATTGCTACATCCTTCACCAAGGTCTGGCTTAATCTGGAAGAACAGCACGGATAACTCAAGGACTGAGAGACTGTTCAGACACACAGCAATCGAGCTCAGGCCACATTCTAATCTTATCTAGACAGAGGATGTCCTCAAGAAAGAACTGAAAGGCAAATAGAAACAATCACACACCAACAAAAAGAAAATATGTCCTGTTCCAAGAGACAAAAAATGTCAATCAAATTGGGATCTGAACATTGAAATCCCACAAAATATAATATGAACTAGTTGTATAATAAAACAGCTTTACTTCAGGAAAGTATAAACACCTTCACCATACTTTAACCTCTCTTTCATCTGAGGGGTCTAGATCTCGAACAGGAAAGAAGAATTCCTGACCTTGAAGCACTCACAATCTAATTTAGATCTGCAATTACATTTATTAAATTATGACATTTTAAATAAATTAATACATTGTAGCATGTCTGTTTTTGCTACTTTAAAATAATACATTAAATATGGCTCTTGTATTACCATTTCTATCATGCAGTGCTATATATTTTGGAATGTTTGCTATGCATTCAGACATATTGAAATATATTGTAACCAAATTTTGCATGTTGGTTCCTAAGATCAAGGAGCTGGTTTTTGTCTATGTTGGATGCAGTTGGGCACCACTCTGAATAAAGCCGGCAGCAGAGCTTGGAAAAGTTACTTTTTTGAACTACAACTCCCATCAGCCCAATCCAGTGGCCATGCTGGCTGGGGCTGATGGGAGTTGTAGTTCAAAAAAGTAACTTTTCCAAGCTCTGGCCGGCAGTCTGAATCTTTCGAAACTGTGCTGATTTCAAAACTGCATTATGACTTTTTGGTTCTTAGAATTCCCAAGCAATGCTGGGTACAAGGCTACTAGTTACTTTTATTTGGTCTCTTTATGGTGAGATCTGCATAGAACTTGGTTGCTTGAAAAAACAATACATGTAACCTAAGAGCCAACACGAGTTGAGGGAAGAACCCCCCAGCCCAGACACCAGACACAGGCAAATACACAGGAAGCTGCCTTACACAGAGTAAAAAATCTAGCCCAGTACTGTGTACTGATAGGTATCAGCTCTCCAGCATTTCCACCTGTCCCCTGTGCAAGTCCTGTTACCTGCCCCCCCACCACACCTGCTGTGATGAACTGATCATCAGATGTGTCACCAGGGCCAAGGCCCTCCTTAGGGTGAGACGATGAAGCTTCTGCTTGGTTATCTGCAGCAGTTTCGGGTTGTAGGACTCAGCAACATGACACTGCCGTGGATCGCAAATCAAGAGCTCCCTACAGGCGGCATGGGACTTAAATAAGCCTGCCTGCCCCACCTACTTGTTGTCTCAATGTGAAAGTCCCACGCGCTGTCTGCGCAGGTCTGCCATCAACCAAGATGGCAGCAGGGGCATCCCTAAGGGGTTGATGCCCCTGCCGCCATCTTGGGTGATGGTAGGCATGTGCACGCAGCGTATGGCGTGTGTACGCTGACATGACAGATAGGTGGGACAGGTGGGCTTATTTAAGCCTTGTGCCACCTGTATCGGGTGGGGGTGTTCGACCTTGAGCAGCTGCGGGCCCAGGGCAGGCTGGTGCCCAAGGGACCAGTCATGCCTGGCGCTGGCCCTATCTGCCACAGCAGTTAGATAGGGCTCAGTATGTAAACGCAACCTTAATGAGATTGTATTTACCTTGTGCAGCACCTCCCCTTTGGTACTTCCACTTGTTACATATCAGACAGGCACCATCTCTATTGTCTTTTCAGCACCTACTGAAGACCTTTTTCTCCTCAACAAGCCATTTATGTAAAGATTTTTTTTATTCCAGTCTTTATCTTCATTGGACTTGAAATTGTTTTTATAAATGCTTTTATTGCTAATGTTTTTATTGTTAAATCATTTCGGGACATTTCATGCGAAGCAATTTAAAAATGAAATAAATAAAATAATGAAGCCTGAATCATTTTGTTTACAATGTTCTGTCTAAAAAACAAACACTGATGTCTGCAGGTTAGGTTTGCCAAAACAGTGGACATTTTTTTGTGAGAACCATCAATAAATTAAAATGATTTTTAGTTTATTAGCATTTTTTTCTAACCAACTGATTAACTAATCAATGACATGCAAATAAATTTGCATTTCCAAAACCTGAAAGTGGTGCCTTCTTGAGATACTAAAGGAGGTGAGATAACTTACAATCTTATAAACAAAACCCATCATTAGAAGGCCATCTTTAAACATTTCCTTTTTAAAAATTTTGATGAGTGTGACACAGCAGAAACAAAATACCCTTAACAATTAAAAAGCGTGTTCTTAATTTTCAGATGAAAATTTGTTCTCATCGGCAAAACTAGACCCCCAGCAAATTAATCAACTAAACCTTTAGTTGGTTAATCTACCAGCTAAATTATTAGAGGCTGCAGCCCTACACACAGTGACCAAGATTCTGCAGAGACATGCAAGGTTACCAAAATATCTTTCAGCTGTTTCCTTGGAAACAAAAAGGCACAAGTGAACTGAACGAAGTAATATTTAGAGCTGCATAACTAATTGAGCAGCTAGGTTTGTCTGGGGCTGAAGTAGTTTCTCCTAATGCCTCAATTACGTGATTAAGCCCTGCATAAACAAGGGGGGGAATTTTCTCTTTGAACTCTCACTTGCTATTCTAGACTGTGCCTCCCTGTTAATTCAGAAGCCACAGCAGAGGCGGGAGGCAAAGACTGCAATTATGGGGCAGCCTTCTTGCAAAATCCAACAGAGTGCTTTCTGCCCCTGACGCCAGATGGATCCCTGGCAAGCATCCAGCTTTAGCTTTTGCAATCTTGGAAGGGCTCATGATAACATGGATTTCTTCTAGGAAGCAACACTGCTGTTTCTACTTTGATTGTACACAACTGTGTGGGATGCAAAATGGCTTTAAGCTTTCAGCATGCAGCATTCTTAAATGGAAAAGCTTTTCAAAAATGTAAGGTTGGATGTGGATGCAGGAGATCTAGGAACACTGTAAGGCATGAGCTGGCTTCTGAAGCTGAAAGTATTTATAGAATGCCAGACTCTGTCTAATCCTTAAGTTCCTAAAGAGCTGCCATCCCTTAAACATCCAGCTGTGCCACTACCAAGAATACAATGTCACCACCCTAGCAGAATAAGCCGATTGCCAGTTCACAACAGAACCATCCCAGGAGGCTTCAAAGACTTTTGATGCATATTATTTTTAAAGGAAAACCCTAATAGTAATAGTTAGCATTATTATAGTGCTCTGAGATATTAACATTATCTCAGTAAGCCTTACAACAACCTTATATATTGGTACAGGAGGCTGCCTTACTGAGTCACCTTATATTGAAGCTTATGCTACAGTAAATCTTTTAGTCCTTAAGGTGCCACTCTTTGGAGTGGTTTGTACAGTAAGCAGAGACCTGAAGAAGCCTTCTTGCTGAAGCACACAAACTGTTCATTTCTCCCTTTGCAGCATGAGCAACCAAGCCTCTAATTACCCATCGTTTCCCAGTTCATCTGAACCAGGAAACTATGGTTACCGCCATATCAATGAAGGGCAGAGTCAAAACCAAAAGTGAGGGTCAAAGCACACACACCTATCTATCTCAAGGAAGTGATGAGGGCATTTTCAGTTGAGGGTCCCCATCTGTGGAATGCACTCCACAGCAAGGCCTGCCCCGTAACACCTTTGGCGTCTTTACGGTGCCAAGTAAAAACTTATCTTTTTTCCCAGGCTTTGATACACTACGATGACATTGTTTGTTATTAGTCTTCTGCCAAAGCTTCCTGTGGCTATAGAGGGGGGTGTTTTTCTTTTATGGTATAATATATTTGTGTTTTTAACAGCATTGTAAGTTACTTTGAGACCTTTGGATAGAAAGCAACTAGCACTTGTTATTGTTATCATCTCTCTCTCTTTCTCTCTGTCACACACCCCTACCTTAATTGACTTTCGTGCTGTATATGGTGAAAAGGGCTCCCTTTCTCAAATCACAGCACAGAAACAGAGGGAGCTACCAATGGAGGAAAAGAGTGATGTGCATCCTGGAAATGAGACTCAACCACCCTCCTTTCCACTGCTGAGATGCAATCTCCAACCAGCTGAACAACTTGGGGCAATCCTGCCTCCCACTGCTTAGCGATTACAGCCCAGAAGTGGGGAAAGTAGGCAAAGAAAGGGGGGCAGGGAAGAGACCAGATGTGGAGACCCTGTGGGTCAAATTTGGCCTGGGAGCCAGGGATCCCTATCTCTGCAGTAAGGGTGTATGCACTCCCATGTGTCTTTTACAACATGCTGTTGGGTGGTCTGATGCTGTTTAATGGCCACAGTCCCACCTGCTCCTCCCCTGCCCCAATATGCTGAACATGAGTGTGCCCTTTAGATAAACACTACTGGCCTATCCCAGATGCTGTTTCAGAATGCACATAAGAGTCTCTCCCACAAGTTGCTCCACTGTATCTCAACACAGCTCTGTGGGTTTGAAGAAGCAACCGAGGTAGAAAGACACAATTGCATTTGCACTGGACGTTTTTTTTTAAACTTCTAATAATGTGCAAAGCTACGCTCAGTTGCAGCCAACCTGTGAGGTGACTGGCAGGAAAGATGGTGCACCACTGGGGGGGAAAAAACTCCTGTTTTTGTGCGTAACAGCCCCAGCTCCATTCTCCCCCACGCCGGCTCTTTCAATGTTGGGCGACGCCACACAACTATCTCTTTTCATTCATTCCCCTGACCCACCCTCATCACCAACGGCTTGGTCCATTGCTCCAGATGCCACCAGGCCCTCTCTCACCTGGCAATTTCTGCAATCTCTGCCGTCTGCGCAACGAAGTTGTAGGGGTCGTGCTCCTCACAGTCTTCGTCCTCCGTTTCTCTGCTGTTGCTGTGCTTCTGCTTATTCAACCCGGAGCCTCGGGTCCTGGGCGTCTGAGTGGCTGTTGAGGTATGGGAGCGTTTGTGTTTAGGGGAGCTGTGGTTTGAGCCATACTCCTCCTCGGAAGTGGAAGTATAGTCTGAGCCCTGCTGCCGCCGCCTTGAAGCTTATACAAAATGAATTGGTTTCAGATGGAGGGGGAAGAAGAATAGGAAGGAGAGAAGCAGAGAGAAGACTTTCAGACTTGCTTCAAAGGGGTAAGGAACAAAATGCGAATGCAAAAACAGCCCAAGGAGGAAAGGGAGGGAAACTCCTGTGCACATCACCAAGTGGAAAGAACCTTTGAAGAAATAAAAATTGAACAGCTTGCTTTTAAAAGAAAAAATGTGGGTGAATACAAATGTCCCTTTTACCGTATCACTGATCTCGCATCTGCACCCAACGTGTGGCAACATTTTCATTGTAGGCAAGGATGGGAAACCTCCAGCCCACAGGCCTAATGAGGCCCACCAGGTCTAGCCACCCACTTGTCATACTTGATCCGTGGGGGCAATAGCGGCAAGTAGGGCTGCACAGGAAGGGCTGCATTGCTCTGCCGGCTTTCCAACATGACATGTCCCTGCCAGTTACTAAGAGGGAGGGGCAAGGCAGCAGAGAGCTTGGCATGGTGCGGTGCAGCAGCAAAGCCAACTATGCACCTGACACTGTGCCTGCACCGCATCAAGCTTCCCGCTGCCTTGTCCCTCCTCCTCTCTGCAACTGCCGGCAGGGACAGCAATGCAAGGCTACCAATGCAGCTCCATAGGCTGCTAATGCATGGGGGAAATAACCACCAGGCCTGCCATCCAGATCCAGTGCCCCAACCCTACATTAACAGGAGCATGAGCGGGACCGTGCTACTTGACCTGCCCCAGCTGCATGTGCCTGTCTGAATTGCATGGAGGAGCCTATAAGAGGTCAGCTGGCTCCCCCTTCAGATCTCTTCCTGATGTGCAGGCATTTGTGTGGGGAAGCCAAGCGGATAGATGATACTGGGGATGGTGTCTACAGTGCAGCCCCCGTCACATTCATTCATTCAATTTTTATGCATCTAACACATGACAAGGGTGTTGCACTGTGTGTAATTTGTGTGCTTAATTTCGTCTAAAGCAACACAACAGCAGCAGAGTAACAGCAGATGTTGAAATGCGAGTGTGCCAGCGTGTGCGTGCGTTTTGCCTAAGAAAGCAGGCTTTTACCCTGCATCAGCATCACTGAGACTGGAGATTTAGTAAAATAAGAAAAGCTACTTTATTTATAGAAATACATTGTAGATAGAAAAGCAAACCTAGTTCTAACTAACTAACTAAATTGGAGGCATAACGCCCAGGTGTAGGGGTTAGCCTCATGGTTTGGAAAGAGCAGAGACAAAGGGATGTCTCCACTCTCCCGGACAGTCGGAGGACAAAGGAATGGAAAGGGTGGAAGGAGGAGGGGCAGGTAAGCTTCCCTAAAGATGTAACACTCTAGCAACAGAAGGAAGTCAGTCAGGGCATCACAGGTAAAGGTAAACAAGCCTATCCATCTGGAGGACCCTAGCTCTATCTCCCTTCTGGAGCACAAACAAAGGAACAAAACAGGAGTTGCTCTTGCCCCACTTCCGACAAAGGGAACAAGGATACAGGCAACCACATGACAATCAGAGCGAGAGAGCTCCCCGTGTTGTAGTTTGAGCAGCTGTCATGGGCTGTTTCTATCATCCTGTCAAGTACTACAGAGAATTTTACCACCGATGAGATGCAGATGTGTGATGAAATGTATGGTCAAATGGCCATTTGTACCTGCCCGCTATTTCCACAAATTCACTAGTCATAACAGATGAGACTGACACAATTTTTTGGACAACAAAATATATATGACTCATTGTCTGCTACGGCCTTTTCCACATGTTTGAACTTTCCTATGTGGAAGGCACTTCATGTGAATTTCATGTGAATTTACTCATGCACAGAAGGCCCCCAGGACAAACGATTAAGCAGGTTAGACTTCCACGTGTCCTTCCTCAGCAAAGTATCAATTCAGAAGGCTTCAATCCCATACAGGTTAAGTCTGAGATGGATAGCAAAAGTAGTTGGCTTGTTTACACGCTCAGGAAAACTCCAGGCTATTCAAAGAGGGGTCTACTTCAGTGTTGTTAACCTTAATTTAGTGATTCAAGATTGGTGAGTACAAGAAAAATTGAAGAGGGGAGGGTATCAGACAGAGCCAGGTATACTTTCCTCCCAATACCAGATGAGGATGAGTAAGAATGTAAGTGAATAGGAACCTGCCTTATACTGAATCAGACCATTGGGTCTCTCTCGCTCAGCACTGTCTGCACTGACTGGCAGTGCCTCTCTCCAGAGTTTCAGGCAGGGGACATTTCCAGACCTACCTGGAGATACCAGGGATTGAACGTGGGACCTTCTGTCTGCAAAGCAGATGCTCTGCTACTGAACTATGGCCCTACCCCACAGGTTACCTACCTCAACTTGGATGGCTTTACAAGAAGATTAGACAGATTCATGGAGGAATGAATGCAGGCTATCAATGGCTACTAGCCATGATGGCTGTGCTCTTCCTCCATAGAGGCCATATGCTCTATGGAGATATGATAGCACTCTTCAAGTACATGAAAGGTTGTCACATAGAGGAGGGCCGGGATCTCTTCTCGATCGTCCCAGAGTGCAGGACACGGAATAATGGGCTCAAGTTGCAGGAAGCCAGATTTTGACTGAACATTAGGAAAAACTTCCTAACTGTTAGAGCCATACGACAATGGAACCAATGACCTAGAGAGGTAGTGGGCTCTCCGACACTGGAGGCATTCAAGAGGCAGCTGGACAGCCATCTGTCGGGAATGCTTTGATTTGGATTCCTGCATTGAGCAGGGGGTTGGACTTGATGGCCTTATAGGCCCCTTCCAACTCTACTATTCTATGATTCTATGCTTCCAAATATCAGTTGCTGGAAACTGCAAGAGGGGAGAGTGCTGCTGTGCTCAGGTCTTGCTTGCAGGCCTCCCATAGACATCTGGCTGGCCACTGTGAGAACAGGATGCTGGACTAGACGGGCCACTGGCCTGATCCAGCAGGCTCTTCTTGTGTCCTTATGACTTAGGCCAAAGTTCAAAAAGTCTGAGCAATCAGGACACACACACACACCCCACTTGCTATGGAGCATCCCATACCACTCAAGGCTAGCTGGCTTATACTCTAAAACAGCCTTCCTCAGCTTGGTGCCCTTTGCATCCTTTGGGGTACAATTCCCATTATCCCTGATGGCATCTCATGATCCCTGATTTAATGTGGTATTTTTTTCTATTGCTCCAACCCGCTTGGGGACCTTTTGGTGAAGGGCTGGTAAGAAATCCAAACCACAACAAAGCTGGCTGAGGTAGCCTACAACATCTGGTCATATCCAAACTAGTGCTAATTCTTCTGTTAGCACAAGGAATTCTGCTTGCGCAACAGAACTTCCCCCCCTTCCTCCGTGTGCCTCC
The DNA here is from genome assembly GCF_030035675.1 of Rhineura floridana. Taxonomy (NCBI): domain Eukaryota; kingdom Metazoa; phylum Chordata; class Lepidosauria; order Squamata; family Rhineuridae; genus Rhineura; species Rhineura floridana. The sequence goes on from NC_084481.1 coordinate 221,744,102, forward strand.
TAAACCTACTCTTGGGGCTCCCCTAACCCTCCAGAGCAGAACTGGGGAGGGTGTGGGAAAGGAAGGAGGAAGGTTCTGTTGCATAAGCAGAAGGGGATTGGATACCGCTCATGGGTGAGGCTACTGTAAAGCACAGGAAGCTGCCTTCTAGCAAGTCAGACCATGGGTCCATCTAGTATTGTCTACTCTGACTGGCAGACCTCTCCAGAGCTTCAGAAGACAAGGGGTCTTTCTTAGCCTTTCCTGAAGATGCTGGGGATTGAACCTGGGCCCTTCCGCACACAAAGCAGATGCTCTCCAGTTGAGCTGTGGCCCTGTCCCTGAACCATCACGTCTCTGAATATCCAAGGCAACAGCCACGCTAAGTCATGATGTAGCGGTTATTTTCATTAACTATTATGTATTAATAATACATAGTATTATGTGGTTATTTACCTCAAGATAGAACAGTGACAAATTCAGAGACCTAATTATTCCAGAGGATCTTTCCTTACTTTCAGTTTGTACACACATTAAGACCAGTTAACAAATTAATGGGCATTAATGGCCTTGGGATTACCGACTGTGTAAACAAGCACCGCAAGTGACAGAGAAAACTTCAACCAGAAGGGCAGCTCCATTTGTGATTGCTCACATTATATTCATGGCACAGATAGTCCTAATTATTTCCATGAGATCTCTGGGTTTGCCCTACAGTATTTACATGTTGTATTTTGCTGCATATAGCTTAAAGGCAACACCCTTTCACGCCCTAAACAGATGTTCCTGGTTACGGCTAGTCAAAGGACAGAAACCATTCATTTTGTTTCCCAGGCTATATAAAAAAAAAAATTCAGCTTCAAAGCTACTGTGTTTGATTAGACAGCAAGAACTCCAAAAAAATCACCTGATTTTGCAGCAATAGAACTGTGTTCAAATATATCCATGCTGACTTTTCACTTTTATTCATTTATTCCACAAGAGGGTAGATATTGTGTACATTGTTGGTAGAGGCTGAAAGCTGAAACACTATGGTCTGGTTTGCACATCACACTGAGCCAAACCATGGCTTAGCACTCCCGGGCTCTGGGAGAGGAGAGTGTGGACATTGGGCTCCTGCTGGGAGGAAGGGCAGGATATAAATTAAATAATAAATAAATAAATAAATAAATAAATTTCTTCTCCTTGGTCATTCTGCGGCTTTGCTGTGTCGGCTGAACCAGACTCATTGTTTAGCGCTCCCAGACAAACCACAAGCCATAAACCATAGGACAAACCTTAGTGGCAGCTCATAGTTAATCTTGAGAGAGCTAAACCACAAGCCTGAGTTCAGATGACATGCCAAGGCAAACCATAGCACAGCACCAGGACAACCAGGAAGGAGCCAAGCAATAGCAATCACCTCTCCAAGAGCCTGCACATACTTGCTAAGTCAGAGATGGGGGACCTCCAAGAAGGGGTCCAAATTTGGCCTGCCAGGCCTCCCCATTTGGTCGGCAAGGACGTTTTTGCCAAGCCAAGCCCAATTGGCCTACACCCGATGACACAGCTTGGCTTAGTGTTACGTGTGAACCAGGCCTGTATGTCACTCAGGTAAGTACAGTCCTAGCAGATTAAGCCCAAGGTCCACAACCCCTACAAAGGAATTAGTATGTTAGTCGTGTTAATCACATATCCTGATGGATAAGAACTCCCAGTGTTAATTTGACTCTAAAACTGGTTAGCTGTTGCTGCAAAGCAATGGCAGGCAAAACCAATTCATTTGAAACAAAATTGGACAAGGATACATTGGATGGAGAGTCTCTCAGCAACTAAGGCTCAGCAATGTCACCAAACGGTGAGTCACAGGCTTCCATGAGGGAAGTCATGTAGACCAAACCACTCCAGCTCTGCAGTGCCAATAAAGTGCACCGTAATCCCCATCTGGCTATCACTCCTATAGTGCCATTAAATCACAGTGTCATCAGACATTTTAAATCATTTGAGCGGCAAATATCTTAAATGTGATTGAGTAATAAGCAGTGGCTACTCTTAGTGCAAAAGAAATGCGTAATCTGAGCTCTTCCTCTAGGGGCGCATCAGGCCACAGCAACCTCCTGCACTCTCATCAGTTTGCGTTTGCGCTATATAAAACCTAAGAGGAATTAGCCCTTGGAAAAAAGATAGCAGAATGTGCCATAGGGTGACCCTAGACCAGGGAAGGGGAACCTGTGGCCCTCCAAATGGTGTTGGACTCCAACTCCCATCAACCCCAGTCAGCATGGCCAATGGTCAGGGATGATGAGAGCTATAGTCCAGCAACATCTGGAGGGCCAGTGGTTCCCCAGTCCTGCCCTAGCCCAGTATCTCTCCCTCCACATGTGCATTGCTCTACAAATGGCCTATGTGCAATTTCCCCGTGTTCAATGCAGAAGGGTGGGGAATTACCACAGGGTGACTCATGCATCTTCCAAGTGGCTGACAAGAAGCATGAACTTATACAAAATTTCTTCTGTGCAGATCTGACTGTACACAGAGGACAAATTCCCCTGAAGACAGCCTTTTAAAAAGTCCACAAAAGTGCAGATCCACAAATATTTTACTAACCTAATCAATGTTGGTGATTTATTAGCACACTGGTGGGTGGAGAGTTTTTTAAAAAAATAAATACATATATAACTTTCTTCCCATTCAGCAAAGTTTCCCTGTGTGGTTGCCTGGAGAAGATCCTTACTCACCAGAGGCAACAAGGCAAGTCTGATGTAAGCACAGCAGCTACTGCATATTCAGAAGTCACAGAGCAATTCAAAGCAAGGGCATTGAGGGAATGTAAAAATTCCCTTATAGGAACAAACCAAACTCCCATCAAATTCAACGTTTTCTCAGCAGCCCGCCAGATGTCTCAAAAAGCTAACAAGCAGGGTATGCTGGAGATTACCAGACGCTGATATCATTCAAGAGATATAAGCCAAGGGAGGAAGGGATTCTCTTGGTGTTAATATTAATATAAAAATCTAAGAACTTGATATAAAAATAATAGAGAGCTCTAATCTGTTGCAAGAGGTTACTGATTTCCTTCCAAATTATTTCCTTAGTCAACTTGGAGGTTTTTGATGGGAAATTCTACAAATCCTAACTGCAAGCGCAGGGACACAGGAAGCTCCCTTATGCCAAATCCTTGGTCCATCTAGCTCAGTACTGTCAAAACAGCAGCTCTCCAGGATTTCAGGCAGGAGTTCTTTCCCCAGCCCTACCTGAAAATGCTGGGGATTGAACCTAGGACTTTCCACATGCAACACAGATGTTCTACCACTGAGCTATGGCAAAGTATGGAGAGTCCAAGTACACAATTACTCACTAGAAGAAGTGGCGTATTTGACACTGCTGGAACGTGTCCTGCTAAAAGGTTGCTTCGAAGCAGCCCCTGCCGCTGCCGTTTTTCTAGCGGCATTTCTGGCTTCTGACACGGGTGGCTTTCGGGTGGAATAATACGACTCTGCGCTGCGCCCGGAGAATGTCGGTCTGGCTGGTGCACTCTCAGAGTCACTTGGCACAGTGAAAGATCCCGCCCGTTTCCTCGGCATGGCAAGGATGTCGAGCCTCGACAGCTTCTTGGTCTCCACAGGCTGCTTGGAAGGTGCTGCCGTTCCTTCGTGATGAGATGTCGTTTTCTCTGTATCAGCACTCTCGTTATCTGAGGTATCCCCCAATCGGGCCCGACGAAGTTTTGACGCTCTTGTCGGCCTTGGAGTAGATAAACTATTTGACCTAGTGAGAACCTGTTGGATCTTTTGCACAGTTGGTGTCACTTTGCTATGTTCTTCTTTGGTGGACTGCGAGAAAGGCTTCTTCCTGGAGATAGGCCTCGAGGTGCACTGCTCTTGATCTGAGGAGGTTATTTCACTCACTGGCACATATGGGAGGCTACTACTCCGCTCATCGTCAGTATAGTCCAGTGACCCACTGGTCCCTGCGCTACATTTAACTTGGAATCGCTTTGAATTTTCACCTTTGTTCCCAGCCTCAAGGGGAAGCGTTTTCTGTTTCTCTGAAAGCCTTTCACGGGCACTCGGTTGAACGCTCTGATTTTGGACAGATGGTGTGGAAGATTTCTCTTTTTGCAAGGCTGCCACAGGTTTATGCTTTGGCAGGTGGCTCGGCAAGTTTTTGCCACTTACCAAGCTGACAGTGCTGGCTGTGTCCACGTCAGAATCGCCAGATAAAGAGTCTTCTAACTGTTCCGGGGAATTCTCTAGAGTGTCAAGCTGGTTGCTTTGGCAGAGTATTTTGGCTTCCAGTGCTGCCAGAGCAGTTTCAGTGTCTTTAAGGAGGAGATGGGTGTCCGGATTATAGTCCATACGATTTGATCGCGCAGCATCAAGATCTCTGAGCAGAGGGTGACTCGAGATATGCGGTAACCTATTTTGAGGAACGTTGCTGCTCGATTTCTCTTTGGTAAAGCTTTCCTGCCGAACAAAAGAAATTTCTTTTGTGGCCACGGCTTCTTGTTCTGAGAGTGGAAGCCCCTGGTGCAGTGAAATCACCATTTTCCCATTGGAGCTAACATAGCTATTATTGACCCCTTTGACAGTCGGCTTTCCACAATTGAAAAGCGCCTCTTCTTTGTCAGCTTGAGAAGAAGTGCTTGAAGGAAGTTTCGAAGGAACTCCAGCCTCCTCTTCCTCATCGCCAATATAGAAAGATGTTGACAGAGGATCACCTGAAGCTCTCATACCTGAAAGCCTCGGCACACTCTGCTGATGGCTTTTGGACTTTGCATTTTCAGCCCTGGCCTGGTTCTGCTCAGACATTTTGGTGCTGTTTTGGCATTTCCTGGCTTTTTCCAAGCCAAAACCGTCATCAGATTTGCTGGCATCACTAAGGCTGTCAGGATCCAAATCTTCTTGAACCAACAATTGGCTAGGAGGATCCACATACATTTCTGCCCTGTGGTTGTTGGCAGCGTTCCTTTGGGAAACATCAAGATAGGACTCTGGACAAATTAAAATAGTTGGTGGACTTTCAGGTTTGTCACCCGCAGGGAGCTGAGGAAGAAGACGCCTCGTCCGCATGGAGCTCTCTGATTCTCCCACTCTAGTACTGGAGTCCTTTTCTAAGGGTGATTAAAAGACATTTTCTGAAGTCAACAAAAACAGGAAGTGAAACTGGCACTGTTACAGGTCCCACACAATATCATTCCTCACTAAAGTTGATCTTTTAGTGTAGCAGCGTCTACACTATGGAACTCCCTGCCTATTGACATCAAGCAGGCACATCTTGCTGTACTCTTTTTGGCATATACTTAAAACATTTTTGTTTTGTTCATCCAGACATGAAGCTGAGATTAAAACACATCTTTTTAGCCTATTGTTGGTTTTCATTATCTTTGGAATGTTTTTAAATACCTGTTTTTACTGGTGTTTTATTGATAATTTTAATTTTTTGTTTTTATTTTTTGTAAACTGCTTAGAATTTTTTATTACAATCAAGCGGTATATAAATTTTGTTAAATAATACTTTATGCCTGCTGCACTGCAGTGTGATATTTAGGTCTTAAGAGCGGGGCTGCATGTTACATTTCTATATGAAAAGCATGGTCCATTATCAGCTTCAGCCACCTCCCAGCCAGTCCTCACCTGCCTGACTTCTTTCTTACACCCAGTCCAGGGGTGTCCCTAGTTGTCAGCTTCCTCCTTAATCTCAGTGTTGCAACTGTAGAACTCAGCAGGGAGGAGGATGGACTCAAAACTAGAATTAGTTGCTCTGCCTGTCATTGGCTCTGGCTCCACCTACCTTTGGTCTCCTGCTATTAGCCCTACCAGTCCTGATTGGCACCCGCCACCACTGAGCCTGGTCCTGGCAGTCTGAACTCTGCAGGCTCCCTGCCTACTGGAAAGGACCTTGAAGTCACACTTAGAAAGAAGGAAAGACCTTTCTTGCTGTGACCATCTCCAGTATCCTCTCTCAGCTGATCTCTAACTGAAAAGGCATGCAAACAGTTAATGCTGTTCTAACCCTAGTCCTGTGCGGTTGACAGTATTTTAGTCGTTTATAGGATTTTCTCACCTGCCCTTCACCAAAAGGTCCTAGGGCAATGGTACAATTAAAAAAACAGTGATACAATTTAAAAATAAAAAAGACCAACACTTAATTCAACACCAAAAGTACAATTTAGAACAGAGAACAAAAGGTAGGTCCTAAACTTATATCTCAGCTGTCAAAAGCCAGGGTAAAAAGGTGCGTCTTCAGCATATGACATAAGCTGTACAATTAGTGAAAATATGTTCTTCCTATATCAGGGATCATGAACCTTTTTCAGTGTGAGGGTCACAATCCCTTGGCCAGTGTGGTGTAGTGGTTAGAGCGCTGGACTATGGGTTCAAATCCCCACTTGGCCATGAAGCTCACTGGACGACATTGGACCAGTCATTGCCTCTCAGCCTAACCCTACCTCACAGGGTTGTTGTGAGGATAAAATGGAGAAGGGGAGAACCATGCATGCCAACTTGAGCTTCTTGGAGGGGAGGCAGGATATAAATGCAGTAATAAAATAAAACAAAATTCCCTTCTGGGGCCAGAAGCAAAAGTGGGCAGAGCAACAATGGAAATATTATTTTTTTGCAGTAGGCTAATTTCTATCCCTCTCTATCCTCCATTCAGGCAAGCAAGAAGTATTATCAGGGTTCAATGACACATTCTAGCCAGGCAAAAACACATGCCAGGAGGAAGCAAAGAAGGGCCGGTGAGGGGCTATAGCCTGACCTCCAGGCTGAAGGTTCATCACCACTGCTCTGTTTAATGCAGGAAGGTGGAGAGCCTTACTGCTGAAGCTGAGGGGGCGGGAAGGGTACCCAGCCTTCCCAACGCATTTTCAAAAGGAGAACTAACAGACTTCACACACACACACACAGGGTAAAGCAAATATAAAATAGTTACAGAAAGGCAGGATACTGCTGTGGCACTCAAGCGAGGAAGTAGCCTACCTGGTGTTCAGCACTTTTCCCCACCCCAAGGAAGTTTCATTAGCAATCTCCATGCTCCTATAATATTAGCAAGGGAGCACTCGGAAGGAAATGTAACAAAATCTTACCCAAATTTTTAAAACTTCAACGCGTAATCCAGATGCTGAGTGGTGGAAGGGCATAAGGGAAGAGATAAGCTGTTGTCATTAAATGCCATCACAGGCAACCTGAGCCCAAATTGCCTTGATAAGGAGAAAGAGTGGAGTGGGGAGGCACTGCAAAGAATCTACTGGATATTCTGTAACAGGGGTAGCCCACATGGTATGCTCCAGATGTTGTGAACTGCAGCTCCCACCAGCCCCAGCCAGCAAGGCTAATGGCCAGAATGATGGAAATTGTAGTCCACAAGACCTGGTGGACGCCTTACTGGCTACCTCATCTTAGTCCAAATTATATCAAGCTTTTAATCTAGATTTCTAACAAAACCATACAATGCAAGATAATTAACAGTATGTTTCCTGAATTCATTGTTAGATGTGAGAATGCTTTTTTGTAATATGTATGTAAAAATTTATATATATATATTGCAAGTATGTTATATTTTATGGGTGCATTTTCCTTTATTTTTGTTTTGTATATAACTGGGGTTTTTTCATTTCACTTATGTACATTGCTTAGAGATATATTGCTCAATTATGTTTCTTAAAAGTATGGATTTTGTTATTATTGCTGTTATTATTAGCAGCTGTATCAAATGCAGAATTTATTTGATTTTTGTTGAAAGTAAATCGCTTTGAGGTCTCTTGAAATATAAAACAGCATACAAGATAAATAAATATTTATTTTACACACAGACACATTAACTGGGAAGGTAAAAATGCAATGGTTTGAGTACAGAGTAAGTTAAAAGAACTTAAGACTCTTTGGAATCAAAGTTACGCATTACTTAAGACACAGTGATTTCAATGGGGCTCAAGATCAATTAATTTAGGGTGCAATCTAACTCGCATTTAAGTTGGACTGAGGGGAGTTGGATGTGGCAGATGTCCAGCTGAGCTGGCTAGGACCCAGCTCAACCAGACTACACTGGCGTAGGTCCCTCAGCCCAGCTCAGCCGGGACTCAGGCAACTCAACAGACTGGCATAAGTGAAGCCGGGGTGTTCCTGTGGCATGTCAGATGAGGGTTGAGGGGACTTAGGCCACATCCAACTTGTGTTTGGAGCCCTCCTGCAGGTTCCACTTCAGGCAAAAGTTATGCCAGGAAAAAGAAAATAAATACAATAGAAGTCAATGGAGAGGGCTTCCTCCCCCGTAGGAGTATTTGGGAGTGCAGGCTTTTACTTTCTGGTCCCTGTGCGTAGCTCCTGGCTGAGTCAGTGTTCAGCCAACCCAGAGGCTGCTAATGGCAACTGGATGTGGTGGAACCTTATGCCAGCATCTCTTGCTCCAATACCACTTATGCCGGCTTTCCCTGAGTTAGATTGCTCTGCCCGTCTGGATTTCAGCCACTATTTTTACAGCAACAGAATATTATGTTCTGAGTATTGGGAAAATGCACTCTGGATTCCCTGGAGTAACCCGAACCAGCTGTGCATTTTTGCACGAATAAAACCCCCAAACACTGAAAAGCTGTTAGAGAACCACATTTGATCCTCTGCTGGCTTTCTGTTTCCTCCCAGAGTAGAAACTATTCAAATTTGGAGGGGAGGGGGATGTTTTTCAGGCGTTGTTAAAAAGCAAAGAAAACCTCTTCCTAATTCAATCTTAGACTTAAATGAATTCCTTTAAAAGTACCCGAAGTTAAATAGCATCCAATGATAACTTCATTTGAGGCATATATATGGGAAAAAACAAACTTCTCTTTTTTTTATTAACTTCCTGCCACAAGACGAATCCAGGATATACTATGTATCAGGCAGCTGCACGGGTAGTGGGTCAGAGCTGTGGAGCCATCCTCCGATGTTAACATCAGAGCTTGGAAAAGTTACTTTTTTTGAACTACAACTCCCATCAGCCCCAGCCAGCACATGCTGGCTGGGGCTGATGGGAGTTGTAGTTCAAAAAAGTAACTTTTCACTTAACATCACTGCTGCTGATCTGGATGGGGATTGGGACAGGGCAGTGACAAGGAGGTCAGGGTCATGCAGGTGCACTGGCGGTGCTTCTGCCGATACTCCCTCATGGCCCCGACCTCTATACCATCCTGCCCCACCTATTCCAGGTGAGCAGCAGTGATGCCTGTATCAGGAGGGCAGCTCTGCCCCACCCCATGTGCCACTATGCTACGCATGATGCTTGGAGATTCAGTTTGTCACAGATATGATCTTGCTTGCTAAACACTATATAGCTGGTGGTATTCCTCCCACACGCACACATATGAAGGCACATTTTCTGGAAAAGTAACCATCTCTTTTAGTGGTGTACAAATGGAACATTGGCCTTAAACATAAATCACTAGAGAAAGTCCTTTGGCAATGCGAGAATTACACTGGGTGCTGTACTTACCTGTGCCACCCTGAGAGAGGGGGCCCTGCAGATTGGCATCCCCGACTCCAGGAGCAGGTCCTGAGTCTGTATAGCTATCTGCAAGGCTCGCCCATCTCGACACCCATTTTTGACCACCTTGAGATGGTGATGGTAACTGCAAATAAATGAAGAGGGAAAACCCATGCTGTTAAAACATTATTGCCACCAAACTCTCATCATACTGTGCACTATTTGCATTGTTGCTGATTAAATTAATATCCCACCTTTCCTCCCAAAGGAGTCCAGGGCAGCAAGCACACAAACGATAAAACAATTAAAATATCAAAAAGCATCTAAAAACAATTCCAGTACAGACACAGACTGGGAAATATCTCAACTCAAAAGGCTTTTTGGAAGAGGAAGGTCTTCAGTAGGTGCTGAAAAGACAACAGAAACTACGCCTATCTAATATTTAATGGGAGAGGATTCCAGAGGGTAAGTGCCATCACACTGAAGGTCTATACTGTGCAGAACTGTATCTTCAAGAAGCCACCTCCTGCAGAAGGTAGTGATTGATTGGGTACGTAAGGGATGAAGCAATCTTCCAGGTATCCTGATCACAAGCTACATAAGGGCTTTATACACCAAAACCAGTACCTTTAACTTAGCCCAGTAGATAGTTATGGCTAGCTTTTAAAAAAAAAACCTGCTATGCCTATATAAAATCCATGAGCAGAACTGCATCCACAAGCCTTCTTTTACCAGAGGGGCACTATTTATTGATCTGCTTATTTTTTATTTTTTTTTTTTAAACTAAATCACCCTTCACCCAAAGAGATCCCAGGGCAGTATACAATTGGATATAACCCACAATGCCTGTAGTTGCTCAGAGAAACACACGTTATGCATCTACTCAAAACTTAAATTCCATTTGAATTCAACCAAGTTTTTAATTTATTTGACAAGATTTACTACCTTGCCACCCTGGACAATAGGCACTGAAAATGCCAAAAAAAACCCCAAGCATTAAAAATCGTCATGAAATTATCAAAATATAAATAAAATCAGTAGTTTAAAAGCAAATATGAAGAATAAAATTACATGTCTAGGTAGGCAGGCACTGAAAAGAAGTCAAGTGAGCATAGTTTGCAGCTTCAAAATATCAAGGTTTACAAACAGGGCTGCATGCACTTCGCTCCATCTGGGCCCAGGAAAGAGTTGAATTCTGCTACCCGCATAAATTATGCAAAAGTATTTGCCTATTTTACACAATTTATTCTGCTGCTGCAAGACACAGGGAAGAGTAACAAAATATGAAAGCCACTGAAGTCTTGCTCCCTGATCTCTCTGTAAAGGGTACTATGCAATCACCAATCTGCCTTGGGCAATTTAGCAAGATTTATAGTTCCATGAGATTGCAAGCCTGCAGGCAGGGCTTTAACATTATTTACTGTGCAGCGCTTTGTTTTCAAAGCACTTTATAACACACACTGATGGTTATTAGCAAAGCCTTGCTGAGACACTTTCATCTCTAATGAAATTATTTTATATTTTAATTTTTTATGTAACTTGGCATTTTAATGACCATTTTTATTGCTTAGAAGTCTTTTCTTTGAGTAGGCAGTATATAAATTTTGTTAAATAAATAATAAATAAAATATTTGCAGCCATGATAGCTGAAAATAGACATGCAGGTATACCAGGGTACAGTAAAAGCAAAACCTGGCCTTCACACTTTCATCTTACCTGCGTCTCTGCATGATGCCCACTGGCCACTTTGGAAGCAATGACCTGCATCATAGTCACCTTTGGGCTTGAGCCGTTTTCACCAATCAAATGATGGGGCCCCAGTTCTTCCGTTTCACCTTTTATGATGGGCCTGAAGGCTGAAGAAATTCTGGAAAATTCAGGAGACTCCAAAACACCAAAAACCTGATGAACCCAAGAGACGGAGGAGGAGGCTTAAAATAAAACAATGAATTCTGAATTCATGAACATAAGAAGAGCCCATTGGATCTGGCCAACGGCCCATCTAGTCCACCATTCTGTTCTCGCACACAAGCAACAGCTGAGCACAAGGACACTGTCCCCTCCTGCGGTTTCCAGCAACTGGTATTCAGAAGCATAATGCCTCTGACTGGGGAGGTAAAGCATAGTTTTATCCTCCATAAATCCTCTATTAAAGCTATCTAAGCTGGTGGCCTTCAGTGCCTCTTGTGGGAGCAAATTCCATAGTTTAACTATATAGTTCATCAGATTCCTCTGTCTACAATCTCTGACTTGGCCAGTCCCTCAGGGTTGCTTCATGTGTGACCACAGCACCCCAAGAGCAACTTTCCTTACCTTCTTCCATACTGCCATGTAAGAGCTGGGAAGCATGCAGATGAGGCACAATGGGCGGGTCTTTCTCACCCAACTGTTAAGAACATATGAAAAGCCCTGCTGGATCAGACCAAAGGCCTATCTAGTCCACTATTCTGTTCTTACAGTAGCCAACCAGAGGCCTCTAAGAAGCCCACAAGAAGGGAATGAGCACAACAGCCCTCTCCCACTGGCTAACCCAGCAATGGGTAAATAAATGGATAGTGGTTAGAGTGTCTGACTAGGACCTGGGAGACCAGAGTTCAAATCCTGCCTTAGCTATGATGTTCAGTGGATGAACCTGGGCCAGTCACAGTCTCTAAGGACGTAAGAAAAGCCTGCTGGATCAGGCCAATGACCCATCTAGTCCAGCATCCTGCAATCACAGTGGCCAGACAGATGCCCGTGGGAAGCATGCAAGCAGGACCTGAATCAAACCACACTCTCCCCCTGTGAGATTCCCAGCAACTGGTATTTAGAAGCATACTGCCTCCAATTTCTCAGCCTAATCTTCCTCACAGGGTTGTTGTGAGGATAAAATGGAAAGAGAGAAAACCAAGTATGCCACTTGAGCCTGAAGGAAAGGTGGGATATAAGTGTAGTAACAAACAAAAATATTCTTGACTAGTAGCCACTTATGGCTTTATCCTCCATGAATTTGTCGACTCCCATTTTAAAGCCATCCAAGCTGGTGGCCATCACTACATTGTATGAGCCTGAATTCCATAGTTTAATTACAGGCTGTGTGGAAAAGTGCTTCCTTTTGTCTGTACTGAATCTCCCACCTTTCAGCTTCTTTGGATGACCCTGGATTCTTATGCTGCTCTCCCTTCCTGTCCAGGCAACCACAGTTTAGAACTATATTGCTCCTAGCCTTGCAAACATCACTGCAATGTGTGGGATAAATCTATGGGAAAGCACCATTGCAATAATGCATGATGGGACTTTTATACACCCCACACTCACAATCTGCCTGCTTTCCTATGAGGAATTGTCAGAGCAAGACTGGCCACTGCAATGATGCAAGGCATACTAGCCCTACTTAAGACCAAACAAGTAGAATGCTGTCCACCAACCACGTGTTGTGGTCTGCCAGGTGACGAACAGTCCTCCTCTTATTCATGCAATTTCAAGCAGGCAGGAAAGGTTCATCAATCCCTGGTGGATCACTAATACGTGGCTGAGGATTCAGCTTGGGAGGTAACAAGTTGCACAAGCCTAGCCAAGAAAAAGAAGAAATGCATCTGTTTCATGTCTCTCAGAGAGCTAACATGCTAGGGAGAAAGCCAGTCTAGACCCGTTCTCTTTGATTTGCAAACACACTTCCCTGCACAGAGAAAACTAGATTTTCAGGGAAAGCAGCTCTAATATAGCCTTCTCCCTTCCCATGGGTAGATAACATTTTTGTGCAGAGAAGCATTCAGTCATGCAAACCCAAAATCTGTGGGCTGAAGCGGAGCAGTCTTGACATTCCTTTACCACCTCTGCTGTTATTTGCAAGAACCATTTATTTATTACTTATCATTACATTTATATCTCACCTTTCCTCCAAGGAGCCCAAGGTGGTGTACAAACATGGTTCTCCTGCTCCCAGTGTAGGTTAGGCTGAGCCAGTGACTGGCCCAAGGTCATTGTCATGATCAGGCATGGATTTGGACCCTTGTCTCCCAGGTCCCAGTCTGACACTCTGTGACACCACACTGGCTCTTCAACTAACTAGACATTAGTTGCTGCAACATTTTGTTCCAGTACTGGCACGATCATGATTAACAGATCAGGAGCCTGTCTTAGGGTCACATGTTCCCCCTTTCGCAAGAATACCTTCTTCTCGTCCCCCAATAGCCTTAACCACATTGGAGGGTTATGTCTGCACCTACTTTAAACCCTAGTTAATTAGGGTGGCCAAATACATATCACACAAAAAAGAGGACAAATATTTGCATAAAAGTTGCATGTCCTGATTTATATGTATAGATGCAAAATAGTTACTATTATTTAAGAAGGAATACAATACATCTCACCTTAGTAGTGAAGCTCAGTCTGCTGCCCAGGTGCTCAATGTTGAGGGTCAACTTCAAGTTCCACCCGCCCTGCCTTCTTATAATCCTTTACCTGTAATTGGGACTTGGGAACACAGGAAGCTGCCTTATACTGAGTCAGACCCACTGGTCCATCTAAGCTCAGTATTGTCTACACTGACTATCAGCAGCTCTCTAGGGTTACAGAGAGGAATATCTCCCTGCCCTACCTGGAGGTGTTGGGGATTTATTTATTTATTTGTTTGTTTGTTTGTTTGTTTGTTTCATTTTTAAACCGCCCATAGCGAGTAGCTCTCTGGGCGGTGTACAAAAGATTAAAATACAGAAATACAAAATATCACAATAAATAAACAGCAAACAAAAAGATTTAAAATTGTAACATTAAACGCATTAAAATGCCTGGGAGCATAGCCAGGTCTTAACCTGGCGCCGAAAAGATAGAAGCGTCGGCGCCAGGCGTACTTCTTCGGGGAGGCTGTTCCACAGTTCGGGGGCCACTACAGAAAAGGCCCTAGATCGAGTAACTGTCCTCCGGGCTTCCTGATGGGTTGGTACCCGGAGGAGGGCCTTAGATGCTTAGATGATTGAACTTGGGACCTTCCACATGCAAGGCAAATGCTCTACCACTGAGCTACGGCCCTTCCCTGGATGACTTGGCCTGGATAGCACTTCAGATGGAAAACACCTCCAAATAAAGGGCTGTCCTCTAAAGTTTGACACATGGGGTGGTATTCAGTGCTCATCCTATATCCACTGACGTTAATAGGCATGATTAACTTAGGTTCATTAATTTCACTGGGACTACTCTGAGTAGGACTTAGTTGAATGCAACCCATGGCCACACAAAGCTTAACGTTAACCTGGGTTTCCATCATAAAGCTGGGTTGGAAGCTAACTAGCCAGGGTTTGAAGCCTGGTTAAGAGAGAACCTGGTTAACATCAATCACATTTAACCGGGTGTAAAGGAGGAGAGCAAAGGGGCCAAGGAAAGGATTGTGTGATCCCATGACTCTCTCCTAACCTGTTAACCATGGTTAGAGGTCAAAGAGCATTACACTTGCACCAGGCCAGGCCTTGCAGCCTTTACACTGATGTTGCACTTAGCAGGCATACACTATCAAACAACAAAAATGCACAAAGCCCTCTTGTCCCTAAGAGCAAAGGGCTTACCTGATCAATCATTTTTCGAGCTTCTTCTACTTCTTTATCTTGTGACTCTGTCTCAATGGTGTACGTGCCCGTTTCGCTCAAGCTGTCCTCCTCCTCGTGTTTCCTAGCTTTGACCAACTTAGGATCGGCAGCCACTGGCAGAGGGATCGTCTCGGGTGCTGGTGGCACTGCTACTACCCGCGGGGTGAGTGATGCTGGCACCGGAGGTGGCTTCTCAGCACCGGCTTTCCCAGCTTGAGAGCTCTCCCTTAAACACTCAGCAGCAAAATCCTGAGCGATTTTCGACTTCCTCCCAATGCTGCCGTGGTTTTTTACAGATGTCCTTGATGTGGATGACGAGGATAAGTTGATCCGCTCCTCCGTCTTCTCCCGCTTAAAGGATCCAGCTCTCGGAGTGGTGAAAGAATTGCTTGTCCCTTTGGTCCCTACCACAGGTGGATGGGGCGAAAGTGCAGAGTTAGCTGGCTTTTCAGCTGGCACAGTAATCTTGCGTTTCTCAACCTTGGCCTTCAAGACAGGATCCACGTCATTCTGGCTGGACTGGCCACTGTGCGTGAAAGACTGCGATCGCTTCTTCCGAGGCGTGTCATCATCAAAAAACTCTATGACAAAGGCCTGCTGGTTGTGGAGCAATTCCTGGGGTTCACGTCGGATCTGGCGCTGGAGCCTGGCTTGCTCAGCCAGAGGCTCTTTGCCGTCTGTCTCTTTCTCTGCTTTGGGTGCTACTGGGTCTTCAGAGTCACTCTGAGTTCCATCTTCATGCCTGTTACCTGAAAGGTTGATGCACAATCAGAGCTGCCCTGGAATGGAGGGTGGTTGATATTGTGTAAGCACATCACAAGAGCCCTGCCAGATCAGGCCAATGGCACATCTAGGCTACATTCACACCAGACATTTATTCCACTATTATTCCACTTTAAACTATCATGGCTTCCCCCAAAGAATCCTGGGAAGTGTAGTTTGTGAAGGGTGCTGAGAGTTGTTTGGAGACCCCTCTTCCCCTCACAGAGCTACAATTTGCCATAGTGGTTTAGCTGCCATTTCCTCTTCCCAGAAAACTCTTGAGACTGTAGCTCTGTGAGGGGAACAGGAGTCTTCTGACAGTACCCTTCACAAACTGCATTTCCCAGGATTCTTTGAGGAAAGTCATGACTGTTTGAAGTGGAATAATAGCGGAATAAATGTCTGGTGTGAATGCAGCCTTAGTCCAGCATTCTGTTCTCACAGTGGCCAACCAGATGCCTCAATGATAAGCCTACAAGCAGAACCTGAGCACAACAGCATTCTGCACATTCATGATTCACAGCAACTCATATAAGGGGCATACTGCCTCATCAGTGAGTGGAGGCAGAACACAGCCACTGCGGCTAATAGCCATTGGTAGCCTTATCCTCCATGAATTGGTCTAATCCTCTTTTAAAACCATCCAAGTCTTGTGGCCATCACTACTTCTCATGAGTGTGAATTCCATAGTTTAACTATGTACTTTGTAATCTCCCCTCACTTCCATTAGAAAACAATTTGGTTTTTTCTGCGTTTATTTATTTATTACATTTATATACCGCCCCATAGCCGAAGCTCTCTAGGCGGTTTACAGCAAATTGGCCCCAAGGTACCGTCTAAAACACATAAGCTCATGAGTCCACTACCTAACTAGCTAGCTGGAACTAAGCAGGTCTGGGTATGTCAGGCCTAGATGGATATCTACAAAGAAGCCTCACGTACACTGCCTTGAGTCCCACGATGGAAGGAGGCTTGGTGTCAGTGGAATGTCCCCCAGAAGAGCTTCCAAGATTTTCTGAGAAAACTTAAATCAAATACAAAGGAGATAACCCACAGCCCTCCTTGCCAGTCTCTTCCCTTCAATGCAGACTTACCCTTCCAAAGGGTTCAGCAAACTCTTGGCAGAGTTGGTTCACAAAAGCCAGGAAAGGTATTTCAGGCTTCTATTTAAATGTAAATAACATTTACTTCTGAGGTTCATGGGATTTGTAGTTTTCTATACCTCCCAGTTCAAGTTTGTCAGGAGCCACAAAACACTACAAATCCCATGAACCCTATACAGTTAGGAAGAGTCCTAAAAGATTTCTCTTGCATTCAAAAGCAACTACACTACTGTTATCACACACATCCTGCCCTAGTAAGGAAAGGCAACTGACAGTAGGCCAAACTCCATCACAAACTGGGCCAAATTCAAAGAGGCTTGGGCCCTGTTCATAACACGTATTTCCAAATTTTGCAAGTTCATATTCCAAACGCCTTTAATTTGCCCCATCACTCACAAATATTTTTATTGTTGCTGTTGTTTTCTATATAGTAAACTAATGTTCCGGACCATAGCTAGCAACTCACATAACACTGATGCTTACCTTTCAGGGTCCTCACATGAACTGGGAGATCACTTTTGGTACTGTACACATCATCTCCTGGGGACTGCCGTCTCATGAGACTTGGGTCATTCTGCACCAGCCAATCAGCCACTTTGTTCTCTGCCGAGATCATTTCCACGTGACTGGCTTCCTTGCCAAGGTTCCTTCTCTGCCTGAGTGAAAATTTGGTGACATGGTCTTTTATCTTTATTTTACCTGGGGTGCAGTCATCAAACTCTATGGTAAAAGAGGCGTGGCTCTGTACAACAGGCAGCACCACCGTGTCAACGTCTTTGGTGGGAATCTCATGGACTTGCGCCTCTGGAGATTTCACTGGTTGCTGGAATTCTTTTGTTGGGATTTCAAAGTAGCTAGGTTCCCTTCGGAATGCATAGACAGACTCGCACTGAGAATCTCTGTAGCCAGTGATGTTTCCGTTGATTTCTTCTTCATGTTGACCTATATCTTTTGTTCTTTCTACAAGGTAAAAAATATATTATTTTGCTTTTTATTCTTTTAATTCAATATTAAAGCTATTTCTTTTTTAAAATTAACGCATTAAAATTTGTTAGTACAGGTACAGCTTGTAACAATAACAGATTACATTCTTGACAATTAATAACAATTCCCTTTATGCTAAATAATAATTACCTAAGACAACAACAAAAAAACAGTAATACTAATACCAAAGAGCAGGGCTATTTTGAGTGAAACCACACTTTCTCATAAAATTATAAAAGGATTATAGTTAACATTCCCTTGTTTGCTATTACTGTTAAAAGCCACTTGGAGACCTTTGGGTATCAAGCAACAAACAGAGCAATCCAACTCAGAGGAAGCTGGCTTAATCTGTGCTAGAGCAAGGGAAGCCTGCATAAAGTTCTGCCACATCCAATTGCCATCCAGAGGCCTCTGGGTTGGCTGAACACCCAACTCAACCGGGAGCTGCATGCAGGGACCAGAAAGTAAAAGTCTGTTCTCGCAAATATCCCTACCGGGGAGCAAGCCCTGTCCACTGACTTCTATTGCAATTATTTTCTTAGACCGACCTTTTTCCTGGCATAACTTCTGCCAGAATTGGAACCTGCAGAGCGCTCCGAACACAAGTTGGGTGTGGCCTAAGTCCCCTCACTTCAGCCCCTCCGCTGACACATCCCTTTTGGGACCTTATGCTGGCTTATGACTTGTGTTTGTCTTGGCTAAGCTGGATGGGTCTCAGCCCAGCCAGGCTGAGGGACTTATGCTGGTGTAGCCCGGCTGAGCCAGGACCCAGACAGCTCAGTTGGAGACCCACCGCATCCAACTCCCCTCAGCCCGGCATAAATGCAAGTTGGATTGCACCTTAATAAATCTAACTGATACTGATCTATATTAGTAAATATTCATATTACTTTATTATATTATATACATAATCTTTCTTTATGTATTATTCACATTTATATCCCACCTTTCCTCCCAGAAGGAGCCCAGGGCAGCAAACAAAAACACTAAAACTACTCTAAAACATCTCAAAACAAGAGACTTTAAACATATTAAAAGAAAACATCTTCAAAAAATATAATAATCCATAAATCCTTAAACTTTCCCCAATCTTGAACAAGGTTATCTTCTTTTTCCCACTCAATCATAACCCATATAATCCAAGTAATTTTACTCAAAGTGCCCATTTCCCATAGAGCTGTCTAGCTCAGTATTGTCTATTTTTGTTGTTGTTGTTGTTATGTGCCTTCAAGATGACTATGACTTATGGCGACCCTATGAATCAGCGACCTCCAAGAGCATCTGTTATAAACCACCCTGTTCAGATCTTGTAAGTTCAGGTCTGTGGCTTCCTCTATGGAATTAATCCATCTCTTGTTTGGCCTTCCTCTTTTTCTACTCCCTTCTGTTTTTCCCAGCATTATTGTCTTTTCTACTGAATCATGTCTTCTCATTATGTGTACAAAATATGACATTTTAGCTTCTAGTGATAGTTCTGGTTTAATTTGTTCTAACACCCAATTATTTGTCTTTTTCGCAGTCCACGGTATGCACAAATTTCTCCTCCAACACCACATTTCAAATGAGTTGATTTTTCTCTTATCTGCTTTCTTCCATAGAATGTATTCCATAGAATACAAATAGCTCCTTAAATAAATAAAACACAAATTAACAAATCCAGCAGTCATTAAAATACGCACCATCTAAGCCAGCATGCCCAGCCAAACGCTGTATTAAAAGACCACATCTTCACCAGGTGCCTGGAAGATTAACCGTGATGGAGTTTTGAAGCAGCTCGCTTGGCAGGCTGTTCCATACAGCGGGCATCACAAGAGAAAAACCCGAGCCTTAGATCTTGGCATAAGGCAGCTTCCTATGTTGCTGAGTCAGACCCTTGGTCCATCTAGCTCAGCGCTGTCTGCACACTGACTGGCAGCAGCTCTCCAGGTGTCTGCCGAGGAGTTTCCCCCAGCCTTACTTGGAGAAGCCAGGGTTGGAACCTGGACCTTCTGCATGCAAAGCAGATGCTCTGGCACTCAGCTACAGCCCTTTGATTCTGCACACTTGCTGCTGAAATGTATATTTACCTGGGTATTGTTCTTCTTGCCTTCTGTCATCTGTCGACTCCAATTTATTATTTTCCTCATCCTCCCCCCACCATGATGGCTGGCCATAAAGGGGGGTGCGGTAAGTAGTTGTCGTCTCTGGAGATACAAAACACACACACACACAAAGGAAAATGTTAGTTCATTCACAGCTATTGCTGTCTGGTTCAAGATGGTGGCAAAAGGACATCTTCAAAAGAGGAAAACTAGGAGCAAAAATAATTAATTTAAAAGGTTTTTCATAAACCAGCTACTTGCTACTTACATCCCTGCAGCTGTCAGATTCCCTTTTAAACAGCACTCCTTACCCAACTTCAAACCTGGTTTCAAACCTTGGTTATTTGGAATATATGGGTAGAGAGAACCATGGTTCCCCCAGTACTACATATGAATATTTTTAACCTACAGAAAGCTTACAAGTAACTTTTTACCCATTCACAGACTTCTTAAGGCCCAGGCATAGCAATCCGGAGGGGAGTGATATGGTGGATCTACAGTCACATCCAAAGCCCTGCCAGTTCACACCAGCCAAGGTGAAAGGCAGAGGTGGTTCCACCTTTGTGTCATTCATGCAAATGGGTACACAAGCACTCATATAAACAGCCTGGGCTATCCGAGAGCCATTCTCGATGTGGAGATAAGCAGGGGAAGCAGGAAATGGGTTTGACTGAGCTTCCTATCATCCTCCCCTCCCAAAAAAATGCACACAACTGTTTAGTGTCACATATGGAGAACTGTGCAAGACCCACATCCTTCTCTATTATCATCATCATCATCATCATTTAAATTTATATCCCACCCTTCCTCCCAAAAGGAGCCCATGGCGGCAAATAAAAACACTAAAAACACTCTAAAATGTCTTGAAAACAGACTTTAAAATATATTAACACATCTTTAAAAACATCTTTAAAAGCAATTCCAACACAGACTCAGATTGGGATAAGGACTCTGCTTAAAAGGCTTGTTGAAAGAGGAAGATCTTCAGTAGGCACCAAAAATATATCCCAGTGAACAATAAGTACCCTTGTCATTGTTTCCTTGCTAGCAAGTTCAGTCAGCCATAGCACAAAAGCATTCACTCTTGGTGGCTGTCCCACAGCTCTCCCTAAGGACTTACCAAACCCTGAACTATCTACAGAAGACTATTCTGCCAAGGCTGGCTTGTGGTGACCACCATAAACATTTTAAGGGGGCTGAATTTTTTAGCACAGGTGTTCTGATTTAGTCTCACAGGCTAGGTATCCTTTTAAAATTATAAAACACACCCTAAGCGCTAAGGGTAGGGCAGGCTAGAACTTGAAATACTTAATTACTGTTTTCTTTTGGAAACATTAGAGTTGCCTAAACAGAATGCTCTTTCTACGATGTGTATTGACTTGCCCATTCTTCCTCCATTATTATTTTTATTAATAAAAGCAACCCTTTGCATAGCATCTTTATAGTACAGCAAGCTGCTGTACTATGTTTGTCATAAACCAGGGATGGAGAACATGTGGCCCTCCAGATGTTACTGGACTCCAATTCCCATCAGCCCCAGCCAGCATGGCAAATAGTCAAGGATTATGGGTGTTGTAGTGCAACATCTGGAGAGCCAGAGGTCCCCCATCCCTGTTGCTAATGATGCTTTGAGATAGGTCATCATTATATCCATTTCACAGATAGGGAGAGAGCTATTGTGCTCATATCCTACTTGTGGGCTCCCACAGGCATGTGGTTGGCCACTGGGCTAACAGGAACCTGGACTAGACAATCCATTGCTCTGAGCCACCAGGGCTCTTCTTACGGAACCCAAGACTGTGAAAAAGGGCCAAACTAGACATTACTCTAATCCAGGGGTAACCAACTTGGTACCCTCCAGATGTTGCTGAACTATAACACCCATTAACCTGGATCACTGAACATGCTGTCTGGGGCTGATGGGAACTGAAGTCCAACAACATCTGCTGTTGTTGGCACCATATTGGCTTTCCTTGCTCTAAATACATTGCTGTGTTGTCCAGTGCTTTTTTTGGTAAAAACTGAGGTGCCGGTACTCACATCTTGATAAAAAGTACTGTGGGTGCCAGCACAAAATGGCTGGCATGGGCAGCAAAATAAGAGGTGCTGGTATTCCATACTGTTGAGTATTGTTGGGGGGGGGGAAGCCCTAGTGTTGCCAAAACAGCATCCATGTTCCTAGTTTTTTCCCTAGCATGACTGTTTTGAAGCCATAACGTTCATTTCTCTAGCCCAACTCCGTATCATTCAATGCTGCTGGCAGAAAAATGAAGAAAGTCCTGATGTCCAAACTATGTAAGTTGTACTAGACTTTACAAAACATGGGGGGGGGAGTAAACACAAGCTGTTGTTTTTGGTGATAGCCACATAGCCTTTAATTTGGCTAGAGCTATTTACCCAGTGCAGAAAACAAGCCAATTCAGTTAAGACAACTAAAAAGAGGAATGTTTCCAGGTTTACCAGGTCCAACATGCAGATGTGAAAAACTTTAAAACCTGAAATTTCTAGATATCATGATGAACATGTTTCGACAGCTGAGGGTCCAAGCAACTAGGATTTTTCCAGCCCTCATAACACGCTGCCAATTAACTGATTTTATGATTGATTCTTTACTCTGAAAATACACGTTCAGCTTTTTTTCAAGAAATCCTCAAATTGTCAGCTCAGGACATCGCCCCTTGGAGATCAGTCAAAAGGGTGTGTGTGCAGCCAACTGTGCATGTTTGGAAGGAAATGTTTAAAAAGAACAGTGAAAGAGATGACTTTTGCTTAGGAAGTTTCAAAAGTTAATTTACAAAAAAGGCACAAGGATTCTCCATCTGGAAGTGCTTACCCAAAACTAGCTTTCACAGACGTATGAAACTTCACTTTAACACTATGGTGTATGGCTCTCATCAGGCTATCTTCACTGCTTGGAAAATAAAGAAATGCCTTCGAGGTTAAGGATTTTAAATTTCCTACACCTTGGTTTGCTTTTGTTTTCTTAAGGGCAAAAGAACACATTCCACAGCAGCCATTACTTCTTTGCAATCTGAGATTAGGAAGGTGTGATTTTTGACAATACAGAAGTAGACAGGTGGATGGTGCTCAATCAGGCTCCCACCCAATGGTTCTCCTGCACCCACACCCACCCCAAGCAAAATTTTGAGACCCATCTTTCCAGCATGTCAGGAACTTGGTGCAAAATTTTGATGATTTTACACTGATATCTCGCCTTTATCCCACGATGGAATTCAAGGTGATGTAGCAGTGGTACCACAAGGGCAGGACTTTGGGGCAGAAGCTCAGGGCCCCACTTGGCAGAAAGGTCCCCAAGCACAACAGGGCTGGCTGACCACATACTGAAATAAGAGAAGAATGACAGATTACTGTCTAAAGAGAGAGGACCCTATAAGAGAGGAGTGGGGAACTGGATTCAGCCAGTGGGTTAGATCCTTATCTCACCTACTCCCCTCAGGCCTATGTTGACAGGTGGGCAGACTCGCCCATCTGTCAATCACCTGATGTCGCAATGATGCTGGATGACCTGTTTTTGCATAGGGATGCACACAGAAGCCACAGCAATCAGCTGAGTGGGACTTGCTGTGCTTTGCAAGCCCCAGAGATCAGCTGATCATCGTGGCTTCCTTGTACAGCACTATTCAAGAGCTTTAAACAGGGTTATGTGAGCCATGATAATCAGCTGTTTCTTGGCACCTGCAACACACTGTGCATGAAGGGCTGTCGTTCAGTGGTAAGACCATCTGCTTTATATGCAGAAGGTCCCAGGTTCAATCCCCAGCATTTCCAAGTAGGTCTAGGCAAGAACCCTGTCTGAAACCCTGGAGAGCCACTGACAATCAGTGTAAATAATACTGAGCTAAATGGACCAATTGTCTGACTCAGGATAAGGCAGCTCCAGATGTTCCTACAGGAGGCTTTGCTTGGCCAAAACAGCCTTGCAGGCCTAATCAGCACCATGGGATAGAGATTCCCCACCGCTGTCATAAGATCATTCAGTCCAGAGCCTAAAATCACTTAATTGCACCACTGTAGTACAGAGAGGGTTTCCAAGCAGTTTTTCCATCCAGGCACTTGCCACACCTGGACCCACTCAGGTTGCAGCATCATGTGCCTTTCCACCATGCCCTGGGGCCAAAGGGTGCGCATGCGTGCGCACACACACACACACAAAACACCTTAGCCATAACAGACAGTTATGAGTATAGAAGCAGCATGAGTATAGAAGCAGGTGAGTGAGACAACCAGCAGGACATTAAGCTTCAATGAAAAGTAACTAAACTGCTCTGTCATTTGAATTGTATTAGAGCCAGTCTCTTTGAGTGTGGCTCATTAAGCACCCATCCACCGCCCCCACCCTCCGCCACAACTTTATGCCAGTCTGTCCAGATGGCGCCAATTCATTCAAGCACATTTCTTGGCTCATCAATCCAGGCAGACAGCCTGGGGAGGGTGAGGTGGGGAACAGCATCCATTTAAATGACAGGATCGAGGTCACCTGGAGCACTCAGCTAGATAAATATTGAACTATCAGTGACAGCATGATACGATGAACGCGCAACCGACAGACAGACATGTGCCCTCTTCACAGATCAGCTCCTACAGCTGTAACTTATTCCAAATATTGGGGGGAGGAATCAAAGTGGGATTAATGAAATAAAAGTAGGGGGAGGACACCAACTGAGTAACACCAAAAAGAATTATCGAGTTCCAGTAGATTATATTTAACCTAGCAAAGCATTATGGGAGTTCCAGAACAATGTGCAATCCATCACATACACTAATAATGAATTTAATTCTCCAAGTGCCAATTCTTACGTAGCAAAAGCAGAACCATCCATGCACAAGGGGATGGGGGACGGGGGAACCTCCTCCTCAGAAGGTGGGGGAACCTCCTCCTCAGAAGGTGGGGGAACCTCCTCCTCAGAAGGTGGGGGAACCTCCTCCTCAGAAGGTGGGGGAACCTCCTCCTCAGAAAGTGGGGGAACCTCCTCCTCAGAAGGTGGGGGAACCTCCTCCTCAGAAGGTGGGGGAACCCCAAAGTTTGCAGAAACACAAAAAGTGTTAGGGAAGGGGGTAATCAATGACTGACAGGAGGGAATGCACAAAACAGCCCAAGGAGGACTAAGAATGTTCAGTAGCCAAGGTACTTTTGGAGGTCAAATATGAAAAACCAGGGGCAGGGGGGAGAATATACTGGGAGAGAGTATGGCTGGCTGACACCCTGAATGAAAGCACTCCATGCTGCAACTTTTTGTTGCAGGTCCCATTTGCCATCACTGAAATGAAAGCAGCTTTGTCCTACAAACAGCACTGCCTCATCTGAGCAACTGGCCATTTTTCCTGGCACTGGCAAGGATTGGCTGGCAGCACATCTTAAACCCAGCTGCCTCGAGTAATGGAAAAAGTGCTGGAAACACAGGATGGGGTGCCATGTACATGTTTCGCTCTTAGGACTGAACTCTTTAGTTGAACCTCCTGAGAGAAGGAATTTGAGTGCCAAGGAGAATAATGGGGAAAGGGGTGCTACTGTAACACATCCATGGTAAAGACTGAGTGCAGCAGAGTGACAACAGGGTTAATGCACAAAAGTCAGCAACTCACAAGGAGCAGGATAAAACTGCTGTTTTTGTCATCTGCACAAGTGACTGCAACAACAGGGTGCATCTTGCTCCTGAGAGGGTGCAATACAAGGCTGAGGGGCTGCATTAAGGAACACAGGAAGTCACCGTATACCAGCCCAGCCCAGAATTGTCTAATCCAGGTTTAGACAACTAGACTGGACTAGGACTCCCATCATCCCTGGCCACTGACCATGCTGGCTAGGGCTGATGGGAGCTGGAGTCCAGTAACAATTGGAGCATACTGCAGTGGCTGCCCCTGCCGGCAGCAGCTCCCCAGGGTCTCAGGAAGAGAGTCCGTCATGCTGCCTGCAACCTGAATACTGGAGGTGCCAGGGACATACATTCTGCATGCAACTTACCACCAAGCTATGCTCCCTTCCTGCTGGCTCACAGGTTATGAAGGCAGAAAACTCACTCACTCACTCACTCACTCACTCACTCACTCACTCACTGAGAGAGAGAGCACTGTTGGTTTACATCAGCTCCACCCATGCAACATAAGACAGTTGCCTCGCGCAGAGTGAAATCTGCAGCCACAGGTAGCCTGACCCAGCCTCCTTTGCAAGGTCAACAGGGCACCGCCAAGGCTCCTGCCACACCCCACCCCAAAGTGGAGTGTGGCACTTCACAGCTGGTAAGTGGCACTTTGAAGCCCTGCATACATTCACCTTCTCCCACATGAACTGCCTGAGGTGTTTCATCATATGCTCCTCTCTGGGTTCTCTTTCCCTTCAGAGGTGAGAGCCAGGGCAGGGGTGGGGAACTTCAGGCCCAGGAATAAAATGTGGCCCTCCAGGCCCCTCTATCTGGCCCTTGGCATCTTCTCAACCACACCCTCTCTCTCCTCAGGCAACGCCACTCACTGGCCCTGCTTCGTACCCAGTCACCGTTTTTGTCTGTCTGGATTGGCTCCTTGGACTCTGTTGATGCGCTTTGTTTGTGCGTTCTGTGCTTGTGTTTTTAGTTAGTTAATGTGAAGAGCACTGCTTTGATGGTAGATTTCAATGGCGTTAGCAGGACTTTTGGAGGCTTCCCTGGAAGAAAAAGCAGGGCATCCATTTTAAATAGCTAAATAGCCCACAAACATTTTTACTGGCCCACCTGTCTGTCCATGCCTATGTTAACAGCTTGCGACACACTGATACCCTGAAAAGAAGGGAAGAGCAAACTCTCTTCAGATTTATAAGAACTTCTCCACACTTGGTTGCCTGAAGAAGAATGTTACTCACCACAGGAGATCAGGTGCCTGAGTGGCTGCTTACAAGCCTGGCTTGAAAACTGAAGCTTTCTGTCCTGTTTGCCAAAATGTTTCACCTAGAATGGCCTGGATTTTACTTCATTTACATAATAACCCGTGGGGTCTCTGCAATGGGAGTTCTGCCGAATTTGGAGTTCTCCAGCACATGTGCTCAAAGGAAAGGAAAAAAGTGGGGTGAGGAAGTATTAGCCTTGCAGAAGATCAGCTGGAACTGGGGTAGGGAGGAACCTCCATCAACACAACAGTGCATTAGGAGGAGAAGCGACACCCACCCCCTTTCCTGCTAAAAACTCCATGGAAATAAAATGAGTGCTTACAACATACCACTTCACTCCAGACAAAGAACTTGAGTGATGAGCTAAAAATACAGTCTGGGCAAACCAGAGGAAGGTGAGCTATGCATTGAAATAGGACAGCCATCCCAAGAGACAGCATTTAATTGATGGCTCCTGAAGCTTTGATTATGGCAGCAGCTCACTCTATTTTCTTTGAACCCAAAATCTTTCTATGAACTTTTTTTTTAAAAAATTAACCTCTAAGTGCCTGAACTGCCAATGAGAGTTTTTAAATGAAGCAAAAGAAAACAGAAAACAAAAAACAACCCTCAGACAAAGGAAAATGGAAGATTGTCAAGGGCAGTTTCTAACAAGAGCATCTTCCCCCTATCTCCTAAAAAAATCCAAACTCTTGCAGTCTAGCCTTTTCCCCATTTATGATTAATAACATCGCATCCATCTCCAGCAGTCGGAAAATGAATGGATCGACAGTGTGCTCCTTGAGGAAAAAATAGCAGAAAGGGACTGAAAAAAAATCTGATTTAATCTTTTATGGTTTAAATAATTCCTAAAGTTGGGGGTGGGGGCTGGGAATCCTCACCAGATAGGCTGTACCAAGCAAGCATCAACTGCAAGGGGCCAGGCAGGGAAACATTTGTAAATTTGAGGGGAGCCACTTATTTCTTTTTGTTTGAAAGGCTGGCTGATATAATCAACACCAGCCTGCAAATATAAGTACTGTCTTTGTCCTTCTTATTGGTTATATTATAAGGGCTGGTTCCAGGCAGGCAGCACCTAGAATACCCAATCATTGCTTTTCTGTCATAAACTACAAGTGGGATTGCAACTGACGTTCCACAGTATTGGAAGAGCTGAGCTAGTTCTAAGCTTACTTTGCGCTATGTTCTGTCCACACCAGTGGGCATAATGTAGCTGCTTTGGCAGGCAAGATTCCAAGTTGCCTGAGCAGCCATTTGAAAGATGAAAAGACCACAGGGAAAACACCAGATGACCCTGAGTGGACAGCAGTGTCATGTGGATGTCCCATACAAAGTCTGTCAATGCAGCATGCCAATTCCACGCTAAACACCTAATGTGGAAGCACTCGTGGTCTTATGACTGTGTAACACACCACTGTGGCTACTTTCATCAATCTTGATGAAACTTTAGACTACTGTTTATCAACATGAAAAAAACTATTAACATTAAGCCTGTAAAATATTACCACCACTATTACATATTCAGCCAGTAAGCTGAAACTAAATCCCAGTAAGAAAGAATGCTTGGGATAGGCAACTCCAAAAATTAGGGAGATGGGCTGTTCCCAATGGGCTTGCTCTTCCCTTGAATGACCAGGTATATAGCTTGGGGACGCTCCTTGATCCTATGCGGTAACTGGAAGCCCAGGTAGCATCAGTGGCAAACAGCGCCTACTTCCACCTATGGCTGGTTCACCACTAAGGCCATTTCTGGACCAGGACAGCCTAGCTTCAGTAATCCATGCCCTGGTACGGTAACGACTGGATCGCTGCATGGGGCTGTCCTTGAAAGCAGTATCAGAGCTGCAGCTACTGCAAAATGTAGCCAGATGTTAACAGAGTGGCAAAATGGGAGCATGTAATGCTGATCTTGATGAAAACACTGCCTTGGTTGCCTGTGAACTTCTGGGCCAAATTCACAGCGTTGGGTTTAGCATTTAAAGCCCTGAATGGCTTGGAGGCCCAAATACTTGCATGAACGCCTTGTCCAATACCTGCCGAACTGTGCCTCAAGATCTGCAGGGCAGGCCTTGCTCATCACTCTACCAGCAAGCATGGCCCATTTGGTGGTCACATGTAAAAGGACCTTTTCTATGGTGGCACCCAGATTATGGAACTCCCTCCCCACAGAGTTGTGTTTGTATCCCACAATCAGCTTCATTTTGCTATTGGTTATAGATGCATTGATTTGACCGGGCTGTTGTGGAATGGTGGCCGTGGCTAACAGCTTGTTATTCCTCATGTAAACTATTTTGTGCATGTAAACTATTTTATCGATAGTTATTTTTATATCCCTGCTTTACATGTTAAAATTAGATTTATTTTTAAAATAAATTTTACATTTTAATTTTCTTGCCTATGTGTACACTCATGTGGTGTAGTGTCTAGATTATTGGATGAGAACTGGTGTGGGAAACCTTTGGCCCTCCAGATGTTGTTGAACTACAACTCCCATCATCCCTAGCTATTGGCCATGCTTGCTGGGCCTGGTGGGAGTTGTGGTTCAGCAACATCTGGAGGACCAAAGGTTCCCCACACCTTAACTAGGACCCGGGAGACTGGGGTTCAAATCCCCACTCAGCCATGAAGCTCAGTGGGTGACCGTGGGCCAGTCACTGTCTCTCAGCCTAACCTACCTCAAAGGGTTGTGTATGCCACTTCATGCTCCTTGGAGGAGGAATAAACAAGTAATCATTAATTAAGTAATAAAAGTGAGTGCCCCATGGCTCCTATGGGAGGAAAGGTTGGGTAAAAATAAATAAATACACTTCCCAGGGCAGAACTACATTTACAGTGGCAAGCATGGAGTTTTCAGGGCATGGTGTGCAGGCACATGACATTGGAAACAGCGCCTGGATGGAATATACTCTAGAAACCCTACGGATACCTCCTAGGAAGAAAGGAAGGCAGCATTCATCAGATAAATGAAAGAAGGTGTATTCCCAGCCTTGTGCTAGCTGCTGAATAAGGGCATTTGCAAGGGAGGAAAGGGTGTGCTCAACCCTTCCCCACTGACATTTTCCTCAAGAACAGGGGTAACTAACCTTTTTTAGCCCAGGGGCTGCATTGAAAATCAGCCACTCCTCTCAGGGCCACATGTGGGGATGGCCAGCACACACAGATCATACATACACATTCACCGAACAGCGCTCATACATACATGCTGTTGCACAAATATGTTCACTCACACATATGTAGGCACACAGCACTCTCTCTATCACACAGACACACACACACTGCAATGGGAGCGGGTGGATGAGGAGAGAAATTGCATCTTGATCTTCAGGGACCAAGAGACAGCATTTCACACCCACTGGCGGTGCAGTGCGGTTAGGGTGGGGGTGGAAAACTTGATCTTCAGGGATCAAATTTGAAATTTGTTTTATGGTTCATGATGCACACACTCACACACACATGCACACTTCCTTAGTTCCATTGTCAAGGTCCAGACAAAACAGGTTCTGCAGGTTTGTGAAACAATATAAAAACCTGTCTAGCAGAAGGAAAAACAGGATACATACACTATGAGCAGAATCGCTTTCAAAACCAGCTTCATCTCTCTCAAAAAGCCTCCCCCCATCACCGTTAACACTACAATCTTAACACACTTATTGCCTAGTAAGTAAGTCCCATGTTTACATACTTAGGTCTGCCCAGAATTTCAAATTGCATTTCAGTGCTGACCAACAGCCCTTTATACCAGCAATGTATCCACAACACCAAATTTCAAAGGCCGCTGCTCACCTCACAAACCACTTCAGGAAGACCCAAACCTACAGCCAGCCTTGGAACACAAAGCAAAAAAAATGCCAATGCCTACCTCAGGTACACATCGTCCTCTGTTGTCTCAGGGAGGAAAGGATGAAGACTTCAGAGCTGCAGAATACCCTCCAATGGCACGCGGTGAACTAAACTTTTGCCTAATCTAACTGGGGGACCAGCTAATCCCTAAAGCACAAGGCGACAGAGTCGCCTAGTCTATTTCTAGTCTATTTCATATGGAACGGTCACAAAATCTCACAAAGCTTAGGCGGTTTGATGACTTACTTCTTTCAATGAATAAAGTAGATTGGGGTCTCAATAAAAGGTCTCAGAAGAATGGACTGATGTTTGTTGAAGCTTGCTTTGTGGGTTGCTCCTGCTATACATTCAAACAAGGGGGGGGGAAATCTTGTACAATCTTTCACTTTGCTGCTTTTAACATTTCACTAAGATGCGTTGCATGGAATAGTAAGGAATACAACATAAATGTTTTATTTGTTTTGATTTCCTGCTTGGTTCTCCTCTGTCCCTTGGGCTCTCGCTTCAGAGAGAGAGAAAGCGAACAAATGAACTTTGGTCGCCTGGTTTTAATTTGCTAGAAGCAAATTACTCAATACCCAGAAGTTTTCTCCCCAAAGCTTCTTTTCTACCACTGCTGAGTAAGTCCAATTCTCTGCTAAAGGTATTAGGTTCTTTATTCCATTAATGATTTAAACCCTCTTCCAATCCTCAAAGGAAAGAGGAGGTAAAAGGGTCTATGAGAGCAGGATTGGAAGTATAACTGCCCAGGCAGCACAACCAGACACCTGCTGGATGTGCAAAGCAGCCACCTCATGATCAATCAATGCATTGAAAAAAGCTCAATACAGCTCTCCTGGGATCACTGTACAACTTCAGAAGAATGCTTCCACCCCATAAAAGCCCTGCACAGCTCAGGACCACAGTATCTGAAGGAACGCCTGGCTCCACGGCAATGCCTGGTGCTGCGTTAAGGCTAGAGGCCCTTCTACAGAGACCTCTACCATCAGAAATGAAGATGGTGGTGATTAAGGAGAGGGCCTTCTCAGTGGTGGCACCCCATTTATGGAATTCTCTGTCTCTGTGGGAGTGTTTACATTGGGTTTATGTTGCTAGGCTTCTAAATCTGTAATAATTGATTTTTATTTTTATTATTATTATTATTAGTCAATATTCTGCCTGCTGTTTTATCATTTTTATTTCTTATTATACTTGTTTTCTCTTTTCTCAGAGGAACGCAATGGTAAACCACCTCTGAATACCTCTTACCATGAAAACCCTATTCATAGAGTCCCCATAAGTCAGAAGCGACTTGACGGCAGTCCATTTTCCATTTTTTCTTTTATTGTGCAGGCTATCCTGACAATATTTATATTGAAGGGTAGCACACAGTGTGTGTCTGCGAGTGTGTGTGTGTGTCTGCATGTTGGTGGAAAGCTAGTAATTGTAGATATGAAGGATTCCAGAGCACACACCGTGTCTGAGCCCAGAATGTAAATTTGTGAGCTACCTTGGATTGTGAGCACCTAAGCCTTGGAGCCCTCTTCAGCCACAGAAGGGAATAGATCATACATCATCTGAAGATAGTATGAAGCCTCTGGATTGGTGTGACCCAAATATTAGGGGCCTGACCTTTTTCCCTTTGGCTGGTTAATGGAATAGTACTGTGCCCCTTCTGCATCAGGCTCCAGTTGAAGCCCTTAGACTCCCAGGTCCAGGAACTGACCTCAGAAACCCTGTGGGTGGAAGAACACACGTTTCCCAGTATGGATTTGGAAACAGCCACCCACAGACAGCTGTTGCCCACGCAGGTGGTGTGTACAAAAGTTTGCTCCACTTACACTGAACACACGGGAAGGGAAACAAGACCACGTCATGGCCTCAAATGCCAGTGCATCCAATTGGACACCCCCCCCGCCAGCCACAAATTCAACATTAATGAAACTGTACACATATAGGACCCTTTCTTAATAATGCTGTACATGCAGCCAGCAGACAGGCACAGCCAACAGGCTCATAAACACCAGCAAAGGACTAATAGGTGTGGTCCTGCCTTCTTCACATGTTCAGTTTCTCTACGTATCTGTTAAGTTCTGAATTTTCAACATAAATACCTTCTTTCCACCCATTTTCAACCGAACTGCACGAAAGTTAGTTTGCAAGGAGTCAGCCAATGAGATATACAGCAAGGGCAGCCAATGTGGTACCCTCCAGATGAACTTGGGCTAAAAAACCCCACAGCCAATGGTAAGGGATAATGGGAGTTGCTGTCCAGCTACATCTGGAGGACACCATGTTTGCTATCCCTGATACTGACGCACTTGTGCAATCCCCAACAGCCGACAAGAATGCCAGGCGAAGGATGTAAATTAATTATGCTGGGGATTGACATGGAAGGACGGTTATGTTTCACAATGCCAAGGCAGAGATCTGGCTCATGTTACAGCTGCTGCCACCGGGAAGTTTCCTTCCAGGCTGAGAAGATGGTAACCTCCTTTCACCCTCGCCTGCTGTTGCAGCTAATTGCAGGGAAACGGCTCCTGCTGAATGCAAACTCCTGGCTCGCCCCTAGCAATGCAGTGTGGTACCCCTCACGTCTGCTGGAGCCGTCACAGGTGAAATTGACAACCCATAGTTATGAAGGCTAAAGGGAGGGTGTCTTTTCAACACAACAACCAAATGAAAAAGATATGGAAATACTGTCTGCAATATTGTCTGGGGTTTTTACAAGGACAAATACATGGCATGAAAGATTAAGGTCACGGGATTTTGTTGTAATTGGGCCTGGCCTCAATAAGGCCTGCTCAGGATCACTTCCATTTTTTCCCCCTTTGCAGCTGAAGTGGGCTTCAAACCCGCAAGAGTTCCCAGGGAACTGGCTGACCTTCAAAACAACACTAATAAGGAAGAAGTTAAGCAGTCTCCTCAGCTTTAACTACCCCCATCCCACACCTTTTTGCATATTGCTCCTGCTAAACTGGGTGTTGTTTTTTAATTAAAAGAAAAGAAAGAAAGAAAGAAAGAAAGAAAGAAAGAAAGAAAGAAAGAAAGAAAGAAAGTGCACTTGACTACAACTACTTCATACTATATTCCTTGGCCTAGTTTTCTCAGGCCTTTCCAGGAATTTCTTCGATGCTCTATGCCAGCCTTGTCCAAACTGTGGCCTTCCAAATAAGAGTATGGCCACATTCACACCAAACGTTTATTCCACTTTAAAGAGTCATGGCTTCCCCCAAAGAATCCTGGGAAGAGTCATTTGTGAAGGGTGCTGAGCGTTACTAGGAGACTCTTATTCCCCTGACAGAGCTCCAGTGACCAGAGTGGTTTAACAGTCAGAGAATTCTGGGAATTGGAGTTCTCTGAGGGGAGTAGCAGTCTCCTCTCAGAACCCTTCACAAACATCTGGTGTGGATGTTGCCTTAAAGCCCTGCTGGGTCAGGCCAAAGACCCATCTAGTCCAGTACTCTGTTCTCACAGTGGCTAACCAGATGCCCATGGGAAGATGTTGCTGGACTACAGTTCCCATCATCTCTGACCACTGGCCACGTTGACAGGAACTGATGGGAGTTGGAGTCCAACAACTTCTAGAGGGCACCATGTTGGGGAAGAACAACCCACTCAACACGGAAACAGCTAGTGCAGGGCCAGATAGAAGCCTCTCCTCTCACCTCACCTTATGAATGAAACAGGGCGGGGAGGTATTTGGCTTATGCACTACCTCCCCCAAAAGGAAACATCCAGGATCATAAGATCTCATACTTATTATTTTATTTATTTATTTATTATTTGATTTATATCCTGCCTTTCCTTCCAGTAGGAGCTCAGGGCAGCAACAAAAGCACTAAAAACACTTTCAAACATCATAAAAACAGACTTTAAAAACATTTTTTAAAAAGCTTTAAAAACATCTTTTTTAAAAAAAGTTTAAAAACATCTATTTTTTAAAAAAAAGGTTTAAGAACATATTAAAAAGCAATTCCAACAAAGACACAGAGTGGGATAAGGTCTCAATTTAAAAGGCTTGTGGAAAGAGAAAGGTCTTCAAGAGGCGCTGAAAAGATAACAGGGATGGTGCCATCTAATATTTAAGGGGGGATAATTCCAAAGGGCAGGTGCCACTACACTAAAGGTCCGTTTCTTATGTTGTGCAGAAAGGACCTCCTGATAAGATGGGATCTGTAGGAGTCTCTCACCTGCAGAGCGCAGTGATCGACTGGGTATATAAGGGATAAGATGGTCTTTCAGGTAGCCTGGTCCCAAGATGTATAGGGCTTTGTACACCAAAACTAGAATCTTGAACTTGACCCGGTAGCTCATTGGCAGCCAGTGCAATTCTTTCAGCAGCAGGGTGACATGCTGGTGATAACCTGCCCCAGTAAGCAGTCTCACCGCCGCATTTTGCACTAGCTCCACCTTCCAGACCAACCCCAAGGGTAGCCCCACATAGAGCACTTTACAGTAATGCAACCCAGAGGTTACCAGTGAGTGGACAACAGTGGTCAGGTTATCCAGGTCCAGAAACAGCTGCAGCTCTCTTACCAGCTGAAGCTGGTAAAAGGCACTCCTAGCCACTGAGGTCACCTGGGCCTCTAGCGACAAAGATGGATCCAAGAGCACCCCCAGACTATGGACCTGCTCTTTCAGAGGGAGTACAACCCCGTCCAAAGCAGGCAACTGACCAATTATCCAAACTTGGGAACCACCAACCCCCAGCGACTCCGTCTTGCTAGGATTCAGACTCAGTTTACTGGCCCTCATCCAGCCCACCACCGAGTCCTGGCAGCAGTCCAGGGCTTTGAACGTAGGATCTCACTTGACCCTAAAATATAGGAACATGAGGAAAATAGGAAAAGGGGAGGGAGAAACCATCTTAACACAAATCCTGTTCTGTGTTTTATACAGCTCCATTTATACCTATTTATTATTTATTATTATTATTTATTCAACTTTTATACCGCCCAACTAGCAATAGCTCTCTGGGCGGAGAACACAAGTACAATAAAATCACACAGTACAATACAACAGAGCATATAAAAACAACACAAACTAAAACAATTACAACATATTTAAAATTGAATTAACTTAAATTGAAATTAACTTAAATTGAGATTAAAATGCTTCGGAGAAGAGGAAGGTTTTAACTTGGCGCCGAAAGGATAATAGTGTCGGCGCCAAGCACACCTCCTCGGGGAGACTATTCCACAGTTTGGGGGCCACCACTGAGAAGGCCCTAGATCTTGTCACCACCCTCTGGGCCTCCTTATGAGTCGGGACCCGGAGAAGGGCCTTCGTAGAAGACCGTAGTGTACGGGCCGGATCATACCGGGAGAGGCGTTCCGACAGGTATCGTGGTCCCACGCCATATAGGGCTTTATAGGTCAGTACCAACACTTTGAATCTGGCCCGGAAGCATATTGGGAGCCAGTGCAGGAGAGCCAGAACAGGTGTTATATGCTCGAACCGCTTGGTCCTAGTTAGCAATCTGGCCGCCGCATTTTGCACTAGCTGTAGCTTCCGAACTGTCTTCAAAGGTAGCCCTACGTAGAGCGCATTGCAGTAGTCCAAACGCGAGGTTACCAGAGCATGTACAACTGATGTGAGGTCCTCCTTACTCAAATAGGGACGTAGCTGGGCTACCAACCGAAGTTGGTAGAACGCATTCCGTGCCACCGAGGCTACATGAGCCTCGAGTGAGAGGGAAGAGTCTAAGAGGACTCCCAAACTACGGACCTGCTCCTTTAGGGGGAGTGTAACCCCATCCAGGACAGGATATGTATCCACCATCCGATCAGAGAAACCATCCACCAGCAGCATCTCAGTCTTGTCAGGATTGAGCCTCAGTTTGTTAGTTCTCATCCAGTCCATTGTTGCGGCCAGGCAACGGTTCAGCACATCGACAGCCTCACCTGTAGATGATGAAAAGGAGAAGTAGAGCTGCGTGTCATCAGCGTACTGATGACAACGCACTCCAAAACTCCTGATGACCGCACCCAACGGCTTCATGTAGATGTTAAAAAGCATGGGAGACAAAACCGACCCCTGCGGAACCCCACATTGGAGAACCCACGGCGTCGAGCAATGTTCCCCAAGCACTACCTTCTGGAGACGGCCCGCTAAGTAAGAGCGGAACCACTGCCAAGCAATGCCTCCAACTCCCAACTCCGCGAGCCTCTCCAGAAGGATACCATGGTCGATGGTATCAAAAGCCGCTGAGAGATCAAGGAGGATCAACGGAGTTACACTCCCTCTGTGTCTCTCCCGACATAGGTCATCAAACAGGGCGACCAAGGCCGTCTCAGTGCCGAAACCAGGCCTGAAACCCAATTGAAATGGATCTAGATAATCGGTTTCATCCAATAGTGCCTGGAGCTGGCCAGCGACCACTCGTTCCAAGATCTTGCCCAGGAATGGAACATTCGCTACTGGTCTGTAGCTGCTGAAATTTTCTGGGTCCAAGGAAGGTTTTTTCAGAAGTGGTCTCACCGCCATCTCTTTCAGACAGCCAGGGACCACTCCCTCTCGTAAAGAGGCATTTATCACTTCCTTGGCCCAGCCAACTGTTCCATCCCTGCTAGTTTTTATTAGCCAAGAGGGGCAAGGATCCAGTACCGAAGTGGTCGCACGTACCTGTCCAAGCACCTTGTCCACGTCCTCGAAATTTATCAGAAATTTGGGGTCGCATCCAATGCTAGACATACTCAGAGTAGACCTATTGAAATTGATGGACATTACTAACTTAGGTCCATTAATTTCAACATGTCCCAGAAATGCATTGGGGTGTTTCTACTACCCCTGACAATGCTAGCAAATTCTAATAGTAAAAACTCCCCATTATTTCTTCATAGAAAAATGGTCAGGGACAGATCAACAAAGAACAACATTTTACCTCCTCTGAGTAAGTGTTTTCTGGCTCTGGATGTTTGGTTATTGTCAAGAACACTTCTGCTGACGCCACAGACACAAACGTTATCTGGAGTCAAGATATCAACCCACCATACATTGGAAATCTCATTGGGGTAGAAAATATACACCAAAAACTGGAAGTGTGGGTTTGTTTCCCAAGTCTGGATAAAGTGGATGCAATTCTCAGCAGCTTCAGTCTTCTTCATAAAAGTGAGACTGTGGAAGGCTGGCACCCTATTCATTTATTTTTAACATTATTTGTTGCCTTTCCTCCTGTTTACATTTACAGCATTTACAGTGATCTGGTCTCGTCTCGATTCCTTATTGGCATTTTAGGGAATCCAGAGCCTTTATCGGTCTGGCCTGCATCCTGGCCTGGCTCTTTATGTAACACTCCCATAATGGCATTCGAGGCAGGTTACAAGTCATGTTCAACAATGCAAAAAGACACTTGAAAGCTAGCTTATAACATAATGTACGAACATCAGAAGAGCCGTGCTGATTGAGACCAAAGGCAAATCCAGTCCAACATCCTGTTTCCCACACTGGCAAACCAGAAGCCTCTGGGAATCTCACAAGATAAGACATGAGGGCAACAGTCCTCTCTGTCAATCCCCTGCAACTGGCATTCAGTGGAATGATGCCACTTACACAGATATTCCATTCAGCTACCTTGTCTATGCAGAACAGCAGTAGTAAGAGCAATAAAAATAATAAGCAGGCCCAAAGCATTTGGCACCAAATGCTCAGAAGAGCAGTACAGTTTTAGCCCATCTCCTAAACGATATCAATGCAAGCACCAGGTGAATGTGTCCCACAATGAGGGTGCCACTATAGAAAAGGCCATGTCTCCAATAGCTGCCCACCTATGTTCTGAAGGTAAGAATACCTAGAACAAGTCTCCAGATGATGACTTCAGGAAATGGGCAGGTTCATATAGGAGAAGACTTTCATATAGGCTTTAAACTACCAGGCCCCAGACAGTCTTGCCTCTATCATGTACACAAACAACTGTACACAAATAAACACTAGGCACTGCATAGTGCGCAGCCTGCATCTGATGTAGCACAGCCAGCGAGGTTACTCTTGAAAATGCTGAGAACATATTATTATTATTGTTTACTAGATGTATTAGTCTCTTGAGACCTGAAGGTCCCCAAGCGACTTATACAACGTTTAAAACAAAAACAAATAAAATACACTATAAAAATATAACAACAACAACAAAAACAATAGCAAAAGCACTCCCATGCAGCCACGGAAAGGTTTGGCAGCATATTAAAACATATGAGAGAGCAACTGTTGTTTTCTAATTTATCTTTAATAAAAAGAACATGAACACTCTTTGGTTTTAAATCAGGGCAGGGTACATGGAGTAAATGAACAGAGTAGTCAGAATCAAAGAGCTGGAAGGGATCTCAAGCAGTCATCTAGACCAACCTCCTGCAACAGCAACCCTGATCAATGGTCATCCATCCTCTGTTTAAAAAAAAACCCCAAACAGTTGCAACAGTAAATTGGTCATAAAATACTTCCATTAGTTATGTGTTTAGCAGCCCTCGCGGTATGCAGCACAGGATATAACTTTGTCACAACTCTCCCCATGAAAGGACACATCCTCACAAACATTTCTTCCCTCCCCCCACCACCACCATGAATCACCTAAGCAGCTCTTGCTCCTTTCACAAGAAAATGAAGACATGGCAAAGAAACACCAAAACACACCCTGGACAAAGTTGCCTGGCCTGAAAGTTCTTCCGGACACCCAAACCCACAGTGGAAGGGGGGGGAATACAATTGCACAAACAGACAGATTTCATTTCAAGTAAAGACCAGCAGATATCCAGTGGCAGCATGGGGGGTGTTAAAAATAGCAGGGAGGAGAACACAGAGAGAATAAGTACATTGAGGCGGGGGATTTGCTGCACACGTTAAAATTCGTGAAAGACAAATCATGCTGTATTTCAATAAAATGCTCTCATGCTAAACATATTTTCCCCACCGTAGGGTCAGGAACTATTTGTCGGGGGTGGGGGAGCACTTGCCCAATCACCCCACTGCCTCAACTTGCTTTTCCTAACCTGATGCCCTTCAGATGTTTTGGACTACAACTCCCATCAGCTGACTGGGCCTGATGGGAGTTGTGGTCCAAAACTTCTGGAGGGTTACCAGTTGGGAAAGAGTGGGGCATACAGATCTCATTTTAACTTGGATAAGTAGGAACAAGGTCTTATTGCCTCAGATCCACAACGTCACACCCCAAAAATAGTGGCCTACTGCATTGCTCCTAATCTGCGGCAAAATCAAGACTTGCAAAAGGGAGAGAGAGGCTTGCTTCAGCCCTTGACTAACTGGTTTTCCCGTGCAGGTACCTGTAATGGCTTTCTTCTCGCCTTTCTCCAGCCTTGCTTGGGGCGAGTCTGTCTCTCCGCCGTGCTCCAATGGCTGCTCCGCCCTTTTCATGACTGAGCCTTTAAAGCTCATCTGAAGCTGGCTGGTGTATTTCTCATGCTGAAGGGAAAGAAACAGGATAGCATAAGGTCTATAGTGCAGGGGTGGGGAACCGGTTCCAGCCCGAGGGCCACATTCCCTTCTGGGCAACTTTCCAAGGGCCACATGCCATGGGTAGGCAGGACCAGATGCAAAAGCGAGTGGAGCAATGAATGCCATTTTTTTCCTTTGTACAGTAGGCTGGTTACTATGGACACTCGCACCCCACTCTCCGCTCTGGCAAGCAAGAGGCATTATCAGATTTCAGGGACACTTGCCAGCCAGGCAAAAGCACCCAAGGAGTGTGCAAAGCAGGGCTGGTGAATGGCATGGCTCAGGAGGGTAGGTGGCCTGGGGCGAGTTCCAAGGGCCAGGCAGAGAGTCCTTGAATGGCACATTTGGCCCCTGGGCCTAAAGATCCACACACAACACACACACTTTTGCTACAGTGTAGAAGGAAGCGAGCAGCTCTTCCAACAAAGCCTCGAAATGTTAAAGAGATGGGCAAGGGGGAAATCCCTCATCCCAAAAAGAAAAAAATCTCCCCACTTTGAAGCTCCCTACTTCAGTGCCAATTGGATACCAGAGGCAGACTCCCAAACTGAAAGGCACATCTTTCCTTCCCACCCGGAGAAGAAAACCAATTGGCTAATCAGCTAACAGCCTTCCAAACTTTTCTCTGCAGCTATGAGGCCGGGATGCTCCTCTCCTAGGGGAGGGTGTGGGTTTGTGCACAAGCAAAAGCTTCACGAATCTGCACAAGATGGAGATGCAGAGAGACAGGAAGAAAGAAGCTGTGGGTGAACGGATTTAAGAACATAAGAAAATCCTGCTGCATCAGGCCATGGCCCATCTAGTCAAGCATCCTGTTCTCACAGTGGCAGACCAGATACTGATGGGAAGCCTGCAAACAACCTGAGCACAACAGCACTCTCCCCGCCTGCAGTTTCCATCAACTGGTATTCAGGGGCATACTGCTCTGACCGTGGAGACTGAGCATAGCCATCATGGCTAGTGGCCACTGATAGCATTATCCTCCACAAATGTGTCCAACTCTTTTTTAAAACCATCCAAGTTGGTGGCCATCACTGCCTCTCCTCAATTTTAGTATCAGGGTAGCTCAGTCCTGGGAATTAGTGGATATAAGCATCCAGGACATGATCTGAAGGCACATGAAACCGCCACAGTGCTAAAGGTAACGCATCTCTGAGTCTGGTTAGTGCCTAGATGAGTGAACTGCCTAGAAACCACGTGTTACTTGGGTTCCATGTCAGAATAAACATATGGTGTAAATGTAATAAATAAATATTTTTTCATTTTTACAGTGAGAATTAAATGGGAAGAGAAAACCACCAGACATTTGGGGGGGGGGGTTAGATGGGGGAGGGCAGGGAGGTTATGCATAAAGGCAAAAAGCTTGAAGAGAGGTGCAAAGGGCCTTGTTTACAGACCTGGGATCCCCAACATGGCCATAATGGCACCCCAACCTTTATTTTAAAAAAAACTGAGGGGGAAGGCTTGGGCTTGGGGGGCTGCCTACTTTTTGTGTATATTTTGTTGGTTCTGGTGAGGTATAGGTGGTACAGGTGTATGTTCTGCCTATTTGAAAAGGTGATTCAGAGCATCACTTTTTCTTTCTTTTGGGGAAATCAGTATTTCATGGAGTCCATGACAATTTTGAGGATTTCCAAATGTGCCCCCATGCCCCACAAAACGGTTGGGGCCCCCTGGTATAGCTCATCACTTAAATAGGCCACTGTTTCCACTTGGTCTTTGCAGAAGACCTTTTGTCCTGCCCCTGAATTTATACAAAATCTCCAATCTGAATGACTGTGCTTCTGTGGAATCTGCAGTTCACATGTACCGGGTACTGGGAAAAACAGGGGCCCAATGAAAAGGACCGTCTTTTTTACAAGGTCTGTCGTATCTTCTCAGACTTGGGCAGCCCAAGCATGGCCCAAATTCAAAATTGTTTGGGCTCTCACAGGATTCTGACTACTTTCAACTGACTTTTTTATTTTTGTTTTTAAGAACAGTAACAAAAAAAAGTCAAATCCCTAGAACTCATGACTATGGGCAAAAGCTGAGAGTTAAGGAACAATAATCCAAAATGGGTTGCAGACACTAAATTCAATATTTAATAACTATGAAGGAAAATAAACACAACAATTAACAATAATTTAATTTTACTTCATTGTTATTAAATATTTATATTAGTGTCTGCAACCCATTTTGGATTATCCTTCCTTAACTCTGTTCTTTCTTTTTTTTAAGGAAAATCAAACCTTTGTGTATGTTCATCGGCAAAAGCTTGATAATGTGAAGGCAGCCTGTCCTACAGGATAGGCAGAATAATAGAGTTATCAGTCCAGTAACAGTCTTGGCAAAACACAGAACTGCCGGGGGGATTAACTCTTAATCTACAATCGTTGCAGCTTTCTCACGGGAAAGCTTTGTTGCAATAAATGGGAGTGGTGGTGCAAAGGTACATCTGTGCTTTTTGTACAACTCCTGTTTGTATCAACTAGGCTCATGCATGAGAAGCTCTGGATGGATTGTGAACATTATATGCCACATTCATGAGGGGAGGAAGAATCAGAAATGATCCCAGTCAGCTGTGGATTCAGCCTACAGAATCCAAAAACATTCATTACTACCAGTGGGCTGGAGCAACAGTTCTGTTGGACTTGGATATAGGAAACTCAGAATGTTTATTTATCCTACTGTTCAGGGCCGGCTCCAGATTTCTGGGAGCCCTCAGGCACAGGGTATCCATGGGCCCTTGTCCCCTCCACTTCCTCCACAAACCACATTCCTCCTTCTTTGTGGCCCCACTCATTTCAAAGAAAACAAATCTTCACCAATA
Source organism: Rhineura floridana (assembly GCF_030035675.1). NCBI lineage: Eukaryota > Metazoa > Chordata > Lepidosauria > Squamata > Rhineuridae > Rhineura > Rhineura floridana. The sequence goes on from NC_084481.1 coordinate 221,786,965, forward strand.
CTGCAACCCTCTCTTATGAAATAAAAATACAAAATTTTGATTTATTTTAATTTGTTGGGGTAAATTTCGTAAGCCTCAGCTCCTAAGAAGTTATTCTAGTTTACCATGTTAATGATAGGCAGATTGCATGAATAGTATCAGAGCCTGGGATCTTCCACAAAATGTACAGTAGGGCCCCACTCATACGGCAGGTTATGTTCCAGACCCCCGCCGAAAAGCAAAAAGCGCAGAAAAGTGGAACACCGACAATAAAATGGTGCCCAACACCCTTCTTGGAGCGCGTCATGCCGAAAAATACCGAAAAAGCGGAACAAGCGCCATATGAGTGGGGCCCTACTGTAATTGAAAACCACCGTATTAGCTGAACACCAAGAAGTGGAACGCCGAAAAGCGGGGCCCTACTGTACTGAGAAACAATTCTCTTTTTCGCTATTCCTATTGGCTTCTCTACTTTAATGTTTTCACAGACAAAAAAGTGTGTCGGGGGGGCGTTGGATACATCCTTTCCTGTCATTTCCAAAGATCTTTGAAAAAAGCACTTCAAATAAACATTTCAATTCTCCACCAGGATTTTCTACTCACATAGGAAGCTGCCTTATACTGTGTCAGATCATTGGTCCATCTAGCCCAGTACTGTCTATACTGACCGGCAGCAGCTCTCCATGGTTTCAGGCAGGAGTCTCTCCCAGAAGGTCTCTCAGGCTCAGTCCCTGATGGCATCTCTCCTACCTGGAGATGCCATTGGAGACTGACCCTGAGGGACCTTCTGGATGCAAGGCAGATGCCCCAATGGCCCCTTCCCTGCACTCACAACTTACTCAACCGTCCTGAGATATTAGGAGGCATTCTAGAATTCATCTTAGAACTCCTTATTGCCATGGAGCGCTGTTGCAGTATATCAGAGCACCAGGGCAAGCCAAGGAAAGAACAGTAGATTAAAGGCTGCCCTTTTAAACAAATGCTATTTTTAAAAAATTAAAATTCCATTTCTCAAAAAAAAGGCATTCACAATAATTCAGCTACAATTCATCTATATGTTAAGAAGTGTGCATAGTGTACAAAAATGACACTAAAGGATACCTCCACATCACAGGGCTTAGATGCCGAGAAACCTTCAGATATTGTCGGCCCATATAAACACAGATGCAACACAATGCTCCAGCAGGCCTCAGTCCATCAGAAACCCTCATAAAAATGTCTAAGAAGAGGAATCACTTTTGATGTCTAGTGCAGAATAAACACACAGCACTGGTGGAGATTTAATGCTATTAGTACTGCTAATACAGCACTCTGTATGAAGGACTGAAAAAAGGGCCTTTCTAGGGACAAACTATTAGTCTCTGAACATACCTTGTTACCACCTAACATCATAAATGTACACGTTTCCAAGTTAAAGAGACACATGATAACTAGGACCTCCTGGCAGACCTGGTTTCAAATCTCTGCTCAGCCATGAAGCTCACTGAGTGGCCTTGGGCCAGTAACTGTTTCTCAGTCTAACCTACCTCACAGGGGTGTTGAGAGGATAAAATGGGGAGGGGAAGAACCATCTCTGAGCTCGTTATAGAAAATGCAAGATACAAATGAAAATAATCATAGGAGCTTCCCAGCTACAACTGGGGTGGTGGGGAGGTGAGGGGGGAAGAGAAGGAATTCATATACAAAAGCCCCAGTACAAACCTGAACAATGGAAGCTTGCCTGTAAAAGGTGAGGGAAGTTCTTCACACACATGCATACACACACACACACACACACACACAAAATCAGTGGGGCAAAGGGAACGAGAGGGTGGGGAGGCAATAATTATTATGTAATTAAGGCTGCAATCCAGTGCATTTTCCTGGGAATAATTCCCATTGAACCCAATGGAGCTTACTCCTGAGTAGACATTATTGGATTGCAGCCTAAGAAAACCAGGAAAGCCTTCTTACCTTCCTTCCAAGCTCCACAGCCCACTCTTAGGCTGCAATTCTAACCACATTTACCCTGGAGGAAGCCCTTCTGAAGTCCACAGGGCTTACTTCCGAGCAGACATCAGAACAGGCATAATTAAGCTTTTTCTGCCCCTTCCTCCCCTCAGCACTGCCTTGCTTCTGTGGCTACAGGCCAGTAAGCTCCGACCTTCCTCCCATGCTTGGAACTCAGGACAGGCCGGGCAGCTCCTTAGCAACTGTCTTGGTGCTTCTCTTCCCCGGCAGTGCCACAACCGAGCAGGACAGACTCCATTGCTGTAGAGCTGCCCTGGGCTTGCCTGCGCCGCTGGCCATTGATTCCATCCTCTGCTGCTGGCCTGTGCTTATCCCAGGAGCCCCCCCTGGGGCCCTGTGTGAGATTCTGGGCCCTCAGGCCAGTGTCCTACTTGGCCACGTGCTAGCACTGGGGCTGCCACAGTTGCGCCCAGGGCAAGTTCCCCACAGCAACCCTATAAGTTAGGTTAGCCTCAGAGATAACGACAGGCCCAAGGTCACCGAGTGAACTTCATGGCTGAAGTGGAACTTGACCACGGTTCCGAGTTCAGCACTCTGCTATGTCACATTGGCAGGTTCACAGCTAGTGCGACGGTGTGTGGATGGCCTCATTTTGGTCACACTGTTTTTAAGAGTTGTGTAGAAGTCAGATATCAGCAAGTACAGGAAGGCATCAGGTTGGGGAAGGCGAGTGTGGGCAATACTGAGTTAGATTGACCAATGGTGTGACCTAATACAAAGGAAGCCACCTTATACTGAGACAGACCATTGGCCCATCTAGCTAAGTATTGTCTACACTGACTGGCTGAGGGTCGCCAGGGTTTCAGATGGGGGGGGTCTCTCCCCGTCCTACCTGGAGATGCCTGGGACTCAGCCTGCAAAATGGTGCATTTCCTGACGTTACTTCAGAACCATAGGAAGGGGCCAGGCAAACTGTTTTGACCATCTAGTGCAGTTTTATTAACTCTGTCAGCAGCTCTCCAGTTTCAGATGAGGTTCTCTGCCAGCCCTACCTGGAAATGCCAGGGATTGAACTTGGGGTCTCATCCATGCAAAGCAGCTAAAAGCACTCAGCTACAGCCCCACATTTCTCCTGCCATTAAAGCTATAGTTATTTACATTATTTATTATTACATTCGTTTCCCATATTTCCACCAAGGAGCTCAAGGTGGTGTACCAACACAGCTCTCCCCCTCTTGATTTTATCGTCATCACAATCCTGTGAGGGAGGTTGGGCTGAGAGAGAGTGACTGGCCCATGGTCACCCAGTGAGCTTCATGGCCAAGCAGGGATCTGAACCCTTATCTCTCAGATCCCAGTCAGACACTCTAACCATTACATCACACTGGCTCTCAGTTGGAGCTGTAAGAGGCATAGGACCCCTGTCCACCTAAGAAATCTGGAAAATCTCTTTTCCCACACCCCAACCCCTAATTTGAGGGATTTTTTAAAGCTATTCAACAACAAGAAAATGGTGGCATGCTAATGGTGCAATCTCTCTACGTTCCAGGCACAGCTCACTAGCAGATGACCAATATCTTAAATGCCCTCCTTTATTCTCATTTTCCCCTACACACAAAAAGAATGCGAATACTTACCTTTAACGCTTCTTCTGGGACTTTGTGCTGGATGTGTTCAAGGACGTACATGTTGGCATGTAGAGGAAACATTAAGGAAAGATGCAGGTTTTGCAGAATTCATCTGCTATAACGTTATTCAAAGCCAATGGACACCCACCTTCTATGTTAAAAATTAACAATATTTTCAGAGTTAAGGCTCCATCCAAACTCCTCCCCCAACCCCGCCGGCGGGGCTGTGCCCAGCAGCAGGGACACCACATCTGCAGCCTTGGAGCTCATGGTAGCCACAGTGGAAAGTGATGGGGGCATGAATATTGGGCCTGATGCCACTGCACATGGCACGGCAGCAGTGTCTCCCATTACCAGGAAGCCCACCACATGGCCCAGGGAGTGTGCCAGGAGGGGTGCTACGGAACAGAGAAGGAGGGCCCATCTTCTGGCCACAGGGTTGGCCCTTTAAGGGGAGTGGAACCTGGAGGAGGTAGTCTGCAGACAGAGGCACAAAAGGACTCCATCTGATCCCAACCTCTGTCATAGAATAGTAGAGTTGGAAGGGGCCTATAAGGCCATCAAGTTCAACCCCCTGCTCAATGCAGGAATCCAAATCAACGCATTCCGGATAGATGGCACTTACCAGCCATCTCCAAACTCTGGCAACAAAGGCAGGGAGAGGGCCCACATGACCCAGTGCTGCCGCAGAGACACTGCTACACAACCACCGCAGCTGCACAACATGAAAGATGGTATGAGCTACAAAGAGCTGAATGAGAAAAGAATTATTATTTACAAAATGCCCGTAGGAAGGTGGAGAGGGATGGAGAAGATTGCACTGGGTTGCCGGAATTAGACATAACAATTCATTTGCAGTTATTTCATGTGAGCAAAAGATTCCCTTTAGCTCTCCCCCATCCCTCCCTCCCTCCCCTCTCTCTCCTTATCCCACAAACACACACACACACAGCCACAGCACAAGGACCAGAACAAACACCAGGACTTCAGAGAAACTTGTGTCTGCTGCCAAGATGCACTGAAATGCCAGCCATATTGTACTCTGTTTAAGGCGGGGAGGAGAACTTTGCTTGCCAACAAAGCACTTTAAAGCAGAGCAATGCCTGGATTTGCACTTTGTAAAAAAAAAAAGAATAAAAGCCCACAGCATTGAAACATACAGTGGTATGAAATAGCAAGAGGTGAAAAGAAAAATTCTAAAGCCAGAGATAGGCACGGATCATTGCATAATTCAGGAAGTTGCTGAAAAATCAATGGCTTACTCATCAGGAATTTTACCACTGACCCGATTTTAGCACCAAGGTTGTTTAATGAAAAACAGCTGATAGAAAAGAGAGATGGGAGCAGGAAGAGGATGGGGGCATGTGTCATGTGTGCACGACAAAGGTCATGCTGTTCTCTGACACACCAGGGTTCACTGCACAGATCACAGGCCAAGCCAAGCTTGGCATGCATATGTGTGTGTGTGTGTGTGCGTGTCTCACACACAGTCACACACACTTACTCACTCTTGCTCTCTGACACACACAGCCAAAATCTATTCTCAGTACCAACAGATCATTTTTCCTGTGGTTATACCTCCCTCAAGCCCACAACATGGCAAACAAATTAAATGAGGCAAAGTGAGTGGACAGAAGAGGCAACAAGAAACAAAAATATAGGGGGGGACAACACACCAGATAACAGGTATGCACAAATAATCATCATATATTTTGCCTTCAAATGGTCATCAACATGATGGCCAGTTACTAGCATCTCTTCATCCCTGTTCAAATTCCTTTTTTTTTTTAATTAATTTTTATTCTAATTTTCAAAACCAAAATAATACAAAAAGAAAACAACACAAATCAATAACTAATACAATACAAAAAAATACATATATATAAAAATATTGACTTCCGATTTGTCATAGTTCAGCTATAAATCTATAATATATAACAAACCTATCTCTTAATAGATTATAAAATCACCTTCCTCCAGAGGTTATCTTACTTGGTTTCAAATCTCATTAACATCATATCATTTTAATATTCCACAAAAAGTCAAAGAGAAGTTTCCAATCCTTGAGATATATATCAATCAATTTTTTTTCTAAATAAACATGCCAATTAATCCAGCTCATCAAATCTACTAAATCCAGTAATTTCAAAACACTATAATTCAACTATAAATCTATAATATATAACAGACCTATCTCTTAATAGATTATAAAATCACCTTCCTCCAGCAGTTATCTTAGTTGGTTTCAAATCTCATTAACATCATATCATTTTAATCTTCCACAAAAAGTCAGAGAAGTTTCCAATCCTTGAGATATATGTCAATCAATTTTTTTTTCTAAATAAACATGTCAATTAATCCAACTCATCAAATCTACTGAGTCCAGTAGTTTCAAATCGCTCTTCTGTCATTATCCATATTGGGTCCATCTTCCATCTTTACGCACCCAAAAATCTTCCAGCAGTTCAGACAGAGAGAGGATTTTATGCTAGCTCAGCTGGATAAGTGACCCGTTTTTTTTTAACGGACTAGCAGGCAAACCTCCTGTCTACATTTATCATTTTCTTATCTATATAGCTAAAGAGATTTGTCAAAGTAACAGCAATTAAGATAACCTAGATGAGGTAAGACTTTCCTTCTTTATTTACGGAACTAAGGGGGAAGAAAATATAAATAGCTTATCTTTTTTTTTTTTTACTGCAAAAAGCTGACATGGAAAATTGCGTTTTAAAGATTACAACGGATGAGAGCTTTCTGATTGGGAGAGATAAGAAATCTTTTTGATTTACAAGACTTTTGTGTAATATATATAAGGGACTATTTTTTCTGATCTACTTTTTTTTTGTTGTTGTTGACGAATCTGCTCATTCTCTCTGCTACTAGTTATTTGAACGCTGTGAACTAAAAGCTGTTTTTGCACTTCTGGACATTTAAGAGATAAGGACTGTCTAGCGTGTGACGTTAGTTGGTTGGAAAGATTAACTCCTTTGTAACTGGATAAAGAAATAAACTGCTCTTTGCTTGGGACATTGAAAATTGAAGGAGTTTTGTTCTTTTGGTTTTAAGAATGGCAATTAAGAAGATCATGGATGTACAAGAAGGGACTTTATTTCTAGACATGCTTCAGAAAATAACGGATGGGATTAACTCAATAAAACAAGAACTGAGAAATAATAGACAAGCGTGGAGAACTGAATTTCATGAAATGAGACAGGAGCTGAAAGAAACTCAGGATTCTATGAGAAAGGAGAATAAAGATAGATCTGGAAAACAAAAAAAGGATGAAAGAGAAATTAAAGGCAAGGTTCAATCTATGGAGATTGGCTTAAATATGGACATGAAAAAAGATTTGGATTTCCTGGTTGTGACGGATCCTGGAGATAAATATTACAGTTTGGAATACAGCGTTGTCTCTGAAGGAATTGAAGAGATTGGAGATAAAGATATTATCGGTTCAAAAAAATTCCTGGACTGGAAGGATTTGATGGAACTTGAAATGGAGAAAGTTAATAGAATTAATCCCTGTTTTGTGTCAATGGAAAAACCTTCAAGAAGTGTACTAGTGTATCATGTGGAAAAGAGGAGCAGAGATGCGGCTTTGAAACAATACTTCAGTGTTACGTTTGGATTTGATGGTAAGAAAATATCTGTGATGGAGGAAATTCCTATCAGACTTTTATTATATGACTATGATCCCTGTTCAAATTCCAGCTGTGAAATAAATCTCTGCACATACTGTGTTCCCAGAACAATGTGCAAGGTGTCTTTTTAGAAGTTGCATGTAACAATATAGTGTCTGCACTCGTAACACAAAAGCAAACTGTCCTCAAAGTTGCTCTCAGGCACAAGATGAGCCACAGGATTTCTTGCAGACACAACACTATGGGGTTTTGGACTTGCTGGGAGACAAGAAGGCAGAGACTCAGACCTGATAAACGAGTACATTAAATGCAGGACAAATGTATCCTCTTCATGGCCAGCTTGTGAGCTTCATAGGAAGCTGCCTAAGGCCACATCCACACCATACATTTAAAGCACTACTATGCCACTTTAAACAGTCATTGCTTCTCCCAAAGAATCCTGGGAAGTGTCGTTTGTTAAGGGTGTGAGAGTTTGTTAGGAGACCCCTATTCCCCTCATGGCTACAATTCCTAGAGTTCTTTGGAAAGAGGGATTGACTATTAAACCACTTTGAGAATTGTAGCTCTGTGTCTGTTTCAAAGTGGCATAAGAGTGCTTTAAATGCATGAGGATGTGGCTGGAACAGACTATTTACCTGCCTAAGCCAGCGTTGTCTATTCTGGCTTCATACTTAAGCACTATCCTGTTAGCCAGGGGCAATGAAGAACTGCAAGAAAAAGAGTGAGTGGGCTGTACCAAGCCCAGAAACCTAGCGGCCTGTCAGAGGAGAAAAGTCCTCTCTGCCGTGCCCATCACAGAAATGCAGCAGGTTGCTGCAGGAAGGCCAGAGCTCTCTATCCCTCTTCTGCCACTCCACTCCAACACCAGCAGGCTAGTAACTGCAGTGGGCTTATTTACAAGGCTAATTTGCCCTAGCTGACAGCAGCTGTCTAGGATCTCAGGCAAGAGGCGTCTCCCATCACCTGCTAACTTGAAGTGCACAGGATTGAACCTGGGACCTTCTGCATGCAAAGCATGTGCTCCGGCACTGAGATGATGATCCTTCCAGCTGCCCACTGTCGCTAAAAATGCTGGCCTGCAGGAGAGAGCTAAAGCATAGACTGATTGCTGCACTGGCCAACAGCTGAAGATAATTGACCACGGGGAGCAGATGCTTTGAAGAGGTTAAAAAGCGCCAGCTCATAAACTTCTGCAGCTCCCCATCATGCAGATGTTTCCAAAGGAGTTCAACAACTGCATTCCCTCCTTCCAGAACAGATACCAATTGTGTGTTTTTTCAACTGATCCTACTTGGGGTGGGGTGGGATGAATAGAAAGCAGAATATTGCTACTGCCAGTTTAAAACCTGATCCAAAGGAAATTCCCTGCTAAATCCAATACAATCCATTGTCTGGCTTCGCTGAAGCCCAAGGTGCAAACACTTTTAAGTGGCCAAATATCGAAAAGTTCCAAGAGATGGAGACAAAGGATGAAATCGAAATGATATTCTTCTGCGCACTCCTCAGTGAAACAGTTTTCTATCCTGCAGGGTTATCCGAGGCCCAAATAAAAGCCGCCACTGACACTGGCAAGGGCAGAGGGTAACTCCCTCAAGCTTCCTCCTGTGAGGATTCTATCTGCATCAGGCCCACTGTCTGAAGGAAGAACTGTACGGTTAAGAGCTGCCCTGTCCTCCTGGCCTGGACGTTGTCACCAGCTCTGCTCCTGGATTTGATCAGAGGGAGGGAAGACAACCAGAACTACCACTGACATCGGCTGTCACTTTAAGAACTGTAGCTTTAAGCACTTGTGCTTGAGCTTGCTTTTATCTCCTCCCTTCCATTTCTTTTTCCTCGTGTGCTGTGTCTTTTTAAGATTGTGAGGCTGACAGCAGAGACCATCTTAGAACTGACACATGTAAGCCGCTCTTGGGAGCCTTATTGGGTAAAGGGCAGGATAAAAAAAAATACTGTAAATAAATAAACCATTTTACTCACAACAACCCTGTGAGGTAGGTTAGGCAGAGTGGTAGTCATTGGCCCCAAGGTCACCCAGTGAGTTATGTGGCTGAATGGAAATTTTGAACCTGGGTCTCCCAGATCCAAGTTCAACATTCTAACCACTATGCCATACTGCCTCTCCAAAAGGCAGCTGCAAGAGTGGGCGACTGAGTAGGAGCCATTGGGTGGATGGTGTGTACTGGTGGATGCGTGTGAGATGTGGGAGTAGAATGGGATGAGTGACACTGCATGTGGAGTAGGCATTGTACAATTTGTGTATATATATATTTGGGTGTGATGTGTAGTATTTTGTGAGTCAGGATGGACCTTGGTAAGAGGGAGGGTGAAGAGGGAAGGGATCCTTGACTAAAGATGTTTCAAAATGTGCTATGTTTGTGGGTGTTATTGCATTGTACTTTCATTTTCTTTAATATTGCATTTACTTGTACTATATAGTAGTTTCTTGGTTTCATTGCCTGTTACATATATTGCATTTGTGATTTTGTAGAACACTTAGAGATAGCCTTAAGCAGTATATAAATGTAATAAATAAAATAAAATAATAAATAAGAAAGCATGGTAGCCACACATTTCATTGGGGACTGCGCAGGCAAACTTCCAGGGGGATTCCTCCCCATACAGCCCGGATAGTAATGAATGCTGTTCTAATTCTGCACACACAAAGAGGCGTTAAAAAGCAGTGAAGTTAAGGACCACACGCAATTCTGCCTGTAGAACAGCACACCCAAAAGGATATCGTAGCCAAAACGGATCACATCGTTCAGCCTCAGCGTGATGTACTTCTGGTCTGGAATCCGCACGTCATTCACAAAAGTCTATGGAAAAGAACAGCAAAATGTCATTAAAAAGGCACAGTGAGAGGGAGAAGGAAAGGGGAAGGACCGCTGCGTAGTGGCAGAGCATCTGCCTTGTATGCAGAAGGTCCCTGTTTCAATCCCCAGCATCTCCAGGTAGGGCTGGGAATGTCCCTGCCTGAATCCCAGAGAGCCGCTGCCAGACAGTGTAGACGACAGAATGAAAGAAGAGCCCTGCTGGATCAAGCCAATGGCCCATCTAGTCCAGCATACTGTCCTCACAGTGGCCATCGAGATGCTCCAATCGGAAGCCCGCAAGCAGGACCTGAGTGCAAGAGCACTCTCCCCTCCTGCGCATTCCAGCAACTGGTGTTCAGAAGCATGCAACAGTGGAAGTAGAGCATAGTCATCATGGTGAGTAGCATTATCCCTCATGAATCTTTAAAGGATCCAAGTTGGTGGCCATCACTGCCTCCTGTGGGAGTGAGTTCCATAGATTAACTATGCGCTGCATGAAGAAGGACTTTTTTTGGTCTGAATCTTCCAACGTTTAGCTTCATTGGCTGGCCACGAGTTCTAGTGTTATGAGAGAGAGAGAGAAAGTCTCTCTGTCCACTCTCTCCATGCCATGCGTAATTTTAGACACTTTTGTCATGTCACTTCTTACTTGCCTTTTCTCTAAGCTAAAAAGCCCCCAATGCTGCAACCTTTCCTCATAGGGGAGTCGCTCCACCCCATTGATCATTTGGGTTGCCCTATTCTGAACCTCTTCCAACTCTACAATATCCTTTTTTTGAGGTGAGGCGACCAGAACTGCGCACAGTCTTCCAAATGCAGCCACATCAAAGACAATTCTGAACAAGATGGCCGGCAGTCTACTCAGCATAAGGCAGCTTCCTATGCTCCTAATCAACATGGCCAAATTCATACATGAAGCCCAGTTTAGCCTAATAAACCAGAGCTTGCCAAGAACCCATCGCTTCCTCCAACCCCCAGCCCCAGGAGTAAGGGACCATTGGCCCTCCAGATGTTGCTGAACTACAACTCCCATCAGCCCTAGCAAACATGGCTAATAGCCAGGGATGATGGGAGTTGTAGTTCAGCAACATCCAGAGAGCCAAAGGTCCCCGACACCTACCCTACCTTGTGCACTTGGACGGACGGCTCCTTTTGCCTTCCCTGCTGCTCAAAGGGGCTTTGGGCTACGTCAGGGCTGCTCCCCCCGGCCAGAAAGAAGCAGCCATGATGCAGCCACAGTGCCCTCTGCAGTTTAAGCAATGCGCTCCTTTGCAACCACCCAACTGCCTGCCGTAGCACAGGAACATAGCAAGCTGCCTTATTCCAAGCCATAGCCTTGTTGGGGAATATACTGTTGGGCAGAGCTTGGAAGTAACTAGTTACAAGTAACGAATTACTTGTAATTTATTACTTTTTTGAGTAACGAGTGGGTAACTTCATTACATTTTGCTGGTAATAGAATGAGTAGTAACTTCATTACTTTTTAGGAGTAATTGTAATGTTTCCAGCATTACTTTTGGGCATTACTGGGGGGGGAGCAGGGGAAGTCTTCTGCTCCTCTGATTTATGAATAAAAATCATGTGCTTCAAATTGGGCTTCTGTGCAATATGTGTGTTGGGGTTTCATCATTGCTGGGGGTGGGGTGGGGGAATGTGTGATTCTGTTATGCCGTTTTGTTAATCTTATGGATAAAAAACTTTATTCTACTACCCTTTGTGTGTGTGCTTATTTTTAATGTTGTTTTAGGCTACTTAGATGTGCAGCAGCCAAGGCCAGCACCTTGTACAGTAGGGCCCCGCTTATACGGCGGGTTCCGTTCTGGACCCCCGCCGTAAAGCGGAACCCCATTGATTTTAATGGGGTGCATTGTACGAAAATGATGCAAAAATGCCGCAAAAGCAGCAAAATCGGCTTTAAAAGAGGGAAGGAAAGCTGCCACATTAGCAGAACGCCGGGAAGCGGGGCCCTACTGTACGTGTTTTTTTAAGTAACTGGAATGTAACTGTAGTGATTACTTTTGAGAAAAAGTAATTGGTTACTTTCAGAGCAATTGTAACGGCAATTACTACTTTTTTGGGCCATGTACTTGTAACTGTAATTTATTACGTTTTAAGGGTAATCTTCCAAGCTCTGCTGTTGGGCAGGGAAATGATATTGCCCTTGCATCCTACCTGCAGGCTTCTGAGAGGCTGTGAAATGCAGGATGCTGAACAGGATAGGCCTCTCCTTGCAGAAAACAGCGAGCTGCCTTCCTTTGGGTGGGAGCATTAGTCCATCTAGCTCAGTATTGTCTACACAGACTGGCAGGAGGACTTTCCCCTAGTCCCATCTGCATTCAAGGACCTTCTGCATGCAAGGAAGATGCTCTACAACCCTTGCCCATACAGTTGTATACGCCTTTCAGAAGTCCATGGAGAATAAATTAAGGAGAAAAGTCGTTCCACAGGACTGCATCAAACGAAAGTTTAGATTCCAAAATGTACCCCAGCTTAGAGGTTTATCCCTCCTTCTGAAATATGTAACAGATGTCACTTACTTCTCCACTTCACAATGTGGCACCCTTCCGACGTTATGGATTACAACTCCCATTGTCCCTCAACCCTGACCATGCTAGCTGGAGTTGATGGGAGCTGGAGGCCAAAACATCTGGAGGCTACTACATTGACTAGCTGGGCCAGACACTAGGAAGCTGCCTTACAGTGAGTCAAGCCATAGGTCTATCCAGCTCACTACTGTCTACACTGATTGGCAGCTCCTCTCCAGGGTTTCAGGGTCTCTCCCAGCCCCACCCGGAAATGCCGGGGATTGACGCCAAGACCTTCTATATACAAGGCAGGTGTTCTTCCACTGAGCGACAGCTCTTCCCAGACATGTCCTAGACATGTTTTATTGCAACTGCACAATGCCACACACGAGTTTTATCAGTTTTGCAAGATTCAGTGAGATGCCTCGGTTTTGGCAGGTTTATCAGACAGAGGGGGCCTTCTGGAAAATTCATCCAGCAGAATGTGAATGCTACATACCTGCTCACAGTCAACGAAGTCTGAAACCTCTTTCATCCTCCTCTGCATCACAGCAAGAGACACTGCAATTTGATAAGCCGTGTATGCTAGATAGCGGCCGATGGCTAATAAATGTGTTTGCTCCAAGAGCAGAGTGTTCTCAGACTCCGGCCTGGTGAGCTTCCATAAGTCAAAACCCAAGCGTTTGAAGGGGAGGGGAAACCCACTCAAGGCCCCACAAACATAATGAAGACAAAGCAGCAAACGCAGACAGTTCAGCACAAAAGCATGACTTTCATTCAAAGCCCAAAGATAGGCAGGACAGGAAAACAGGGAATGGTCATAGCTCGGTGATAGAGCATCTTCTTTTTATGCAGAAGGACCCAGGTTCAATTCCTAGCATCGCCAGGTAGGGCTGAAAATATCTCCTACCTGAAGCCCTGGAGAACTACTGCCCATCTGCGTAGACCGGCTTTTCCTAACCTCTGGGTCCCCAGATGCTGTTGGACTACAACTCCCATCAGCCCCAGCCAGCATGGCCAATGGTCAGGAATGATGGGAATCGTAGTCCTGCAATATCTAGTGACCTAAAGGTTGGGAAAGGCTAAAAAAAAAAAAAAACCAAGAGGAGGACAATATGGGCACCTTGCAAGCTTTTAAGATTCAGGAGCGGAAGACGCAAGGACATGCAATGGCTCACCACCACCATGAAAAGAGGAGGCTCCCCCTGCAACTCCAGCACTATCCTATCAGCGCCGCAAGCCAACTGCCAAGGGAGTTTTTAAAAGGAAAGGAAAAAGGAAACCGCCCATAAGGAAGCTTCCAACAATCCCCATTTGGCACTATTCCATGCAACCTGGAAGAGGGGAAGGGGAAAAGTGGAGGGGGAGGTAATGTTCCACCGCAGGGCATTCCAGGTGGAAAGCTTGCCATGCAAATTCAACAATCTGCACTGGTCTAGCTGTAGTCCCTGCCAGCTGTGTGGACCAGCAGGAAATCACACTGCGTGCACACTAAGAACTGGACAGGCAGCTCCAACACACACCCTTGATATCTTCCTTTCCAATTAGAGCAGCCGGATGGATGTGCTGTTAGCCAAGGCCGGCTAATTGGGCAAACTAGGCAGCAGCCTTGGGTGTCCAAATTCCAAGGGTGCCTAGCTCTGTCATGTAAATGTCTTGGAGAGAGAAAGTTACTGCCCGTACTTTCGAAGGGCAAGCACTCAGGAAGCTGCCACTGGCTGGAGAAGATCCTCTACTTTGCAGGTTTGCATAATTTGCAAAGCTTGCAGAATTCAGCTCTTCTTGCCATTTATGCAGTGGCAGCTTGTGGCCACTGAATCTGGCAGGGTCCCTAGGAGCTCACCGGGGGGGGGGGTGTCACAGAGGTACAGCCAGATTGTTCTCATTTTCTCCCCATCCTCCTCCCTCGCAAAGACTGGACATCTCAGCATTACAGTTGTACCAATACTGAGCAGCTAGCTAAATGGACAAGTGGCTAGAGAATGGGAGAGAAGTCTCCAGGAGTCTCCCAAAGTTCAAATGGAAGGATATGAAAGGGGGGGGGGAGAGTTCAGGGAGAGGCAGAAAATAGTGTGAGATGTTGGGGAAAACTTTTACATTTTTGCTTGCAGTTCCCCTTGCTAGGGACATGGCCCAACAGCCCTAGTGCACAGCCTCCACTGCGTTTAGGTTGCCTTGTAGCAGAATCTGGAGTCTGCAGAATGGCTAACCTAAGGTCATAGAATCACACGATCACAGAGTTGGGCCTATAAAGCCATCGAGTCCAACCCCCTGCTCAATGAAGGAATCCAAAGCAGGTCCTTGCTCAGCACTGCAGGAGGGTGTTGAGTTATGGCAAAGGAGGGAGGATTTGTCATAGCAGAGGCCCCCACTGCGCCTGCCAAAAGCACAGAGGTTGGAAAGCTACTGCTAGTGTTCCCACCGGCAGTAGCCAACAAGGCCCCAAAAATGGGGTGGGGGGAGAGCAGGGCTCACGATGGACCTGTTGGATCCAAAGCTAGGCCGCTTCCCAGAGAGGGGCCCAATCTGGCAGGAGCTGGTCCAGCAAAAAGAATTGGGGGAAAATAACTCATCCACCCACTCCCAGCTCCCACCCTAGCTAGAAGGACTATAGATGCAGTAAGGAATCCACTGTTTCATAACTCCCAGCCCCTAAACTATTTTGCTTGGGCTATTAAATGCATGGATATTTAGACAGTACTATTCCTTGATAGAGAGCCAGTGTGGCATAGTGGTTAGTGTGTTGGACTATGCCCTGGGAGACCAGGGTTCGAATTCCCACACAACCATGAAGCTCACTGGGTGACCCTGGGCCAGTCACTGCCTCTGAGCCTCAGAGGGAGGCAATGGTAAACCACCTCTGAATACCATTTACCATGAAAACCCTATTCATAGGCTCGCCACAAGTCGGGATCGACTTCAAGGCAGTCCATTTTTATTCCTCAATAACTCAATTGTTAGCAACTGCAAAAAATGAAGAAGCTAAACATGAGAGTAGTCCTCGAGCAAAGAATGGAGTGCCAGAGTGTAGCATGGGGGTTGTCAACCTGATGCCCACAGGCACCACAGTAGCTGTGAAGGCCATCATTGGCACCCCCAGGCATGGGCCCCACACTCTGACTTTCATTTTTCTTTAAAAGTAAGTATCTATCCCTCCTGGAAAGATATGCAGCAAAATGTGCAATTTCTGTGAAATATCCCTGAGGTCCCAAAGAGCTTCTGCTTTCACCTTCCCTTTAGTGCACTTTTCTTGCTTCTGTCTCATTTTCTAGTAGGCCTTGGAATTTCTGTAGTTCCTCCTTCCTTTTTTCCTGGCAACTAGGATGCATCTTTTCTGTGGTGGGTTCATCTGACATCAGGTACTCCCTAGAAGTAATTTTTCACAAATACTACTACACAGTAAGTGCAGGTGGACATTAAAGAATCCGCTCCCCAAATGACACTTTTCAAGACTTAGGCATATCTTCTGCTGTGCAGGAGCTGATGTCCAAGCACTCATTAAGAATTAACTGTATAAACCTAACAATACAATGGTATATATGTCTACTTCAGAAGTAAGTCTCTTTGTGTTTAATGGGATTTACCCCCAGATAGGTGAGTACAGGATGGCAGCCTTGGCTTTGGTTTAGGATTGGCAATGAAGAAAACAGGAAAAGCCTGTGTGATGTTCCTATATATTAGTGTATATATGGTAAGTGCTGGTTGTTTAGAGTATACATGGTAAGTAGTGAAAGAGGAGGGGGAGTGAATAGGCAATACAATGCTTGATGATTGGCTGAATGTTTAAAATGGCTGACTGCATAAATGAAAGGATGACAGGTAAATCTGGGTGAATGTGAGATGGTAAATTGTGGAATCTGGGGAGGAGAAGAGAAAGAGTGGATTGCTTGGTGGGGTTTGAGAGAGTTGTTTGCCAGGAGAGAGTGAAGAAGGAGGGGGGTGGAGTTCAGATTAGTATTGAGTAAAACCATATGCTTATGTGCCTTAAGAAGAAATCTTGTTAATCTTGTTAGCTTTGTTATCTGCAATAAATACTTAATTTGGTTTACCAAAGGCCTGATCCTTGGCTGGGGTTTCACAGACCAGAAGGGAGGGTAAGGTAATGACCAAGGCTGAAGGGGAACTGTAACAAATGGTGGCAGCGGTGAAGAGAATAACAATACCAGTATTCAGAGTCTCTGGGAATACTAGTATTGGGACGTTACTGGTGGTTGCCTAGCAGGGGGATCTGTTGAGATCTGTGCTAGAGCGGGGAGAGAAATCATAAGAGAGAGCGGTCCGGACTGGTGGAGTCCCTGGTGGTGCCTAGAGACAGGCAGTAACCACGAGCAGGTAGGAACCTGACAGGGAGAGCCAGGGAAGGACGCATCACAGCCTGCACTCTAATTTTATGTTATACCATGCCCACCACAGCAGCCATCTTGTTATGTCATGCCCCACATTTTGTGACTGGTGCTCGCAGCACTCTGTCAAAATTTGAAATGTGCCCACTTGTTGAAAACAGTTGTTGACCCCCTGGTATAGCAAACAGCACACCTAACTGAGAGAGAGAGAGGACAATGCATAGACATATTTGTTAGATGGTGGCATCCTTCTGTTGATGTTTGGTAGCAAAAGGGCAATATTATCATCAACATAGAGAATTGTTTTTCAATAGTTTATATAGCTTTCATATACAAGCACCTGCCACACTCTGAAAGTACTGAAGAGAGATGGGCAAACCAACAGGTTGTTGTGACTGAAAGTCTTTGCAAGGATGGCTTGTATTCAGCTCTGTTTGCTGAAATTTGGCACCAAATTTAAACAGCACCAGATGCAAACGACACTTGCAAAGGAACAATCAAGAGTGCACTTCATAAGCATGGCTTGCATTCCGCGCTGTTTAAATTTGGCGCTGAATGTGAGCCATGCTGTTTTTGGCCAGGGTCAGATCCACCTGATTTCATATGACAACAGGTAAATGAATGCAGCCTGTGGGAGGGTTGGCCATAATCTGACCTGGCCCCTTTGGCCAAACTGGTCCCCACCCCACTCCTGACATAGAAAGAGCAAAGTTACAGTACTGTTTTCTTTTACCGCGCCAGGGCTAACCTTGGACCAGGAAATACCTTGGTCTAGGACAAAAGCAACATGCACTGCACTGCAGCATGAGTCAGGGGTTCTGCATGTATTTCTCTGGATGAAATACTTGTCTTTCCAGTACACAAGCCCTCGGTCACATTGGCTCCCTTCCGCATCTCCAACTCATTCATTTAAAACAGGGGAATACATCATTAGACTCTTTTAAAAGCTGGTTTCTCCAGCAAGTTCTCTTTCAATTCAGAGCCAGTTCTTATTTGAAACGTCAAATGTTTTTTAATGGAATCACACCCTTATTAATACCCCAAATGTTTCTCACTGCTATTGTTTATTTTACTGCCTCCATACCTGCCCAAACACTCCTTAGAAATGATACACGTAAAAAGAAATACAAATGCAAAACGTCCAACTAAAAACCCAAACTAAATGGCCAGTAAAACCAAACACAAGGCAAGTCGTGCTACGAGTAGATAGCATTTAACTGAGGCTACAAAAATATCTAAACTATATTAATTAGCAACGTAGGAATCTGTCTTTATACTCAGTCGGGCCATTGGCCCATCTAGTTCAGTACTGTCCACGCTGCCTGGCAGCAGCTCTCCAGAGTTTCTTTTCCCAGACCTTCCTGGGAATGCCAGGGGTTGAACCTGGCACCTTCTGCAATGCAGATGCTCTTGCAGTGAGCTACAGCTCAGAACATAAAAAGTAAGAAGAGTCCTGCTGGATCAAGCCAATGGCCCATCGAGTCCAGGCGTCCTGTCTTCACTGCAGCCAACCAGATGCCTATAGGAAACCTGCAAGCAGGGCACAAGAGCAAAAGCCCTCCCTCACTGTTGTTCCTCAGCTAATATTCAGAGGGATGCCGTCTCCGACAGTGGAAGTAGAACATACCCATCATGCCTAGTAGTCACTGACAACTTTATCTTCCATGAATTTGACAATCTCCCTTCTAAAGCTATCGAATTTGGTGGCAGCGAATTCCATAATTTAACTATATGCTATGTTAAATCTTCCAACATTCAGCATCTTTGGATTGTCCCAGGTGCTAGTTTTACAGATTTGTACTCAGCTTACCACTCATGGTTTGCTTGGAGCAAGACAAACCACAAGCTCATGGTTCACTTGGAGCAAGCTTGGAGCAAGACAAACCATAAGCCCAGGTTCACACATTACGCCAAGCCAAGGCTTAGCTTCTGGTAGTGTAGCAGCAGCAGCAGCAGCACCAGGGTAGAAGCAAAGCGGTCACAAGTTTTGCTCCATACATCAGCACACTTACTCATTCATGCTTGGCCATGGTTTGGCTTAGTGTTACATGTGAACAAGGCCACTGTGACCTCGTTAAGATATCACAAACCCAGTCCTCAAGTCACAATTCGGAAGCACAGGAATATGTTGTGAGCCCATACGCTTACTCTTCCCCTCTCCCATGCAAGTTTCCTTGTCAATTTCACAGTTTTCTCTAACCATAGTTTGCTGTGACATCTGAAACAAAAAACCATAACTAAAGACTTTCCTCTAAACCATGATTTGAAAATTGTGTCCAAACTACAGTTTGAAACTGTGATGTGAATTGGTTTTGCAAACCATGGGTTTGAAAGCAAGGTGGTAATGATAGTTTTTTGATTCAGGGAAAATGACAAACTATGGTTAGAGAAAACTAGGAGGAGGGAACTTGAGAGAGAGTGAGGAGGAGGAGCAGGGAAGACCACAGCACATACCTAAGCCTCTAAATTATGATTTTGTGGATCTTGTTTGCGCCATACAAACCAGGCCTATTTTTAAAAACAATTGGCCCAGTTCATGCGTTACAAACATGATCCTCAGCCCAAATGTACAATGAAGCCATAGTCTCGCTCGCTAAATTAACCCTGGGAAGTGTGCGTTAGGAGACATCTACAACAACTACTTGTACCCTTGCAAGCAGTGTCTGGAGAGGCAAGGAAACTAATCACAACTAAGTGCAGGCATTATGTATGCTCCAGCAATACAAATTATGGGTTGCAGACCCACACCAAACCACAGTCCCACATTCTGGTTTGTGACCAATTCTTATCCACAGTTTAGAACTATTCAGATATGACACTTATCTGTGATTAAGGAAAACAAATAACACTCAAGTGTCACATCTCTACAGGGCCATTGCAGCACACACAGCATGACAGCAAGATGGCAGGTGTCCTCTGCTAGGATCACAGAACTATAGAGCTGTTAGGTACCTCCACGATCCAACCTCTTGTTCAACTGATCTCCAATCAGATCAGCCTAAGATTTGCTGATACTCACAAGCGAGAAGAGTACTACTGCACTCAGTTCCTGCTTTTGTGCTTCCCATAGGCATCAGGCCACTATGAGAAGAGGTTGCTGGACCAGATGGACTACTGGCCTCATCCAGCAAGCTCTTCTTACAATGCAAGACGCAACAGAGAAGGCTTGCTCTCTTAATTCACAATAAAGCAGCCTCCAAGCGAATACAAAGCAACCCTAGCCAGCATTGCTACCTATAGGAATACCCTCTTTCGGGCCTGTGCTTACCCTCCATAAGCAAAGCAGAAAGAGATCATCTGAACATCTGGCAGATCTAACCAAACACTGTGATGCCTCCCATGGAGATATAACTGGGGCCAGACTATCCATCACACCTGGAGTTCCACTCAAACAGCCCCAAGAGTCTTCCAAGGTTAGCGTCTTTCTTTGCATGACCAACCCTACTGACCTCACTCAGAGAAGTTCTGATCACATGCTCCTTTCAGCGCATATGACTCCTCCAACCCACCCTCAGCAAAGCAAAATGGGGGAAAAAACCAAACGCCCGCTGCAACAAAGCCTACAACATACTCGGCAGCCAAGTTCACTACTTACCCCGTTCAAGCTTCCCAGGTCCTTCACCCAGTGCTCATCTTTCTCCTTGTCGTAGTTGATGACAGCATGCTGCTTGTCCACGCTGCGAGACTGAAAACAAAAAGCGAAATTGAAAATGTCAGATTTGCAAGACAGAGGCTGCTTTAACAGCTGCAGCAAAATAGCAGACGAGACCTTGATACAGGGCAAAATGCATCTATTGAATCACTACGGTAACTACCTGGAAAAGCTCAGTGGTAGCGCAACTGCCCCTTGCAAGGAGAAGGTCCCAAGTTCAATCGGTGGCATCTCCAAGTAGGGTTGGGAGACTCTCCTGCCTGAAACCCTGGAGAGCTGCTGCCAGTCAGTGTAGACAAAACTGAGCTAGATGGACCAATAGTCTGACTAGGTATAAAGCAGCTTTCTATGTTCCTGTTGTCCAATTTTAAGTACCCATTATATTTATCATCATTTATGAGTAGTGCTCTCTGTCTAGGGGCACGCAAGGCAATGTACAACATTACCTCTTGGGGTGTATACCTAATCTTGGCAACAGTTCCAATGTCGTAGTATTGGTTAGTTCTTAGAGAACTACAGATGAGATGGTAAACCCATGCCCAGACTGTACCACTGGAGATTGCAGGCAGGACCTCATGTTTGTTGAGAAGAATCTGTGCACCAAGACAACTAGAGTTGTTGCTATGCTAACCATGCTCAGAGTAGATCCACTGAAATTAATGGACATGACCAACTTAGGTTCATGAATTTCAATAGGTCTACTCTGAGTTGGATACAGCTCATAACTTGGGAACAGTTTATCTAGAACCCCTTCTTCTTGATGTTTAGTTTTCCATGTGCAGAGAACTTTTTTTGTATAGAAGAGCATTCAACCAAGTGAGCACCACCGCAAAGCACAAAACAAAGTCTGAAGTGGCACTACGCAATCCAGACTGGGGATGCACAAAGACATCAACTTCAGTTTCGACCCATGTTCGTCACATGCAGCACTGTTTCCATTCTGCTGCAGTTCAGCTTCCCACAAAAACTACGTTATTCAACTCACTATCTGCTGCAGTGGAATTTTATATAATTAATTATGTTATCATTACATTGTTCCCCACCATTCATTTCAACGTAAAGGAAGTGCAATGCAAACAGGGGAAAAACATAATCAATTATGTATCGTTCGCGGACTGAAAACAACAGTAGCAAATACCAATTGTATTTGTTGGACTGATTTCCATTCTGGACGTGGGATGGATAAGCGAGCATTATCAATTTCTGCTCCCATTTCCATCGGACATTCCTCCAACATCCCTAGTCCAGAGAGTTTACAACCTCATCCGCTGCTATCTAATATCCGAGCTAAACTAAAAAACAGAAAAAAGCCAAAAAAAGAGAGACCCAAGTTACTGAAGAGAGTGTTTTGCTGAGAATTCACACTCCATAGCACATCTCCCCCTGCAAAAAGGGGGGAAAGAGACTTTAGTTAACTCCTGAACATGAGAACTTGCAGCTTCTAATTTGCACAGGGCAAACATTTACACAATCTGAGCCCTAATGACCCCCTCTAAATAAATGAACAAATACAGAAGTTGGAAGCAAATACATAGTTGGAGGCAGTATGCTTCTGAATGCCAGCTGCTGGTAACTGCAGGAAGGGAGAGTGCTCTCTTGCACTCAGGACCTGCTTGTGGGCTTCCCATTGGGGCATCTGGTTGGCCACTGTGTTAACAGGAAACTAGACCAGATGGGCCACCGGCCTGATCCAGCAGGCTCTTCTTATGTTCTTGCATTAGAAACTCAGTCAAATTCTCTGTGCATGCTTTCTTCTAAAGCATCACTCCTTGTACGCAATTAAAGCTGCTGAGCTAGTGCTTCTATTTCCCTAGCCCAGCCTTTCCCAACTAGTGGGCCACCAGATGTTGTTGGACCACAACTCCCATCAGCCTCAGCCAGCATTGCCAATGGTCAGGAAAGGTGGGAATTGCGGTCCAACAACATCTGGTGGCCCACTAGTTGGGAAAGGCTGCCCTAGCCCAAGCCACAACCAGGAAGAGGGCCACACCACCCAGCAGAGTGACAAGAAGACACAACCCGTGGATGTAAGAAACGTTTGTTAGGATTGTAAGAGCCCCGCTACACCAGACCAAAACTCTATCTAATCCAGCACCCGTTTCCTACAGTGACCAACTAGATGCCTACAATGGGCTGCGTTTCTCAAACCAAGGTGCTGAATGTGGCCCTCCAGGCCTCTCTACGTGACCTCCAGAACACAACCCTTCCCCCCAGACCACATCCCACACTGGCCCTGCTCTGTGCCCTTTTCAAGTGCTTTTGTCTGACTGGAATTGAACTGCGACAATGTTTCCTGCTTTCTTGGACAGAGAGGGGTATGTGGTGTGAATGTGTACACGCACTGAAATCTCTGACATCTCTGTACAGCTGGAATGTAGCTTACGACGCAAAAGGTAAGAGTCCTGCCCATTGCTCCACTCATGTCTGCCTTTGGCTCTATCCACCACTGACATGTGGTGAAATGTGGCCCTTGGGCTTAAAACGTTTCCTAACTCCATCTTCTAGGAAGTCCACAAGAAGAAAATGAGCTCAACAGCCCTCTTTCCCATTCGTGGTCCCCAGCAACTGATGATTCAGAGGAACGCTGCCTCTGATCCTGGGGGTGGTGTATAACCATCACAACTAGTAGCTGGTGATAGCTCTATCATCCAGGAATTTGTCTAATGCCCTTTTAAAACTATCTAAGTTGGTGGCCTCCACTACACTGTGTGGTGGCAAATTCCATGGTTTAACTATACACTGTGTACTTTCTTTTATCTGTCCTGAATCTTCCAAATTTCAACTTCGTTGGATAGCTGCAAGTTCTAGAATTACAAGAAAGGGAGATAAACACCCCTCTATCCACTTTCTCCACACTATCCATCATTTACCACACCTCTATAATTATCAGGGATATCTTCACCACCACATGAAAGCCGGTGTCAGCTGGGAAGAAAACTCTGCCTTGAAGGCAGAAAGCGTGAGCTATGGACAGTGACTACAACCCCTGATACTTCCAAGCTGAGGGAATATGCCATATGAATAAATACAATTTTACATTTACTCATAGTCTTTGTTTCTTGAGCAATTTATAGGAACGTAGAGGAACATACCAGGTCCAGTATTGCCTACCCCAATTGGCCGGGGTTCTCCAACGTCACAGGTCACATGCTACCTGATCCCTTTAACTGGGGACCTCAGGAGATGATCTTAGAATCTATGGAGATTCATATAGAAGCAGGTCTTCCCTCAGATTTGGTCCAGGTTTCAGTTCGGGTAGGTAGGTAAGTATATGAGGGCTGAAATTCAGGGGGGAAGAGGCAGGTCCAGGCTACCTAGATACTTTAAAACAGGGGTGAGGAGCTAGATCTAGCCAGAAGGCCAGTTCCCTCAAACACCCACTCTCCGTGGACCAACTTTTGACAGGTGGACATGACCACCCACCTGTCAATCAGCTGATGTCATAATGATGTCAGGCGATTAACCTGTCATCATTCAAAGGAAGTCACTGTAACCACCAATCAGCTGATATAATTAATTAGTTAAATATAACAACCAAAATAGCAAAGTATCATTTCCAGCAAGCAGGCATTGCTTGTTGGCACTGTCGTCATTTAGAAAAGGATGTGGTGCTTGTTGACTTGCATCCCTTCCAAATTTACTTTTTAAAAGGAAAGTTATCTATTTCTAAAATAGATAAATCATTTTATCATATGTGCTATTCTGAATATAAATAAGGAAGCAAAGCAAGGAGGTGCTATTTTTATATATATATATATAAATATATAAAAGCCTACAATAGCACAGGTCATTTTTCTGGATTAAAATTGGAGGTAGATGTCTGTCTTCGGCTCAACAAGACATGCATCCTCATACACCCTTCTCATTCAGCTTCCAAAGCAATCAACAGGTCGCTCGTTGCAAGACAGCCCCATTAATATTGCCTCCCTGTACTCCACTTTCTCCTTTGCCCTGTCAGTCATGGCTCAGGAATGGGATGCTGCTTTGGGGGCAATGCTCCTGGGATGCTCCTATGCCTGTCAGCTGCAGCATGGGTTGCATCACAGTATCCCAGTGCATCTTCATTCCATCCCTCAGCATACTATCACTTCCCCATATATTAGTAGGAAAAAAGAGCAAAGAGAGAGATCTATGGGACCTTAGAGAGAGGTAGATTGTTTACACTGGTCCACCAAGGTCATTTTCAACTCTGAGCTTAATGGCCTTACACCCTCTCCTCCAACTTCTGGGGAAGGGCTGCAGCTCTGGGGTAGAGTATTTTCACTGCATGCAGAAGATCCAGGTAGGGTCTGGGAAAGACTCCCTGTCCGATATCCTGGAGAGCCACTGCCAGTCAGTGTAGACAACACTGGGCTAGATGGACGAAAGGTCTAGCTCAGTATAAGGCAGATTCCTACGTTCTGCCCTAAAGTCCTATCCTGAATGCTCAACGTCTGTATTAGAATCTTTATATCCTGCCTGTTGAATTAATAAACAAATAAATCTCCAAGAGCACTCGCACATTTTAAAATCTAAATTATTGAAATTAAAAATCATTAAAACAAACGTACAAACCAAACATCCAAAAACAGAGGCAGAAACTAAAATAACTAATTTGCTAAGCATCTAACATGGCAGCCTACCTCAATTTCTCTCATGGCGTCAAGAGCGTCTCTTTACACACACATTACACTTTGCTAACCAGGTCACTAACCAGAGAGAGAGATTTAGCTCAATCCTATGCAGGCTTACTCAGGGTTAAGTTCCATTGGGTTCTGTGAAGTAAGCCTGTTTAGAATGGAAGCCTAGAGCAAGGTTTCCCAAACTGTGGCCTGCGAGCTTTGTGCAGGCGGTCTGTGGCACGTCCACATTTAATTTTCATATTGATTTTTAATTGTAATTTTCATCGCTTCTTTTATTTTTTTACTTTATTTTATTCTTTTATTATACCGTATTTTACTGTAATACAATTTCAGTTCTATGGCATGCAAATTGTAATACAACAATAAAATACAATAAAAGCAACAATAAAATTATAATTAAAATTCACACAGCATCTAGCACGGTGCATCACAATTGCTACAGCAGACAGAAAAATCATTAAGTTGTCTGCCAAGACCCACAGCAGTTTTCAAGCGGTCCATGCAAAAAAAAAAGTCTGGGAACCACTGGTCTAGAGCACCCAAAGATATTTTAGGGAGCCCGGCCTATCCCCTCCATAAAACTCTCCCTATGGCACCTATGACTAATGCTTGATCTTCTGGGGCAAGCAGTGCCTGTGCCAGGCTATTTTGTGCCCTAGGCAAGGCTAACTACTTGCACACACACCCAAATTACTAACTTCAATTTTCAAAAACAGATGTGTTGTAGAAAAAATGAAAAGCACAAAACTTGAAACTGCTAAATTTATTTTAGTTGCATTTTTTCCAAGGGTTAAAAAACTAATCTGTATAAAACTGTGCCCCTCAAAGGTCAGTACTGCGCCCCTCTGAGGTCTGCGCCCTAGGCGGCTGCCTAGTTGGCCTAATGATAGCACCGGCCCTGGGTGCAAGCAGGAACGCCTGGAACAGTGATTGGACATGTGCAAGCCCCAAGTCTGAGAGCATTTCCAGATCTAAATACAGCACTCAGAGCAGACATAGCACTGAATTTCTGGCACACAAAGGGTGGCAGAATTCAGCCTACCGTATGTGCCAAGCATCTAACCTAAACTTCCAAAAGCAAAACAGGAAAGGTAAATATACTGTCCATTTTCCACTAAATATGCTAACTGCAACCTGAACCAAGATGGGAGAACTGGAGTGCTTGGTCTTAGAGGAGAGCATTGATATAGTGAGCATAACGGAGACCTGGTGGAATGGAGAAAACCAGTGGGATACGGTTATCCCTGGATATAAACTATATCGGAAGGACAGGGAAGGACGTATTGGTGGCGGAGTCACTCTATACGTGAAAGAAGGCATTGAATCCAGCAAGCTCGAAACCCCAAAAGAGGCAGACTCCTCCACAGAATCGTTGTGGGTGGTGATACCATGCCCCAGGAGGGACTTAATACTGGGAACGATCTATCGTCCCCCTGATCAAAATGCTCAGGGAGACCTTGAGATGAGATATGAAATTGAGGAAGCATCCAAACTAGGAAATGTGGTAGTAATGGGTGACTTCAACTACCCGGACATAGACTGGCCGCATATGTGTTCCAGTCATGACAAAGAAGCAAAGTTTCTAGATATTCTAAATGACTATTCCCTAGACCAGTTGGTCATGGAACCGACCAGAGGGACGGCAACCCTGGACTTAATCCTCAGTGGGGACCGGGACCTGGTGCGAGATGTAAGTGTTGTTGAACCGATTGGGAGCAGTGACCACAGTGCTATTAAATTAAACATACATGTAACTGGCCAATTGCCAAGAAAATCCAACACGGTCACATTTGACTTCAAAAGAGGAACCTTCACAAAAATGAGGGGATTGGTAAAAAGAAAGCTGAAAAACAAAGTCCAGAGGGTCACATCACTCAAAAATGCTTGGAAGTTGTTTAAAAACACTATATTAGAAGCTCAACTGGAGTGCATACCGCAGATCAGAAAAGGTACTGCCAGGGCCAAGAAGATGCCAGCATGGTTAACGAGCAAAGTCAAGGAAGCTCTTAGAGGCAAAAAGTCTTCCTTCAAAAAATGGAAGTCTTGTCCGAATGAAGAAAATAAAAAAGAACACAAACTCTGGCAAAAGAAATGCAAGAAGACAATAAGGGATGCTAAAAAAGAATTTGAGGAGCACATTGCTAAGAACATAAAAACCAACAACAAAAAATTCTATAAATACATTCAAAGCAGGAGACCATCTAGGGAGGCGATTGGACCCTTGGATGATAAGGGAGTCAAAGGTGTCCTAAAGAACGATAAGGAGATTGCAGAGAAGCTAAATGAATTCTTTGCATCTGTCTTCACAGTGGAAGATATAGGGCAGATCCCTGAACCTGAACTAACATTTGCAGGAAGGGATTCTGAGGAACTGAGACAAATAGTGGTAACGAGAGAGGAAGTTCTAAGCTTAATGGACAATATAAAAACTGACAAATCACCGGGCCCGGATGGCATCCACCCGACAGTTCTCAAAGAACTCAAATGTGAAATTGCTGATCTGCTAACTAAAATATGTAACTTGTCCCTCGGGTCCTCCTCCGTGCCTGAGGACTGGAAAGTGGCAAATGTAACGCCAATATTCAAAAAGGGATCCAGAGGGGATCCCGGAAATTACAGGCCAGTTAGCTTAACTTCTGTCCCTGGAAAACTGGTAGAAAGTATTATTAAAGCTAGATTAACTAAGCACATAGAAGAACAAGCCTTGCTGAAGCACAGCCAGCATGGCTTCTGCAAGGGAAAGTCCTGTCTCAGTAACCTATTAGAATTCTTTGAGAGTGTCAACAAGCATATAGATAGAGGTGATCCAGTGGACATAGTGTACTTAGACTTTCAAAAAGCGTTTGACAAGGTACCTCACCAAAGACTTCTGAGGAAGCTTAGCAGTCATGGAATAAGAGGAGAGGTCCTCTTGTGGATAACGAATTGGTTAAGAAGCAGAAAGCAGAGAGTAGGAATAAACTGACAGTTCTCCCAATGGAGGGCTGTAGAAAGTGGAGTCCCTCAAGGATCGGTATTGGGACCTGTACTTTTCAACTTGTTCATTAATGACCTAGAATTAGGAGTGAGCAGTGAAGTGGCCAAGTTTGCTGACGACACTAAATTGTTCAGGATTGTTAAAACAAAAAGGAATTGTGAAGAGCTCCAAAAAGATCTCTCCAAACTGAGTGAATGGGCGGAAAAATGGCAAATGCAATTCAATATAAACAAGTGTAAAATTATGCATATTGGAGCAAAAAATCTGAATTTCACATATACGCTCATGGGGTCTGAACTGGCGGTGACTGACCAGGAGAGAGACCTCGGGGTTGTAGTGGACAGCACGATGAAAATGTCGACCCAGTGTGCGGCAGCTGTGAAAAAGGCAAATTCCATGCTAGCGATAATTAGGAAAGGTATTGAAAATAAAACAGCCGATATCATAATGCCGTTGTATAAATCTATGGTGCGGCCGCATTTGGAATACTGTGTACAGTTCTGGTCGCCTCATCTCAAAAAGGATATTCTAGAGTTGGAAAAGGTTCAGAAAAGGGCAACCAGAATGATCAAGGGGATGGAGCGACTCCCTTACGAGGAAAGGTTGCAGCATTTGGGGCTTTTTAGTTTAGAGAAAAGGCGGGTCAGAGGAGACATGATAGAAGTGTATAAAATTATGCATGGCATTGAGAAAGTGGATAGAGAAAAGTTCTTCTCCCTCTCTCATAATACTAGAACTCGTGGACATTCAAAGAAGCTGAATGTTGGAAGATTCAGGACAGACAAAAGGAAGTACTTCTTTACTCAGCGCATAGTTAAACTATGGAATTTGCTCCCACAAGATGCAGTAATGGCCACCAGCTTGGACGGCTTTAAAAGAAGATTAGACAAATTCATGGAGGACAGGGCTATCAATGGCTACTAGCCATGATGGCTGTGCTCTGCCACCCTAGTCAGAGGCAGCATGCTTCTGAAAACCAGTTGCCGGAAGCCTCAGGAGGGGAGAGTGTTCTTGCACTCGGGTCCTGCTTGCGGGCTTCCCCCAGGCACCTGGTTGGCCACTGTGAGAACAGGATGCTGGACTAGATGGGCCACTGGCCTGATCCAGCAGGCTCTTCTTATGTTCTTATGAAGTTCAGCAATACATGCTTCTATTAATCCCCACAAGTATTTTAATTATTTCCAAAGCGTAAAGTAGGCACATGAAGTTTCCTGGAAGATTTAGCTTCTTCCCCCAATAGCAACATTTATTTAAATACCCAAGCTTTTAGGCTACCACCAACTTCCACTTCATCTTGCCCACAGCAACTGATCTAAATTACTGGATGAAATAAAGGAAACAAGGGTTACATACAGAACATGTACTGAAAGATGACCCATTGGGAAAAAAATGTGAACCACAAACACAGGTTGGGCTGTTTGCTTGGCTGCACAGAACAGTTATAACAGAGAATGAACAAGTGCTGAATCTATTATTATTTATTTCCTGCCCTTCCTCCCAGCAGGAGCCCAACTTAACAGTATGATTTCAACTTAACAGTATGATTTTATTCATTTTTACTGGTATTCATTCATTTTCACACTGTCCCTCTTCCAAAGGAGCTCATCACGATTCACCCTCAATACACATACAGACTTTATTCTTACAACAATTCTATGAGGCACATGAAGGTGAATGACAGTAAACAGCCCGATATTCATTAGTGTAGTGGCAAATTCAGAAGTGCAGGGTCATGCCAAGCCCCCTCACAGCCACGCCTCTCACTTGCTTGCTTGCTCTCTGTCATCATCTCCACGTTCCTCAGTCCTTCCCGTGCATGCCTTCTCCCACAACAACAGATGTTCCTAGGAGCCAATCAGCACAATAGGGAGAGTGCTACCTACCAAGAAGAGTCTTCTCAGTGGCTGACTCAGCTCCTTTCACTCCGATTGGCTTTAATCAGCAGGAAAAGGACAAACAAGCATGTTAGAAGATTCTTATCAGTGGATAGCATAGTCCCCTTTCATGCTGATTGGCTCATAGGACACTGGAGACATAGGGCACCCTGCTCCCCTCCTGGGACCTTCCTCCCTAAAAAAGTAATGGGCCTAAGACACACACACCCAAGACCCTGAACAACTACACCCTTGGCAACATCACACAGTTTAGTTGGGCGATAGTAAGGGGATTCAAAGATGGATCTCCCCATGCCAAGTGCAACACTCACATCTCTATACCAGCTCACAATAAGAACATATGAAGCTACCTTAAACCGACTCAGACAATTGGTCCACCTAAGTCAATACTGTCCACACTGGCAGCAGCTTCAGGCCAGGGGCATTTCCAGTCTTACCCAGATATGCCATTAAAGAATTCTAAACTTAGGGATTTGTTTTTAGGACCAGAACTGAACTGAGCTCACAGTCAATCCACATAAAAATCTGTGCCTGATTACACCCCATTCCTTGCACCAGCTTTCTTCATTTCAGCAGTATAATTTATTCTAATTTACTATTCACTGTATGTATGAATTGCCCTTCCTCCAACAGAGCCTAGGGCAACATGCAAAAAAGAATATATATATATACAGATATATATCAATGATTAAAACAAATACAAACCTAAAATATTTATTGTAGGAACAGTCACGGGGGGGGGGGGTTATTTTGTTACAATCCGGAGTCAGAAATCCTTGCTGATCTACTTCCAGTTTGTCCAGAAATCTAGCAATAGACTCTAATCTGCCTTTTGCTAATCTAACCCACAAGGTTATTAAGGTCCCTCAGGCAAATTACTATTCAATCACTCTTACCGTGATCATCCCCTTCTGTAATACAAGGATAATGTTTTATACATTTTGTAAGAATATTTATAAACCACCAACTTGTTTGAAATATGATGATGAGATACAATAAAATCATTAAAATGTCATAAAATTATAAAAAACAGAACGAATGGCCAACAGTGAATCAATTCTCTAAAAACACTCTATGAAACAAAAGTGTTTTCAGCAGGCGAGAACATATTGGAATTGTAGGTGATTTCAAAAGGAACCGTGTTACAATTTACTTATTATTTATTTATTTATTTATTCTTTGATTTGTATCCCGCCCTTCCTCCCAGCAGGAGCCCAGGGCGGCAAACAGAAGCGCTAAAAACACTTTAAAACATCGTAAAAACAGACCTTAAAATACATTAAAAGAAAACAACTTTAAAAAAAAAAAGCTTTAAAAACATCTTTTAAAAAGGGTTTAAAACATTATTAAGAAAACATTACCAAGCAAGCAACTTGTGCAACTACACTAAAAACCTTGGTTCGCATAGAAACTAAGCAAATATGAATACTGCCAAAATGAGTACTTTGAGCCCTCAGTGGGCCCTGTGCATAGAACCATCAAATTTTAGATTTGGAAGAGATGATACACATGCCAAGTATTATTATTGTGATTGGAGGCTCGGCTCTCACTCAGAGATGAAACTAAGGTCACATTCACAACATACATTTATTTCACTATAATTCCACTTCAAACAGTTACGGCTTCCCCCAAAGAATCCTGGGAAGTGTTGTCTGTGAAGGGTGCTGGGAGTTGTTAGGAGACCCCTATTGCCCTCACAGATCCACAATTCTCAAGAGTTCCCTGGGAAGAGGGACTGGCTGTCAAACCACTCTGACAACTGTAGCTCTGGGAGGAGAGTAGGAGTCTCCTAACAACTCTCAGCACCCTTCACAAATGACACTTCCCAGGATTCTTTAGGGGAATCATGACTGTTTGAATTGGAAAAATAGTGGAATAAATGTATGGCATGGATATGGCCTAGGATGCATTGATATGAAGGAAGACACGGTCATTTACCTGGAGCATCAGCTCACAGTCTTCTCTGCCGACAAATATCATCTCCCGAGGGAGCCGGTGGCGAATGCCAGCACTGCTTACCAGGAACCATGACGTCACACTCATTTTGGTGTTTGGCACTTCAACTTTTCACCATCCTAGATATGAGAGGGAGAAAAAAAATGTTGCAGATAAATTTGTGGAGCTCAGTTTCACCTACAGTAGAGGAGGGTGAACCTATTCCTTACATTTATAGTTTACCTTTCCTCCAAGGAGCTCAAGGTGGGCTCCTGCTGGGAAGAATGGTGGGGGATAAATGAAATAATAAATAAATAAAGCCCTATATGGCTTGGATCCAGGCTATCTGTTAGACCGTATCTCCCTATATGAACCTGCCTGGGCTTTGAGCTCTGCAGGAGAGGCCCTTCTCTCAATCCCAACACCCTCACAAGCACGACTGGTGGGGACGCGAGATAGGGCATTTTCGGTGGCTGCCCCTAGGCTTTGGAATTCCCTTCCAGGGAGGCAAGAATGGCTCCCTCCCTGCAGTCCTTCCGTCAGCAGGTGAAAACTTTTTTATTCCGAAAGGCTTTTGGAACTGTTGGTTCCTAAGGATGGGGTTTGAAGAGGGTGTTGTATTGTTTTACTGTTTTATCTATACTATTTTAAATTGAGTTTGAATTACTCCAATTGTATATTTAAATGGTTTTATGATTGTGCATAGTTTAATTGTAGTCTAATGTAGCTTTTTTGCATGCTTGTAAGTTATATGTACTTTTATATTTGGAAGCCGCTTTGAGTTCCAGTCCTTGGAAAAAGAACGGGATAATAATAATAATAATAATAATAATAATAATAATACATGGTTCTCCCCTCCCCATTTTATCCTCACAATAACCCTGTGAGGTATGCTAGGCTGAGAGACAGTGACTGGCCACCCAGTGAGCTTCATGGCTAAGTGGGGATTTGAACCCTGGTTTCCCAGGTCATAGTCCAACACCTGAACCATTACACTAATGTCAGGATCTACTTAGTTTTTTACTGGTACCACAAGACCTACCAGCTGGAGTCAAGAGCGAATGATACACTTAAAATTAAAGAATTCTGAGCCCAGGAATTTGTTTTGAGTACCAAAACCGAGCTGAGCTCATAGTCAATCCACACTCCTAGTTCTCCTCCAACTTTCTTTGTTTCAACAGTATAATTTAGTGGAGGGGGTGTCATTTTGTTGTTGCCATTATTAAATAATTGGGAGTCAGAATTCCTCGCTGATCTACTTCAAAATCGCCCAAGAGATCTGCCAATGAATGCTGATCCACCTCTGCCCAACTCTGGTCTACAGTGTAGACTCTACACTGAAAAGGAAGTTCTCACAGAATTCTGCACACAGAATATATATATATATATATATATATATATATATATATATATATACATATATATATATGTACTTATATATATATACTTATATATATATATATATATATACACACACACACACAAGTAGGAGGGGCTGGTCATATTCTGGCCCACACAAACCAATCACCAGTTTCTATGCTAGAAAAAATCCTCTAGAATAGATTACAGAGCAGTGCCCTTCTTCCCTCGTTACTACCTGCCCGTCATCAAAAAGGTCCACCTCAGGCTCTAAGAAACACCAAACATTATACATGAGAGGCTTTGACTTTACATAACCTGGCTTGCTCCTGAGCCTTCAACAGCAGCCTACCACATGGACATTTAACAAGTGCCACCTTCCTCACCCCTTGTCTCTACACCTCTGGTCAGAACAGGGATGAGGCACCTGTGGCCTTCCAGATGTTGCGAGGCTGCATCTCCTGACAGCCCCAACTAGCATGGCCAGGGGCAATGGGAGTTGTAGTCCAACAACATCTGGAAAGCCACCATTTCTCCATTCCTGGTTAAGACTGTTGGGACTGACTGGGGAGATCTGGGCTCAGATCCCCATTCAGTCATGGAGCTCATTAGGTGAGTTGAAGGAGTCACTCGCTCTTAGTCTAACCTGTGGCCTGGGGAAGGGCTTTGGCTCAGTGGCTGAGCATCAGCTTTACATGCAAAACATCTCAGGTTCAATCCCCAGCATCTCCAGGTGGCGCTGGGAAAAACAGCCTGCCTGAAACCCTGGAGAGCTTCCACCAATCAGTGTAGACAATACTGTAGTAGATGGACCAATGGCCTGATTCGGCACAAGGCAGCTTCCTACATTCCTACTTATAACAACCCAATTATATAACTAGACAATGGGAAGAGACCATGTGAGCTGTCCTGAGCCACTGAAGCATTTCTAAACTGTGTAATATTCAAAACCCCTAAGAGGTGTACAAAAATCCAAACGTAAACACAATCAAACAGTAGCATAAAAATAGAGATGGAAGACAGAAATCTAGGGATAACATGGCCCAATCCTAAGGGACAGGGAAAGCCTGGACAAAAAGATACAGTCGTTGTGAGACATCTGAAGCAATTGATGGGTGATGCTTATTTTTAAAAAATGTAATAAATACATTTCTGTGTGTTTGGCTGCTGTGAAAGGGGGAGTGTCAAAGCTATTATGTTCCAACTTCCTACTTTTTATAAATCCCTATGGGTGGGGGAGGTGGACAGGATTTAACATTTCAAGAAAACTAACATATTAAGGAGAAAGGGCCCCTCACAGCAGGGCTGGTAGGGAGGAAAGATCTCCTGTACGGAAGATTTCACTTGTAAATTTGCTCCCTTTGCACCTCATCAAATAATTCAAAGCAGCTCCCCCCCCCCATGCCTGCAATTCCATGTCAGTGCAACATTTGATGACTGGAATAAGCGCTCTTTGGAATAAGTACACATGCCATTTTAAAAGGTGCTGTACCTATCTGCTAACATTATCTATAGGGCTGTTGTGGAACATATATAGCTTTTTTCTTCCTGTATAAATTGAGCGATGACCAGTTCAGATCTGCTGTGAACTTGGAAAGACCCCAATTAGATGTCTACCCTCCCAAGCGTCTAGTAGAATTTACCCAGGTCAGGGGCAGGGAACCTTTTTCAGCCCAAGGGCCGCGATGCCTCCTGGGCAATCTTCTGGGGGCCACACACCTGTAGTGAGCAGGGCAATGACTGTAAATTTAACCTTCGTACAGAAGGCTAGTTTCTGCACACACTCACACAACCCTCTCTGTCCTCCAGAATTCAAAAGGCATTATCAGAGTTCAAGGACACCTGCATTGGATTCCTGCATTGAGCAGGGGGTTGGACTTGATGGCCTTATAGGACCCTTGCAACTCTACTATTATTCTATGACAAACTGCAGCTAGGTAAAAACACTCAAGGAGGATGCAAAAGGGCTAGGAATATAGGAATACACTGCCTTATACCAAATCAGATCAGTGGTCCATCTAGCTCAGTACTGTCTACACTGACTGGCAGCAGCTCTCCAGGATTTCAGGCAGGGTTCTCTCCCAGCCTTATCTGGAGATGCTGGGGATTGAACCTGGGACCTTCTGCATGCAAGTCAGATGCTCTACCTCTGAGCTACGGCCCTTCCCCAAAGGGCAGGTGAGGGGCATGGCCTGGGAAAAGGGGTGTAGAATGGAAAGAGTCCCAAAGGGCCAAATAGAAAAGCTCAAAGGGGATTATTTGGCTTTGGGGCCTGAGATCCCTCACGCAGCGCCTACTCCTTCGCATCACCACACTCCAGGTTTCCCAACCTCATTGCCTGCAGTTGGCAGGGAAGGAAGGAAACAAGGAACTTTATGATGTCAGGATACAGGCAAGTTTTACTTGTGTTTTCATTGATGCAAAGATGTATCACTGACCACTAAAGTCAGGATCATTCAGACCATGGTATTGCCGATCTCTGTGTATGGATGTGAAAGTCGGACAGTGAAAAAAGCGGATAAGAGAAAAATCAACTCATTTGAAATGTGGTGTTGGAAGAGAGCTTTGCGGATACCATGGACTGCAAAAAAGACAAATAATTGAGTGTTAGAACAAATTAAACCAGAACTATCACTAGAAGCTAAAATGATGAAACTGAGGTTATCATAATTTGGACACATAATGAGAAGACATGATTCACAAGAAATGACAATAATGCTGGGAAAAACAGGAGGGAGTAGAAAAAGAGGAAGGCCAAACAAGAGATGGATCGATTCCATAAAGGAAGCCACAGACCTCAACTTACAAGCTCTGGACAGGGTAGTTCATGACAGATGCTATTGGAGGTCACTGATTCATAGGGTTGCCATAAGTTGTAATTGACTTGAAGGCACATAACAACAAAGAACAAATTAAACCAGAACTATCGTTAGAAGCTAAAATGATGAAACTGAGGTTATCATACTTTGGACACATCATGAGAAGACATAATTCACTAGAAAAGACAATAATGCTGGGAAAAACAGGAGGGAGTAGAAAAAGACAGCCATCTGTTAGGAATGCTTTGATTTGGATTCCTGCATTGAGCAGGGGGTTGGACTTGATGGCCTTATAGGCCCCTTCCAACTCTACTATTCTATGATTCTAAGAGGAAGGCCAAACAAGAGATGGATTGATTCCATAAAGGAAGCCACAGACCTGAACTTACAAGATCTGAACAGGGTGGTTTATGACAGATGCATTTGGAGGTCACCGATTCATAGGGTCTCCATAAGTCGTGACTGACTTGAAGGCACATAACAACAAACAGAAGGGGGAAGCATGGGGGGGGGAGATAAGCATGTGACTGCCATTTCTATCTATTTCTATCTATTTTGGCTCCAGGCAGCTGTCTGCCTCAGCCCCCACTCACAATCTGTTGTACGGGGTAATAATACTGGCCTACCTTAAGGGCTGTTGTTAGGAGGCCTACTAAGATATTACAGTTGCATAGGAAGCTGGCTTATCCTGAGTCAGGCCACTAGTCCATCTAGCCCAGTATCATTCACACTGACTGGAAGGGCCTCTCTGGGGCTTCAGGCAACAGGTCCCTCCCAGCCCTACCTAGAGATGCTGGGGATCGAATGAGAGACTTTCTGCATCCCAAGCAGATGTTCCACCACCAAGCTATGGGCCTCCTCCAGAAAGTGGTTAAACTCTGGTCTCACACTTTCCTGCTTTTGACCCTGCCTATCACCACTCCCTCTTCCAGTGCATGCAAGGAGCTGCAGGCACATGTTGGCATCTGTTGCTAGGAGGAATGGAATAAACACGCAGAGCAAGCGCCTATTGGCCCACAAACGCAGAGACAAGTCCGAGCAGCAACCGAAGATTGCAGCTCTTTTTTCTTCACAGTTTGGCAGCTGTAGCTTTAATCAGCTCTCTCTAACCCTGAGCAGCAGATACCGCCACAACTAACACTTATTATGGACATTTTGCCAGGAAGATGGGAAGATTTAAAGGGAAACGCACAAGCAAGGCACACAGATCAAGGCCACCATAATCCAGCTGATTTTTTTCCCCAGAAGAAGAGAGAAGGGTGAGAAGGGGGGGTTGGTTGGTTGGTTAAAGGAAGCACATGCTCAGAAAAGCATCACAACAGGGAGGCAGACAAGCGCCAAGACCCACACAGGAATGGGCTCAAGGATAGTTAATACACAGGCTGCCACCAGGTGCCAGTTCAACTGGCTAGGCCGGGCGATTCCTACCAGATCTTGCCACCATTGCGACGCCACTGCCAGCAGCCATCCACACCCAAGGAAAGGCGTGTGGGGAATCTGAAGCTGCACCACCCGCCCAACCCAAGGTGTAACAAACAATAAAGCCGCCAGGCAGGCAGCAGGAGAAATCTGTGCCTCTTTCGCCATGCGTTTGACAGGTGGGCAGGTGGGGGGGTGGGGGAAGGGAGACAGAGAGCCTTCAAATCCTGGCTGAGGCTGGGGGGGGGGATGACTAGCCTGGAGAGACCCTCATCTCTTTGTTCAGGAAGAAGTCTGGGGCAGCAGCAAGGAATCAAAGCTGTGAAGGAGTTTGACTCCCCTGCAAGGAAGGGGTGGAGAAAAAAGTATATTATTTTGGCAGAAAGCTAGCAAGGGAAAGAGCAGGGGAAGGGGAGGGGAGAGAGAATAGGAGCTCCCCAATTCCACTGATCTCCTACCCCTAGCTAAAATCTGCCTCTTCTCCTTTTCTCTCCCCAGGGCAAGAGAGGTAGTGAGGCCTCCTCCCTGCCACGCCTGACCTACTGGTCCCCAAACGGCCTTCTCCAACAGCTGTGCCCCCGCCTGACCCTCAGGACCACAAAGTCGACCCCAGTGGCTCTGGGGACGCCAGTTGGGAAAGGGCCGGCTACGATTCCCCCTCCCCTCTTTGCGCTGCCTTCCTTTACCTGGGCCGAGCTCAAATCGCGGCCCCCGCGGCCATCTCCCCCCTCCCCCTATCGTGGTTCCTCCCCCACCCCACAGACACATCTTTTCGCTCCATCTGCGTCCCCATCCAGTCTGGCATTCTCAGCCAACCCCTCCCACCCACCTCCTTGTGTGTGTGTGTGTGTGTGAGAGAGAGAGAGAGAGAGAGAGAAAGAGAGAGAGAGAGAGAAAGAGAGAGATCTGGCCAGCCTCCACCAGCACTACACCGTCCTTCAAAAAACAAACCAACCCACAAATCCTCCAAGAGGTCTGACTCCCCATCCTCACCACCCCCTCCTCCCAGCCCCGATCCTGCAGCAGAGAGACGGCGCGCCCTTCTCGCCTTCTCCGCAGTCACTGCCCGGCTCTCAAGCCCCGCAGGCAGCCAGGCAAGCAGGCCCTGGACCCGGCAGGACTGGCTGGTGCATCGCAGCGCATCCAGGTGCTGTCTTGGTTGGCGGAGGCCGCAGGCCAAAGCCCAGAAGGCAGGATCAGCTGTTTCCTGTCTGCGGAGCGGACCCGCACTCCCTCTAAGCACCGAGCCTAGCTGCCCGCCTGGCTGCCTTCCCCGGGTCGGGTGGGTGCTCAGCCTTTTCCCCGGTCCTCGGCCCAGCCTTACCCTGTGCCTGCAGTCTGGCGGCTCCCGCTTTCTGCCCTCCAGCGCTGCGCCAGGTGCAGGGCGCTCGATCCAAGCCCAGGGCGGCGGCGCAGCGTCAGCCTCTAGCCTCCCCGGCCAGGAGCTGCGGTTATGCCATCGCGCGCAGGTTCTGCCTCCGTCTTCTCGCAAGGGTCCCTTCTCGCTCCGGCTGCTGCCCAGGGAGGACAAGAGCAGCCCCGCCGCCGCCTGCGCTTACTTGCACAGCAGGTTCCAGACGTCAGGAGGCGGCTCTTCGCTCCTCCCTCCCCCCTCCCGGTACTCCAAGCCCAGCCCGGCCCTTCCCTCTCGGCCGGCTCCAGCAGCAAGCGGCCAGGTTAGATCAGGTGACGATGTGGTGGGTTAAACATTACAAACGCGTCGTTCGCGCCGATGCGCCACCACGGTGCAACCTCAGTAGCGTCGCGCTGGTAGAGACGGCACAGGCGGTCTCCCTCGGCGGGGAAGAAGGAGTTTGGTTGCAATGGCAGAGCGGGTTGGTTGGAACACCCCGTGGGCGGGTTCGGCGAGGAGGAGCACGCCGCCGTGTCTCTTTTCCGTCTGGAAGCCATCGGACGAGACGGGAGGCTTGGTGGAGGGGAGGATGCCATTTTTTATTCTGTACAAAGCGAGCAACCCACGTGAGACCTCTTCACTCCCCCTTTGGCTAGTACTTGCCAGAAAACTGGAGGGTGCCCATGCAAATCCAGAGCAATGGAAGGGAAGACATTTCCGCAGGTCATCTAGGGTTTTGCCATGCAGGTATAGGCCGCCACTGGCAGGCCTGGTGTAGCATCACCCTTACCGGGTTTCAATTTGGCCAAGTCAGCGCTAAGATCTCTACCTGTTAACTATTTCGTTATGAACACAAAAACATTCGACGTTGCCTTATACTGAGCCAGACGATTGGCCCATCTAGCTCAAGATTGTCTGCACTGATTGAAAGCAGCTCTAAGGGGCCTCAGGGCAAGGGATATTTGTACCCCTACCTGGAGATGCCGTGGATTGAACCAGAGGCCTTTTGCGTGCAATGGAGAGGCTCTACCACTGAGTTATCACCATTCCCCATATACTGTGTTGTTGTGCTCCATATCATGGCATAGACAATGGTTGTTGGTGCCCCAAAGTGGCACCAAAACAACTGTCCTCCCACTGTTCAACTGGGGCAGTTCACCAATTCTTGACTTAGGCTCCACTGCTCATTGGGGCAGGATAGCACTAACATGTTTTGTCCCATTGCTGAAACAATGGTACTAGCTTCCAATCAGCTACCAGGCTATGTCCAAGGTGCTGGTTTTTGTGTACAAAGCCCTATACAGCTTGGGACCAGGATACCTGAAAGACCGTGTTATCCCTTATATACCCAGTCAATCACTGCGCTCTGCAGGTGAGGGCCTCCTGCAGATACCAGCTTATCAGGAGGTCCATTCTACACAACATAGGAAGCAGATCTTCAGTGTTATGGCACCAGTGCGTTGGAATTTCCTCCCCTTAAATATCAGACAGGCATCATCTCTGTTACCTTTTTGGTGCCTACTGAAGACCTTCCTCTTCCAACAAGCCTATTAAGTAGAGACCTTTATCCCAGTCTGTGTCTGTATGGGAATGGTTTTTTAAATATTCTTTTTAAAAGGTTTGTTATAAAAGATGTTTTTTATTATTTGTTGTTTGCAACCCTGGGCTCCTTTTGGGAGGAAGGGCAAGATATAAATTCAATAATAATAATAATTCTTAAAAAGCATGGTGGACATAAACCATGATCAGTGGCTCACAAGCATTGCATGAGAGAGTGTGCTGGAAGTCAAACTTTGCCGTCTTGTGAGTTTAGTGCTGTTGAACTGGATTAACATAAGACCATATGAAGAAACCTGCTGGATCAGGCCAATGGCCCATCTAGTCCAGCATCCTGTTCTCACAGGGGCCAACCAGATGCCCCAATGGGAAGCCTGCAAGCAGGATCTGAGTGCAAAGAGTGCTCTTCCTTCCTGCAGTTTCCTGCAACTGGTATTCAGAAACATACTCCCTCCAACAGTGGTGGTAGAACAAAGCCATCATGGCTGCTGGGGCAACCTTGTTCTCTTTTGCTGTACAGGGCAGGACTAAAACCCATTGGTGGGATCTTGCAGGGAGATAGATTGTGGCTACACATCAGAAGAAACTTCCTAAGGGTAAGAGCCATTGCCTCAGGAGGTGGTGGGTTCTCCTTCGCTGAAGCAGAGGTTGTGCAGCGATCTGTCAAGAGTACTGTAGTTGCAGCCTGCACTATAATCCCTGCATTGAACAAGGAGGATGGACTAGATGACCTCCAAGGTCTTAAACTCTGTGTTTCTATGAGATGGAAAATCCCTATCTGCATCTGATGTAGCCCTTGATTCATTTAGCTAGCTCAATCCTGAAGGCTTTGCGTGGAAGGTAACATTAAAAATGCAAGTAAATGAAAACCAAATTAGATCTGTAATCCTGTGCACACCAACCTGGAAGTAAATCCCATTGAACACAGTGGGACTTTCTACTGAGTAAGTACACACCCAGACCTATATACACTTAGCCTTTGTCTCCAAATAAAAAGCTCTTTGCAATTCTTCCAAAAGATGCTGTGATTCTGACTCTGGCAAATCCTCAGCAACAGCCATCAAGAACCTTACTTTCCTGTATTTGCTCTGTCCATCAATTTGACAGACAGAGAAGCTCTTAGTAGATTTCAAAGAGCAAACTGGGGAATAAAGACAGAGGAAGTCCCTTAGGTAAGCTGCTGCCTATACCCAAGCATTTTAGAGTATTTTTCTCCTTCTGTGAAGAAACTGGAGAGCCAGTGTGGTGTAGTGGTTCAGGTGTTGGACTATGACCTGGGAGACCAGGGTTCAAATCCCCACACAGCCATGAAGCTCAGTGGGTGACCTGGGGCCAGTCACTGCCTCTCGGCCTCAGAGGAAGGCAGTGGTAAAACACCTCTGAATACTGCTCACCATGAAAACCCTATTCATAGGGTCGCCATAAGTCGGGATCAACTTGCAGGCCATTTTCATGAAGAAATTGAAGAAAAGTCATCTCAAGCCTATCGCCCTGCCATCTAAACTCCAGCTTTAACCTCAGTTTATAAACCACAGCCAAATCAGATTGCTAGATAATTGAGTTTTCTGTTGGGGGTTATGTACTTTGGTTTCATGTCACCTTCCATTCAAAGGGTCATTTGCTGAGTGTTGCCACATCTTGATCTCCTTAGTGCCAAGGAGCTACCAGGTAGGCCATCTTGATGTTCATGCCATCCAGCTAACTAAATTATTATTTCTGGTCCCAGTAATCTGCTAGACAGGGATTAGCTAAACAGGGTGAAATTCCTCTTAAATCAAGTTCCTTGGCACAGCCATGCAAGGCAGCTGTGCAACCAAGTCACTTGGACTGATATTCCTTGAAGGAATGTATTCAACAGCTATCAACACGGGACTGGGCTAATCTTGGGGCTTTGCAAATTTATGCAAATACTTTGTTAACAAAGGATGCCATGTTTATAACAAGGGGATTAATGGTAAGCAACTCATGTGTTTGTATGTGTTTTTTTAGTTGCTGCTGGTGTTTGTTGAAAACATCCTGAAATGAATTGCAGTGTTAATGAATGTCCTGTCTTGATTCTTCTTCTTGAGATGGCTGTTTGTGTCCTGTTACCTCGTAGTTAGGAGGGTCCACCACATATTAGGGGCAGATTGAATTTGTCAAGGATTATCAATACCTCGGCACAGTCATTAACCAAAATGGAGACAATAGTCAAGAAATCAAAAGAAGGCTAGGACTGGGGAGGGCAACTATGAGAGAACTAGGAAACGTCCTCAAATGTAAAGATGTATCACTGAACACTAAAATCAGGATCATTCAGCCTGTGGTATTCCCGATCTCTATGTATGGATGGGAAAGTTGGACAGTGAAAAAAGCAGATAAGAGAAAAATCAACTCATTTGAAATGTGGTGTTGGAGGAGAGCTTTGTGCATACCATGGACTGCAAAAAAGACAAATAATTGGGTGTTAGAACAAATTAAAACAGAACTGTCACTATAAGCTAAAATGATGAAACCGAGATTATCATACTTTGGACACATAATGAGGATGTGATTCACTAGAAAAGACAATAATGCTGGGAAAAACAAGG
This sequence comes from Rhineura floridana, assembly GCF_030035675.1. Classification (NCBI taxonomy): domain Eukaryota; kingdom Metazoa; phylum Chordata; class Lepidosauria; order Squamata; family Rhineuridae; genus Rhineura; species Rhineura floridana. Next base: position 221,830,003 of record NC_084481.1, read on the forward strand.
GAGTAGAAAAAGAGGAAGACCAAACAAGAGATGGATTGATTCCATAAAGGAAGCCACAGACCTGAACTTACAAGATCTGAACAGGGCGGTTTATAACAGATGCTATTGGAGGTCGCTGGTTCATAGGGTCGCCATAAGTCAAAATCGACTTGAAGGCATATAACAACAACACAAGTGTAGTACAATGTGTGATAAGATGATTGGGCTCTATTTTCCTGGAGCTGCAGGTGATGGCAAGTTGCCAAGAGAATTTTCAAACAGTGATCCTCTGAAGACTTTCCTGGGAGTAAGCCTCATTGAACACAGTAAGACTTCCACATAAATGTGCACAGGATTGCACCACATATGTTCTTTCTATGTTGGAGTGCTTCCAGACAAGGCCTTAATTTGCAAAGGTATTGCTGAGATACTGTAAATGGGTTGTTAGCACCAGGGTTGTTGTTTTTCCCCCTTACCAGATTTTCCCTGAAAGATTAAATCTAGATTAAATGGGAGGAAAATACAGGCTGGCATTTTGATGCCAACAAGGTCATGTGAATGCTGCATAACTTGCAATCATGAGGAGCACTGACCCCACAATAAGTACCTGTCTGGAAGCACTCTTGCTCTCAAGCTAGAAAATCTCTCTTAAGATCAGGATTTAACACCCCTGCTTTAAGAATGAAAAAGCATCCACTAAAGCAGCCTTTTGCAGCTTTGTAGTTTGCCAGATCTCTGTGAACATCACTTATCATCAAATTACGACTTCCTTAATAGTGATTTGGTAGCTAGTCAAGAAATCCTTTGTTAGGGAGATTGCTTGTTAATAGCCCAAAATAGTTGGCTGATCGGAACTAATTGTTAGAAGATGGTCTTTAGATACCTGGAGATCTATTAAGATATCCCATGCAAGTAAAGTAATGCTCAAGATTCTACAACAAAGGCTTTTACCATATATGGAGCAAGAAATGCCAGACGTCCAAGTTGGATTTAGAAAGGGAAGAGGCACCAGAGATCATATTGCAAATATACATTGGATAATGGAACAGAGCAAGGAATTTCAGAAGAAAATCACCCTGTGCTTTATAGACTACAGCAAAGCCTTTGACTGTGTAGATCATGAAAAACTATGGAATGCTTTAAAAGAAATGGGGGTGTCACAGCATCTGATTGTCCTGATGCACAACCTATACTCTGGACAAGAGGCTACTGTAAGGACAGAATATGGAGAAACCGATTCGTTCCCCATCGGAAAGGGTGTGAGACAGGGGTGTATTTTATCACCCAATTTGTTTAATCTGTACGCAGAACATATCATATGGAAAGCAGGATTGGACCAAGATGAAGGAGGTGTGAAAATTGGAGGGAGAAACATCAATAATTTAAGATATGCAGACGATACCATAGTCTTAGCAGAAACCAGTAATTTGAAACGAATGCTGATGAAACTTAAAGAGGAAAACACAAAAGCAGGACTACAGCTGAACGTCAAAAAAGACTAAAGTAATGACAACAGAATTATGTAATTTTAAAGTTAACAATGAGGACATTGAACTTGTCAAGGATCAATACCTCGGCACAGTCATTAACCAAAATGGAGACAACAGTCAAGAAATCAGAAGAAGGCTAGGACTGGGGAGGGCAACTATGAGAGAACTAGAAAAGGTCCTCAAGTGCAAAGATGTATCGCTGAACACTAAAGTCAGGATCATTCAGACCATGGTATTCCTGATCTCTATGTATGGATGTGAAAGTTGGACAGTGAAAAAGGCGGATAAGAGAAAAATCAACTCATTTGAAATGTGGTGCTGGAGGAGAGCTTTGCACATACCATGGACTGCAAAAAAGACAAATAATTGGGTGTTAGAACAAATTAAACCAAAACTATCACTAGAAGTTAAAATGATGAAATTGAGGTTATCATACTTTGGACACATCATGAGAAGACATCATTCACTAGAAAAGACAATAATGCTGGGGAAAACAGCAGGGAGTAGAAAAGGAGGAAGGCCAAACAAGAGATGGATTGATTCCATAAAGGAAGCCACAGACCTGAACTTACAAGATCTGAACAGGGTGGTTCATGACAGATGCTCTTGGAGGTCGCTGATTCATAGGGTTGCCATAAGTCGTAATCAACTTGAAGGCACATAAGAACAACAACAACAACAGATCTCTTTTGGGTGTCAGCTGTCTATGGGTGGTGAAAGTGACCTCCTCCCAACTAAGGGGACAGGGCATATGTGAATGGGTGTGAAAAACAGCCAATTTTGCTGTTTTGGAAAAGTCAGAGGCTGCATTCAGACATCATGATAAAACTATGATTTAGCATGACAGGAATGAGTCTAGCCTTCCCTCTGGCTCACATGCTCCCCCTTCACCTCTGTCATTCTGCTTATGATTAAGTTAGTGATGTCCAAATCTGAAACTGTGCTTAACCCTTACTATGGTTTGTTGAAACAGACCAGCTTGATAACCCAAAGTTTGGATTGGATTCCTGCATTGAGCAGGGGGTTGGACTTGATGGCCTTATAGGCCCCTTCCAATTCTGTGATTCTGTGAAGCTGGCTTCTTTCATGCAAACCATAGTTGAGCTTAATCACAGTTTGTCAGACATGGCAAGCTGCACAGTTATTAAAAAACGGAAGTGCACACCTCCAGTCTCTTCACAGCCATGCTAGAAAAGAGCGGGGGTAGTGGGGCCTGGAGAGCGGGCAGGTTTGTTGCCTTCAGATTAACCATGGTTTATCATGTTGTCTGTATGGGACCAGAGAGAGAAAGAGAGCTGTGAACTAAAGTCACCTTAAAGTTGCTATTTTAACTGTTTAGTTTTATTGGAATAGCATATTTTTGTTTTATATTTTATTTACATATGTAAGCCACCTTGGGAGGATTTTGTCCTGAAGGTGGTAGCAAAGAAATGTTATAAATAAATAAGCTCTTATCAAGTCATTGCCCTTGACAGAGAGGCCCATGATTCTCATTGTCATATAACACAATTTGTTGGGGAGATCAGAGATGTGCCAAAGGTCGATTGAAATCTGATATCAAAAAAGGGTCACCTGTTCTGTTCATTCCCTCTGATGGGAATGACCACATCACTGGCATTCATTAACAACAGCACTACATAAATAGAGTTGTAATTTTCTCTGCTTGTAGAGTAATGCATTTGAGTAATGAAGCATTCTTCTCAACCTAAGTTCCTTCAGCATTCAGAAAGAAGACAGCTGTCCAACAAAAAGTGATTCATTAATTTTGTGTTAAACAGTATTCCAAGACCAGTTAACAATAAAAGTCTGATTATGTATGTTGGAAATTCCAAAGGTTCTCATTACTATACAAAATAAACCAAACTTGTACTAGATTTAATCACTTTATTTATTTATTTTGAAGGTCGCCTCATACCTAGTGATCTCTAGGCGACTTTCAATGCATGTTAAAAACAACAACAATATAAAACCAATTTAAAAACATACAATGTAGAAAAAAACCCACACAAAAAGGACTACAACAGTATACCAAAAGCTTGAGTGAAAAAGAAGGTCTTTGCCTGGTGCCTTAAGATGGATAGAGAAGGCACTGGGCGTGCATCCATCTAGCTTGTCCCTAAATCGCTTCTCGCTCCAGGTACAAAAGATGGAAAAGGCCTTTTGCTGCCTGAGACCTCTGCCAATGACATTTGACATATACACAACTATTTTGTTTTATTTGTTTAAAATTTTTATATACTACCTTCCATCCAATTTGGATTCCAGGATAAAGTAGATCAGGTGTGGGGGAACCACTGGGCCTGTGCTACAACTCCCATCAGCCCCAGCAACCATGGCCAATGACGGGGGTGATGGGAGATGTAGTTTAGCAACATCTTGAAAGCCAAAGGTCCCCCACACCTGGTCTAGATAGAGAAATAAGTTATTTATTCAATAATATACAGTAGCAACAACAAAAAGGATAAGATGGTAATTAAATCAATACAGACTAAGGCTTAGGGTGCCTCCAGATGACTTGTTTATTGGGCATTCATCCTGATTTGCTTGCACAAAGCTTACGTGGAGGTTAGACTATATCTGGTGTTTATTGAACATTTATTCTGATTTCTTTGGGGGAGGTTATATGGCAAGAGCAATCCATCCTGATTTGTTTGCAAGGTGGTTATCCATCTTCCCATTCATCAGTCATTTATCCCTCACTTTTTAATCCATGTCTCCATCACTTTCATAACTGCAAGAAATCTGTTAATTTAAAAAAAAAACAACCCTGGATTTGTTGCACTAGGGCATCGGAGTGCTTTAATCCACTTTAATTACTCAGACCTAAATTTCCCAGTATGTGCTTGGATCCCTCCCACAAAATACTGACCTCCTGGAGGCCCCCTTAGACAGTTTTATATGCCTGGGTAAACAAAAAATGTTTTAGCCTGACACCAAAAGCTATACAGAGCAGGCTAGGTTTGGAACCCTGAAGACAGACAGACTAATGTTAGCGTTTTGGAAGAAGCAAAGACCACCAGTGTTGAAACAATGATCCTTTAACATCAACTTCGCTGGACTGGCCCTGTTGTTCGAATGCCGATCTTCCAAAGTAGCTACTTTACTCCCAGAGCTTGGAAAAGTTACTTTTTTGAACTACAGCTCCCATCAGCCTAATCCAGTGGCCATGTTGCCTAGGGCTGATGGGAGTTGTAGTTCAAAAAAGTAACTTTTCCAAGCTCTGTTTACTCCCAACTTAAGAATGGAAAATGGAACATCGGTGGACAGCAAAAGAGGTTTAAAGATGTTCTTAAAGCGAATTTTAAAAAAATGTAACATGAGCATTGAGAACTGGGAAGTCTTGGCCCATGAACGTCCCAAATGGAGGTTGGCTATTACCAAAGGTGCTGTGGACTTCGAAGAAGCACGAATACAGGGCGAATGGGACAAACGAGCTAAGTGGAAGGCACGTCAAACAAATCTTCATTGCGACCATCTTCTACCTGGAAACCTATGTCCTTGCTATGGGAGGCTGTGTGGATCCAGAATTGGCCTCCACAGTCACTTACGAACCCACTGTTAAAGACATTATCTTGGAAGACAATCTTACTCGGCCATGAGTGATCACCAATGAATGAATGAATGAGGTTTGGAAACTCAGTGGGGGGACCAGGGCTGCTGCCTTGTTCCCACCCAGCACCTGTGATGGCCACCTCACTCTGCCCCTGTTTTCTGCTGCTCCCAGATACCTCTTGTTGGACTTCATGCTTCCTCCAGATTTTCCAAGGTACTGTTAACTCCTGAATCACTGACCTGTCTGTTACACTCTCCACTTTTCAGGGGTGTGATCTTGAGTCAACCACCCAGTTCCCTGTGAGCCATGGTGACACTGTTATAGTAACTTGCTATTACATTAGCCCATCATTAACTCTGTCATTTCTTATGAACGTACATTACAGTCTCTTTTCACCCAATGCAGGGGTCATTTAGCTTGCCACTTAACTGGATCTAAACAGGATTTGCCATTTGCCAGCTGAGCTTAATTTATTCATCTAGTTTAGCCTCAGTGCTCCACAGTGGGCAGTTTCAAATGGGAATCAATGGATATAAGAGGAATGTGGAAAGATCCAAGGAGCCAGTTTATTTTTATCTATTTCTTTCTATTCCTTTTAGTTTTTCATACCTCTCACCCTCATTGTGGTGTCTTGCAGGTCAAAAAAATCCTTGAACAAAAAGAACATCCAGTATTGCAGGAGGATAGGATGCTACCTTATATTGAATCAGAATTTTGGTCATAGAATCATAGAATAATAGAGTTGGAAGGGGCCTATAAGGCCATTGAGTCCAATGCAGGAATCCAAATCAAAGCATTCCCGACAGATGGCTGTCCAGCTGCCTCTTGAATGCCTCCAGTGTCGGAGATCCCACTACCTCTCTAGGTAATTGGTTCCATTGTCGTATGGCTCTAACAGTTAGGAAGTTTTTCTTGATGTCCAGTCGAAATCTGGCTTCCTACAACTTGAGCCCATTATTCCATGTCCTGTACTCTGGGACGATTAAGAAAAGATCCCGGCTTTCCTCTATGTGGCAACCTTTCATGTACTTGAAGAGTGCTATCATATCTCCCCTCAGTCTTCTCTTCTCCAGGCTAAACATGCCCAGTCCTTTCAGTCTCTCCTCATAGGGCTTTGTTTCTAGTCCCCTGATCATCCTTGTTGCCCTCCTTGTCTGCATCCTTCTTGAAGTGCGGAGACCAGAACTGGATGCAGTACACAAGATGAGGCCTAACCAGTGCTGAATAGAGGGGAATAAATACTTCAGAAACTATACTGCTGTTAATGCAGCCTAAAATAGCATTTGCCTTTTTTGCAGCCACATCACACTGTTGGCTCATATTCAGCTTGTGATCAAAGACAATTCCAAGATCCTTCTCATATGTCGTATTGCTGAGCCAAGTATCCCCCATCTTATAACTCTGCATTTGGTTTCTTTTTCCTAAGTGTAGAACTATATGGCTAAGTACACTGAGTGGTAGCAGCTCTCTATGATTTAAGAGCATAAGAAGAGCCCTGCTGGGTCAGGCCAAAGGCCCATCTCTTTTATTTATTTATTATTTTATTTATATCCCGCCCTTCCTCCCAGCAGGAGCCCAGGGTGGCAAACAAAAACACTAAAAACACTTTAAAATATCATAAAAACAGACTTTAAAATACATTAAAACAAAACATCTTTAAAAAATTTCTCCAACATCCTATTCTTACAGTGGCCAACCAGATGCCCATGGGAAGCCATCAAACACGACTTGAACACAACATCACTTTCTTCTCCTGCCAGACGTTGTGACTCCAACAGTGGAGTTAGAAGATAGCCATTGTAGCTAGTAGCTATACACTTGATATCTGATGCAACTGCAGCAAGACTCCAAGTCAGGTACAAAGCAAAGCAGGTTTTGCCCAAAGTGGACTGAAATAAAGTGGTCCCCTCTCCAAAGCGCCAAAGTTGGTTCTGAAATAAAAAAGAGTTCTGTATACACCCTTAATTTCCCCCCCTCTCATGATGAAACATTTTCTTTCTTTCTTTCTGATAAGCAAAGTTATCAGTATTCTGAACAGGTAAAACTCTCTCATCCCTTGAAAATACAATATTTTATTAATAGGGTTGCCAAATGACCAAGGTGTGTGTGTGTGACAACAGTCTAAAGTCTTGTGCCTTTAATTGCAGCCTGATCAGCAGAAATTGTCAGAAATGTTCATCATACGGAGATGAATATTACCATCTGCTAATGGCCACAGATCAAGCTGCACTTAAAAACACAGGAGCAGAAGCCCCCCCCCCAAAATGTGGCAAGCTTAATTCTGAAAAGCACACTACTAATTATAAGAAATGTGCTATGGCATTTTAATTTCCTGCAGATGGAGTTCCTGTGCCTTTAACCACTGCACAGCAGGGGAGAAATGTAATATTTTCACCTGGCATGTGTTGTGCAAGAAAAGCTCTGATGGCAATGGTGTCTGGTCCATTAGGGCAAATGGGGCAGTGCCCCCCCAATCTCAGTGTGCCTTATTACTTATATCCAGGCCGGAGGGTGGGGGGATGGCACAGCCTGTCAGCTTCCTCCTCCTTACCCTCAGTGTTGCATTGAAAGCTCAGCAGGGAAGAGGATAGGGGTCAAATTAGCATTAATTGGCTCTGGCTCCACCTGCTTTCCGCCCCTCCAGTCCCAATGGGCACCAGCTGCCACTAAGTAGATAAAAAATGGGGTAACCCCAAAGAACAATGAGGGACCCTGTGTGACCATGTGCCAAAGCTTCTTTCCTTCTACGCTGTTTATCTTTGTGTGGGATTATCTTATTCTTTGCTATCTTCGACAGATCCCTCCATTTCTGATATCTTGGCTGCCAGTGCCATTGCTTCTGCAGTCAAAACAGCACTACCTATGCCCAAGAGAGAGGTATTAGGCTTGGGAGAAACCTGATGTTTCCAAAGGTTCAGTGGTAGGGTTGCCAGGCTCAGGGCCTGAGACTGATCCTGTATCTTTAGGAGAAGAGAAAGTCAGCCAAGCGCAGGTGTTCTGGCAACACTAATGGGAAAAACCACAAGGTGGAATTCTCCCTTCCCACGTCCAACTTTTAAAGATACAGAAGACCTCTTGGAGGCCGGGCCTGGCAACCAAGAGGTCTTCTGTATCTTTAAAAGTTGGGCAGGGGGAAGGGAGAATTCCACCTTGTGGTTTTTCCCATTACAGAGTTGCAAGAACTTTCAAGGAGCTGTCCAAGGTTGTTGCTCAGCACCTTGGACAGCTCCTAGAAAGTTTGGACTAAAACCCAGAGTGGATTCCACTGCCCCACTGACATGGAGGATATGGCAATCATTCCATCCACACAAGGATTTCTCCTTGCGCAACAGAATGATCTCCACCTCTCCTCCCCCTGTGTGCCCCCCAAATCTGTTCTGGGTGTTCTCCCAACCCTCCAGAGAAGATTTGGGGATGACACAGTGCACATGTGGGGGGAGGAGTGGAGAAACCTTGTTGTTGTCTAAGCACTAACATTAGCGCTAGAGCAAAAAGTCAGTTGAATACTGCCCAAAAAGTATAGAAAACATCAGGGGGGGAAACTTTAAAAGGGAGAGTATTCCCAAAACAGGCGAATGAGGGCTGATCCTGCTCAGTGGTCAAGGAATGCCAGGGAGGGGAAAAAAGGGGTGGTGGAATGGAGTGGCTGGAGCCTGGATCAGGGAGCTCTCCACACTGCAATATTTTGTTGCAGGTCCCACTTAACATGTAAAGATTCAGCTGGAAGAATAGTCATTTTGCGGAAGGCAGAGGTAGAGTCTGCTGTGATACTTGCTTTTCTTATAGACAGGTTTGACAATGTCCTCCTTCTGTTATGAATGCCTTCAGGAAAAGAGATAATTATACATCCAAAAGTCATCATCACTCAGGACAAGCCAGTCTGTGCAAAGCAGGGTGAGGCTACTGAGTAATATTATTTATTCTCTAGCTCTCAGACACTGGTGTCTTCTTCACTCGTACTTTTTTTCTTCAAAGAAAGAGCAGACTTTTTTCATTTTTATATATATTATATATTTGCATTTCTTGAGGGTAATTGAAGGGATTTAAAATATCAAAAGCAAAGAAGTGCAGGCACAAGGGAGCCTGATTTTTTTTAAAATGCAATGTCCTTGGCATGCATCATCTGGATTTTGGATAGCTGCAGGATGCGGAGGATTTATCTTCTTCTTTAATGAGCCATAAATTGGGACTTGGCAGTCATCTGACCCTCTTAAGCATCCTCCCTGGAGAAGCCCTTTCCTCTCTTGGCCCATGTGGCCCTCTGGTAAAATTACACTTGAAGGTTTATTTACTCGTTTTAGTTATTTATGAGATTTCTTACCTGTCCGAGGAGGACACATGGCCACCCTAGCACCAATAGTCTTTATGGGCTTGGATGTCTTGATTTGCATATACTTTACATATGCATCCTTGTTAGAGATTTCAGACTCCACTCATTTTTTCCAAAGAAAGAAAAGGATGATGATGATATTATTTGCATTTCTCGAGGGTGATGGGAGGGATTTACAATAAAAGCCCCACCTCCAATGTTTTCGTTTGGCTGAAATATGTCCTTGAACTCTGATAATGCCTCTTGCTTGTCTGGATGGAAGTAAGAGAGAGAGAGAGAGGAAACTAGCCTGTTGTTGTTGTTATGTGCCTTCAAGTCGATTACGACTTATGGCAACCCTATGAATCAGTGACCTCCAAGAGCATCTGGCATGAACCACCCTGTTCATATCTTGTAAGTTCAGGTCTGTGGCTTCCTTTATGGAATCAATCCATCTCTTGTTTGGCCTTCCTCTTTTTCTACTTCCTTCTGTTTTTCCCAGCATTATTGTCTTTTCTAGTGAATGATGTCTTCTCATTATGTGCCCAAAGTATGATAACCTCAGTTTCATCATTTTAGCTTCTAGTGATAGGTCTGATTCAATTTGTACTAACACCCAGTTATTTGTCTCTTTCTCAGTCCATGATATGCACAAAGCTCTCCTCCAATACCACATTTCAAATGAATTGATTTTTCTCTTACCCACTTTTTTCACTGTCCATTGTACCTATTGTACAAAGGTAAAATTTACATCAGTTTATCCCACCACTGGGACGTGGCCCTTGGAAGTTGCCCAGAAACTAGTCCAGCCCTCCATCTAAAAAAGGTTCCCCGCCCTTGAGAACCAGCACCTTGAAATTAGACTGGAAACAAGTGAGTATAGTAAGGTTCCAGCCCTGGTTATTCACTTTCCGGTTGCCAGATGGAAGATGACTAACACTTCATGAGAAGCTGGGAGGAGACCAAAATATAGGCCTCAGCCCCGCTGATATGGGGCCACCAGCTGCCACTGGGCCTTGGTAGTATAGCAGCAATGTTTAGGTAACATAAGCAACCAGGCTTATCAAAGACAGCTGGAGGAATCATGCAGTGCTGGCCCACTGACTGGATTGCAGAGCGCTGGGTATGCGCGCACCAGGAAAGGCAGCTATGAGCACACGAGTTCTCAGGAATAGCTTTACCACAACACTGGCATGTTAGTATGGAAAGAGTTTCTCCAGATGAAGTCACAGTGGGACATAGGAGAACCATATATTGTCATAGTTCTTTGGCAGGATCGCCTCAACTAGCCGGATTATCCACTATGCTGAGTCCTCTGCAGAACAGCAGCCCACTCAATGTAGTGGTGGTAAAGAAAAGCAAGATGCCTCTCTACCTCTCTGTTCCAAGCTGCTTTAAATTGTTCTGTGAGCCAGAACATGCTGGGCATCATCTTAGCAGAAGAGAAGGAAGCTATGGCTCTTCTAGGGTAGAAGTTCCTCTAGGGTGGCATCACAAAGGCAGAGCTTGGAAAAGTTACTTTTTTGAACTACAACTCCCATCAGCCCAATCCAGTGGCCATGCTGGCTGGGGCTGATGGGAGTTGTAGTTCAAAAAAGTAACTTTTCCAAGCTCTTCACAAAGGACTAAGCACTCTTGTTGCTGCAGCATCAGCAGGGTTTTCCCATCTCAGTCCTGCATCATTGCGTTTTTCTGTCTCCCTTCATCTGCTCTTTCTGACAGTGTTTCATTTTGCACACACTTTGCCTATGAGTCAAGTCGGAGCTGCTGGCTGCTAAAGGTTCCTGTCGCGCTGTTTTCCGTCAGCTGTCCACCATACCAGGGATATCCAGGGCAGACTGTTCTGAAAATGGATCATGCTCCACATACCCTCTTCTGCTCTCTGTCAGGGCCGATCCGCCTTGCAAAATGTAAAGCGTCTGAGAACCATGGCTCATCTGGAGACCCTGATCATAAAGCCAAGCCTGTCTGGAATCCAGGCCATGCCTACCTACCCTGTAGGAACTATGGTGTGCACATTTGCAGGAGGAGGAAGTACAAGTGCCTTTGTGAACGACCATCTGTTTTTAAACTTGCAGTGCATTCGAAACAATATTGTGCCTCTGGTGCTACCGCTACTGTTATTGTAGAATGGTTCAAGAGGTCTTGCTAACAATTAATGGAACTCTCAGGAGGGCTGTTGGATGCTGCAAACTCCCTTCTCCCCCAGTGGAGAGGAAGGTGTGTGGGCAGAGGCCTCTCCAATGCTGTGGTATTATTATTATTATTAACAACAACATTCATATCCCACCTTTCCTCCAAGGGTAGTTCTCTCCACTTCTCCTTTTATCCTCACAATAACCCTGTGAGGTAGGACAGACTGATAGGCAGTGACTGGCCCAAGGTCACCTGGTGTGCTTCAGTGCTGAGTGGGGATTTGAACCCTGGTCTCCCAGGTCCTAGTCCGACGCACTCTAACCAATACACCGTAGCGACTATCAAAGAAAGCTCAGCTGATGTTGCTGTACCACCAGTTGTGCTCTGTGGGTTGTGGGTCCAAAAGTGGGGCATTCTGGGCAAAGGTGTCAAGGCAGACCTTAGGTCCGCCAGGTCCAAAGCTCCCTCAGTCCCCTGAAACAGAAAGGCAAGGGGAGTGCACCAGCCCTGGAGCTAGTGAACATATTTTCCCTCCCATTTAATGTACAAAAGGGGTGGGAATCCCTGAAAAATCCACACACACACTACTTCCACCCTGGCCTAAGCAAGCAGCATGGAATTTCTTTCATGGAATCACCACCTTTGGATTACTCTGCCCGAGTCATTCATGAAGTATTTTTAAAAAAGCGTTTTAAAAACAAAACTTTATGGCCACACTTGCTTATCCCCTGTTGCTCTCTAAGTATCCTGTTCTTTTTCTGTCCACTCTTGTTCTGCTGAATCTCTCCTTGGCTGTTGTGCCTTGTCTTCCGTGTCCCTTGTTTCTCCCAGAGCCGGCCCAACCGTTAGCTGAAATGAGGCAGCTATCTTGGAACAGATGTTGCTGGGAGGCAGGAAGTAGTGGCAAATGGAACACAGGAAGCTGCCTTATACCTAGTCAGAACCTTGGTCCATCTAGCTCAGTACTGTCTACACCAGCCTTTCCCAACCAGTGTACCTCCAGATGTTGTTGGACCACAACTCCCATCAGCCTCAGCCAGCATTGCCAATGGTCAGGAAAGAGGGGAGTTGTAGTCCAACAACATCTGGAGGTACACTGGTTGGGAAAGGCTGGTCTACACTGACTGGTGGCAGCTCTCAAAGGTTTCACCCAGGAGACATTCCCAGACCCACCTGAAGATGCCAGGGATTGAACCTGAGACCTTCTGCATGCAAGGCAGATGCTCTACTACTGAGCTATGGCCCTTCCAAGTATTTTGGAAGATGCCTGCCTGTTCCCAGAGCTTGGAATATTACTTTTAAAAAGTAATAAATCACAGTTACAATTACATGGCCCTAAAAAATACTAATTACCATTACAATTGCAATTGCTCTGAAAGTAACTGATTACTTTACTTTTCTCAAAAGTAATCACTACAATTACATTTCAGTTACTTTAAAAAAACGCTTACAAGGTGCTGACCTTGGCTGCTGCACATCTAAGTAGCCTAAAACAACATTAAAAATAAACACACACATACAGAGGTAATAGAATAATACTTTTTATCCATAAGATAGCAATGGTGGTCTCTCTGCTGGTAAGGGAGGTGTGGAGGGAGGCAGAGGCCACTACTCAGATCTTTGAACGTCAAACCAAGTGCACCCCCCCCCCGGCACTCAGCCAGCCAGCATAATCTCTCTCACTTAACCACCTCCCAGATCCTGCCCTGCCACCAACTAAGGGACACTCACTCAAGCAAACATTTTCCCCTGAGATGCAAAAAAGTTAAAATACTGCAAATGCAGCACAGTAGCCAGAGAGGGTGGTGGAGGCCACTTTGTGTGCCAAGTGCAAAAACAGTATTCACACACACACACACACACACAGAGTGTTGTCATCTTTCACCTCCACAGTTCTTTATCTCCATTCCGCTGCTGCCTCCTTCTCCTCCTTTATCCATGTTCTTGGCCTCCGGCTCTTTTTTCCCTCCACTCCATTCTTCACCACCACCATCCATTTTTTTAAACAATTGTTTTCTTCGCTCCACCCCGTCTCACTCTCCACCTCCTCCCTCATCGCCTCCTAAACACCCACAGAGCATGAGGAAAGAGCGACACTGCACAGAAGCCCAGTTTGAGGCACATGATTTTCATCCACAAATCAGAGGAGCAGAAAACTTCCCCTGCTCCCCCTGCCAAGTAATGCCCCAAAGTAATGCTGGAAACATTACAATTACTCCACAAAAGTAATAAAATTACTCCTCGTTTTATTACAATCAAAATGTAAAGAAATTGCCTACTCGTTCCTCAAAAAAGTAATGAATTACAAGTAATTTCGTTATTTATAACAAATTGCTTCCAAGCTCTGCCTGTTCCCTCTATGGTAGCTTGCTGCCCTCAAGACCACAGTGTCCCCTCATCAGTGTCAAGAGTCAACTGCCAATCTAATCAGCTTTTGCATGTGAAATTGCAGGGGGGGCACCTTGGTCTTCACCTCAGGCAGCAAAATGTCTTAGGCCAGCCCTGGTTTCTCATGACACAAGAAGCTGCCTCACACTGAGGCCACATCCACACCATACACTTATTCAACTATTACTCCACTTTGAACCATCATGGCTTCCCCCAAGGAATGCTGGGAAGTGTTGTTTGTGCAGGGTGCTGAGAGTTGTCAGGAGATGCCCCTATTCTCCTCACAGAGCTACAGTTCCCAGAGTGGTTTAACGGTCAATCCCTCTTCCCAGGGAATTCTGAGAATTGTAGCTCTATGCGGGGGAACAGGTGTCTCCTAGCAACTCTCCCCAAGGATTACCAGTGTGGTTCCTGTTTATATAATGTTTTGGATTGTGAAAGGTGGTTTACAAATGTTCATTGCATATTGTATTAGCCCTCAAAGCTACTGTATGGCTCCAGGTATTATTATTCCTATTTTACAGATGGGAAACTGAGGCTGAACAAGCTATCTGCTTGATAATATAGAACAAGGTCGCAGAAAAGGAAGGACTTAAACACATCTGACTTTCAGTCTGCTAGACCCAATCACTTGCCAGACCATGTCCAAGGTCTTGTCACATACAAAGCCCTGAACAATGTGGGACCAGACTACCTGAAAGGCCACCTGTCCTTGCATAGACCTATAGATCACTTAGATCATCTGGGGAAATTTTACCTGTGGCATCGCACCCTATAGAATATCACAGGGCAGTGACCCAAAAGCAGGCATTTTCTGCTGTGGAATGCTCTGCCATACATTAAGCATAATTTTTTAGTTGCTTCCGATGTTTTGTGAAGGCATATCTTTTTTTGCCTTGGCTTTTCTAGACCCGTAATATCAGATCCTGCTATTTCTGAATCTCTGTTTTTATCTGTTCCTGGTTTTTTTTATATATATATATATATATATATATATATATATATATATATATATATATATATATATATATATATATATAAAAACACTAAAGCAGCATTATATATATATATATATATATATATATATATATATATATATATATATATATATATAATGCTGCTTTAGTGTTTTTATTATACTGTTATAATGTTATTTTTGTATACTGTTTGGGGATTTTAAAAATATTAAGCTGTCAGGAAATAAATAAATGGCCAGGTAGTGCAATCTGCATGCCACATCATGATTTTAGCAAAGTCATGGCTTGCACACGCGCGCGCGCGCACACACACACACACACACACAGAGAGAGAGAGAGAGAGAGAGAGAGAGAGATCATTGACTGGCCCAGAATAGCCCATGCACTTTCTATAGTTACATGACAATTTAATAGCTGCAGTCTGCATCATTGCACTGAAGTAGATTTTTTAATTTGAAAAAAATCTATCCAGTCCATTATTGGCAGCTGTTCTCCAGCATCCTGGACAAAGATTCTCCCCAGCCCTCCTGCCTGACATCTGGAGTCCGGAGGGGTGTTCACCCATTACATAAAATGAGCGTACCATCTGTGGACCTGTGTACACAGCAGCCAAGCTGTACATTCAACAATTATTTACATGTAGCATTCAGCAAGTGTCCAGTCTGCTCACCTGGATACACAATAGTTGAGGTGTACAAATCAACAAGTGCACACTTTCACACAGGCACTTTTAGACATATAGAGACAGCCTGTACCTGTGTGCAGTGTGAACATGCCTCAGGGCTTTGCACATACAATGTGTTTGTGCATTTCTACTGAGCTGTGGTCCACCCAGTGGGCGCTCGCATCAAGGTTGCAGAATGCCCTTCAAGTGAAGGTGTTGGCAAACCTAAAGTTACATCCCTGAGGATGTGTATACTACAAACACAAATGTACTGAACTGTTGTGGGTTTGCCTAAGGAGCTCTGGGAGGTGCCCAAGGCTGGGAACCTCCGTAAAAACATCGATGCTGATGCCGCCTTACTGGTTTCTTTGGAGCAGAGCCGCACAACAAAGCTCACGTCCATTTTATATTGGCTTAGCTAAAGAAGTGGGTGGGGGCTCCTGGCCTAATTTCAGGCAGCTCTCCAGAAGCTGTGGGCCTAATCCTGGTCTCTAGACCACCCCTCCAAGGATTGCTTCCTCTTAAGGGAAAGGCCATGGCTCAGTGATGGCAGGGTAGATCCTTTGCATATAGAAGATCCTCAGTTCAGTCCCCAGCATCTCCAGGCATGGCTGGGGGTGGGGTGGGGTGAGCCCACCCTGATACCCTAGAGAGCCGCTGCCAGTTGGTGTAGACCAGGAACTGGTTTGGTTCCCAAACTGTGGTCCATCATGAGCTTCCTTCAGGTGGTCTGTGATGTGTCTGTAAAAATACAATGAAAAATCACGACAGCATCTAGCACAGCACAACTGCTAGAACAGGCAGAATGATCGGCCAAGACACTCAGTAATTTTCAAGTGGTCTGGGGGGGGGAGGAGTTTGGGAACTACTGGTGTGGACACTACTAAAATAGATGGACCATTGGTCTGACTTGGAATAAAGCAGCCTCCTGCGTTCTTGTATTCCACATTTGGGGGGGCTATGAGGGAGGGAGGGAGGGAGGGAGGGGGAAAGGAATATGGCCATGAGTTAGAACTGGGGATGGGTTGCAGTGGAGGCTCACCCACTTGGGCAAATGGGGCACTGCCCCACCAGTCTCAGTCTGTTCTCAGCCATCCCCCACCTACCTGCATCCTTAGTTGCAAATAGTCCAGGAGGGGTCTTGCCTGCCAGGTTCCTCCTCCTCAGTCAAAGTTTTGCCCCTGTAAAAGTCAGCAGAGAGGAGGATGGGGTCAAAACTAAAATTAGTTGGCTCCACCGGCAGGTGATGGCTCCATGTCAGAGGGGCAGCGAAATCCACTCCAGGTTTGAGTCCAAACTTTCAAGGAGCTGTCCAAGGTGCTGAAGCTAAAACTGGACTAAAACCCAGAGCAGATTCCATTGCCCCACTAACACGGAGTTGCCAGCTATCGCAGGTTGGCTCTGCCTGTCATCGACTCTGGATCCACCTACTGTTGGTCTCTCTGCCTTCCACCCCACCAGTTCCAATGGGCACCAGCTGCCACTAGATGGCAGCAGAGAGAACCTTGCAGTGAGATGGAATGGGGGGCAGTCCTCTGCAAGTAATCTTTTCCAACCTGTGTTAAATGGAGACCAAAAAGGAGAGAAGAAGCTGAAAGAGATGGAGATGGGTGAGGAAAGCCTGTTGTCATTTTTGGATGGCATTCAGCCCCATGCCAGCAGATTCAGGTTACACAAAGCTGATTTGGCTCCCTTGCACAGCCTTGCTTCCCCCCAAAATCGGACTTTTTGCAACACAGAAAGCGAAGGGAACATGCACTGGAAAGTGTGGGATGACGCTTGAGGGGGTGTCATACAACTTCCCTGCAAACAAATCAGAATGAACTCCCAATAAATAGCCAGCTCTGTCATCTAACCTTCCTGCCAGCTTTCTGCAAGCAGATCAGGATGAATGCCTAACAAATAATTTAGAGAGATGGCGTGGCACAGAGAGAGCGAGAGAGAGCACACTATACAGTTTTGCACACTCCGCCCACTTTTCATTCTGAGTCTGCTAGCATCCAGCCCTCAAGAACTATCCCTGGAAGCAGAGCTTGGAAAAGTTACTTTTTTGAACTACAACTCCCATTAGCCCTAGCCAGCATGGCCACTGGATTGAGCTGATGGGAGTTGTAGTTCAAAAAAGTAACTTTTCCAAGCTCTGCCTGGAAGGAATGTGACCCTTGGGAGAAAAGAATCCTGGGGAATGTAGTTAGATGAGGATAGTGAGAATTCTGTGTGTAATCTTTAGCCTACAAACTCTCTCTCTTTTTCTCTCTCACCCATATCTACAGTTTCTGAAGTTCCTTCCTGAGAGATAAGGCCTGACAAATATGTTCTTTGATTAATATGTCCTTAGGGAAAGCCATGAGAGTTAAACTGGTTCAAGACAGGTCTACAAATGCTGATGAGCAGTGTGGCCTGTTTAGTCATCCAAGAGACAAAACCTTTGAGGCAGTTTATTTATTATAGGCACACATCATAACGAATGGAGCATTCACATTCAAGGAGGGTAGCACTGCTATCTGATCATTACACCCATACAAACCAGAATTAGATTAATTCACTAATAGGCAAAAAAACATTGCGATTTAAGAACTTACCTATAGCCAACAGGGAAGGAGGGGTAGGGGAGGGAAGAGGCAAGAGGAAGGGGATAGGAGGGAAGAGGAGAGGAGGGCAAGTTTGATCATTTGCATGCTTTTTGAGTTCAGTGGGATTTACTCCTGTACAATCATGCTTATAGGTGAAACTGACCTGGGGGAGGGGCAGGGAGGGGAGGAGGGGGGCAGGGAGGGAGGGGGAGGGGATTGGGTGGGTGGGCCGTGGGGAAGCCCCTTTCCTTTCCAAAAGGAAAACATTGTGAACAATATCGTTTTTCAGCATTTCCCCCACCTTTTTGTTCTACAGCAGGCACATGTAGACTCCCCCCAAATTTAAACCAAAGCTGTCACTGGCCACATCCACACCAGACTGTTATTTCACTTTGGAGAGTCATGGCTTCTCCCATAGAATCCTGGGAAGTGTAGTTACTGAAGGGTGCTGACAGTTGCTAGGAGACAATGTAGCTACAGACTATCCATCTGACCAGATGAGACAATGCCCAGTCACCTGGGGACCTAAACATCTGGTGCTATCTGGGCTGGCTTGCTAGGTAGCACACTTCCAGGGGAGAAATGTGCAGTTACCACAATAACACACGGAACCTTCAAAGAGCAGAACTTTGTGTTCTCCTGTGCGGTTGCCGCAGAAACTTTGAACAGCCACAGGAGTCTCAGCTGCACATAAAAGGGCTGGGCTTCGGAGCGGTCATTTCGTGTCAGAGTCCCTGCAGTGCCTTCTCTCTCAACTTTGCCTTTACACACAGGTCATGCATTGTGCATTAATTTCAACATTCCCAACTGGGGCAAACGACCTCATCGACTGCCAACTGCAATATGGCAATTATTACATCACCAGTGATGTCTCTTCTGTGAGGTGCTATCCTTCCCTGGCCCATTAGTCAGGACCATCGGCCATGGAGGAGGAAGGAGCAGGCAGGCTTGAAAGGATCACCTGCTCAGGAAGAAGAGATTGTTGCAGAAAGAGGATGGATCTCTCTTTTCAGGGAATGGATGGATTTTCTTCTCCTGACCCAGTAGCCTTCTGACCATCGACCAGGGGGAGGTCATTTGCTTCCATGCCTGCTGGCTCCCTCAAACCGCACACTGGGATGGGGATCTCTTATTTGCTGGCCCACTGCCTTCCTTCACCTTAACTCTCTTGTGTGTATGTGTGTGTGTGTGTGTGGTTTTTTTTTTAAGCCCTGGCCCGGTGCCTCCTTCACTGCAACTCTGGGGGTGGTGTTATATTTGGTATCTCCTCTTCCTTCGAGGCCTGCTGGCCATGTTCAGCCCAACCCTAAGAGTCATCCCTTCTCTTACTTCCTGGCCAACGGGCTTCCTTTACCCTCACCCTCGAGGAGGTCTCTTCTCTTAATTCTTGGGCTCCTTCTATCTGATCCCCTGGCAGTTCTCTTCTCTTGCTTCCTGGCCCGCTGGCCTACTTTACCCCAACCTCGGGGCTGTCTCTTCTCTTACCTTCTGACCCACTGGTCTTCTTTACCCCAACCTCGGGGCTGTCTCTTCTCTTGCTTCCTGGCCCGCTGGCCTACTTTACCCCAACCTCGGGGCTGTCTCTTCTCTTACCTTCTGACCCACTGGTCTTCTTTACCCCAACCTCGGGGCTGTCTCTTCTCTTGCTTCCTGGCCCGCTGGCCTCCTTTATCCCAACGTCGGGGCTGTCTCTTCTCTTACCTTCTGACCCACTGGCCTTCTTTACCCCAACCTCGGGGCTGTCTCTTCTCTTACCTTCTGACCCACTGGCCTTCTTTACCCCAACCTCGGGGCTGTCTCTTCTTTTACCTTCTGACCCAGTGGCCTTCTTTACCCTAACCTTGGGGAGGTCTCTTCTCTTACTTCCTGGCCCACTGGCCTCCTTTACCCCAATCCTCCTTAGAGGTCTATTCTTTTAATGCATGCTGGCTGCTCTCCTCTTCCCCTGGTCCCTTAATTTCTTTTTTTTTTACAATAATTTTTATTCAAATTTTCATAAAACATACAAAACAAAATCATAAAACATTCAAAGACAAAAAACAAAACAAAACAAAAATGATTAAACAAAGAAATAAAATGTTGACTTCCCATTTGTCGCAGATCAAATCAGTTATAGGTCTACAATATATAACAATCCTGTCTCTTAAATTATATTATAAAATCACTTTCCTCCAGTAGTTATCTTAATTAATCATCAAATCTCATAAACATTACTTTATTCTTTCCACAAAAAGTCAGAGAGGTTTCAATTCTTTAAGAAATATATCTATCAATTTTTCTCCTAATAAACATGTCGATTAATCCATCTCAATAATAATAATAATCTTATTGTCATAACCATAGTCCAAATAAACATATCGATTAATCCATCTCATCAAAATCTGTTAGGTCCAATAATTTCAATAGCCATTATTCCATTATCCATATTAATTCCATCTTCCATCTTCAATAGTCCTGTTAAGTCCAGTAATTTCAGTGTCCAATCTTCCATTATCAGTATTCCATAATAATCTTGCTGTCATAACCATAGTCATATAATAAGAGTCTGATGGGAATTTCCTCTATCCCAAATATTTTCTTGCCATCAATTCTGAATAAGTTGCTGAAATATTGTTGTAAAGTCATATCTCTGTTCTTTTTTACAAAATGCACTGGCTCATCTCTTGAGAGTTTTTCCATTGTCACATGGCTGCAGTTAATTCCATAGATTTTCTCTATATCAAGCTCCATCACGTCATTCCAGTCCAGAAGATTATCCAAGCCATTGATAACTTTATCTCTAATATCTTCATTAATTTCTTCAGAGATAACGTTAAATTCCAAACAGTAGATTTTATTTCTAATATCCATAAACTCCAGATCTTTTTCCAATTCCACATTTGTTCCAATCTCCAGGGCTTGTATCTTCCCTTTATTTTTTCTTTTCTCATCTCTGATCTCATTCTCCTCTCTCACAGGATCCCCTATTTCTTTAAGCTCCTGCGTCATTTTGCTCAGTTCAATTTTCAGCTCCTTACTGCCCTGTCGCAGGGTTTGTTTCATTATCTCAATCTCATCCATTATTTTCTGAAACATAATTACTTCCAGATTCTCAGCCACTTTCTTGATTGCCATTTTTAAAACCACGAAAACAAAACAAAACAAAAATAAAGAACCACTTCTTATTTCAGCAACAATTGGGTTAATATTCCAGGCTTGATGACATCACAGTATAAACAGAGCAGCCTGCCTTATCTCTCTATGTTCAAGAATACAAAACAAATTTAGTTCCCAGCATCAAAACAGTTAGTGGCGTCGTGAAGAAGCAGATTCGTCAAAATAAAATAGACCAAAAAGAGAATAGTCCCAGACAATATAATGTTCCTCGGAATAGAAATCCCTCTTCTGTTTATATCTTTAGAATGCACTTCCAGGACAGCTTTTTGCAATAGAAACAGAGATAAGCTGTTAATTTCGTGAATAACAGAGAAGAGTTATAGCTCACCCAGAAGTTCTTTAAAGCTGATTCATTTGACAAATCTCTTTTTGCTGCAACGATTTAAACCAAGTAAAAAAAATAATAGAAAGAAGGGTGCTTGCCTGTTAGTCCGTTTTCTCTTTGAAGAAAAGATAAACGTATCGCATTAATCAGATAGAGCTTGTTCGGAAGTCCGTCCGGCATTGCTGGCTGGACCTTTTCTCATAAATTAATGAAATCCAGTCCTCCCAACAAAAACAGGCTTTTGAGGTTGATCTCTACGTTTCTCCCTGCCCGGGAGAAATTTCATCAGTCAAAAAAAAATGTTCTGACTGATTTATATCTGAATAAGCTTCTTTTGAGGCGGGAGCCCGTCTCAAAAGCAGGCACAAGCGAAGTCACCCTTCCCGGAAGTCCCCTGGTCCCTTAATTTCAACTCCACTGGCCTCCTTTCCTGACTCCCTGAGGTCTCTTCTCTTAGGGGATGGCATGACTCTTACGGTTGGGCCAGCAGGCCTCGAAGGAAGAGGAGAGATACCATGCCCAGAGTTGCAGTGAACGAGGCGCCGGGCCAGCGCATCAAACCACACACACACATACAACAGAGTTTAGGTGAAAGAAGGCAGTGGGCCAGGAAATAAAAGAAGAGATCCCCATCCCAGTGTGCGGTTAAAGGAATGGCACAGAAGCAAATGACCTCCTCGAGTGTGGGGTCAAAGCAGAGAAAGAAATGAGGTGCCAGGAGTCATCTCTTGAGAAAAGTGCCATGGGTGCCAGCATAAAATGGTGTCCTTGGGCAGCAACAAAAGAGGTGACGGGACTCTGCACCGGTAAGTAGCATTTCAAAGAAAGCACTGTAGGAATGACAATATATTCATCCCACATATCTCCTTCCTGGCCTACTAGCCTACTTCATCCCCACCTTCGGGTAAGTCTCTTCTCTTGCTTCCAGGCCCACTTGCCTCCTTTCACGCATAGGGTTGCCAGGTCTCCGGTTTTCTGCCGGAGTCTCCGGCAAAAGGGGGTCATCTCCGGCCTCCGGCAATACTTTGTTTAAACTGGATGATCTCCGGCTTTTCATTGGCCCCCTCAGCCACGCATGCGTGATTGACACACGCATACGTTGGGCTGTGGCTGGCCGCCTTCCCGCCGTTTCTCATGGAGTCAGGGACCACTGGAGAGACAGGAGGTGTCTGCTCCCGCCCACACACGTAAGAAGGCCCCTGCTTGCTCCCGCCCACACAAGTAAGAAGGCCTTGTTAGAGGCCGGCTCGGCTCGTTGCCTGCTCCCGCCCACACAAGTAAGAAGGCCCCTGCTTGCTCCCGCCCACACAAGTAAGAAGGCCTTGTTAGAGGCTGGCTTGGCTCATTGCCTGCTCCCGCCCACACAAGTAAGAAGGCCTTGTTAGAGGCCGGCTTGTCTCGTTGGTAGCTATGCCCATGCTCCGGGGTGAACAGGCCTGGTAGGCCCTCGCACAGAGAGGGAGAGAGAGAGGAGAGAGAGAGAGACGCTAACAGGATGCAAGCAAGAGGGGTTTCGCTGTTAGAGACAACAGAATCCTCTTACATGGAGAGGTTGCTCTTTTCTCTTACACAGAACACAGGTTGGCTATTGGGGGCAGTTATTCAAATTAATTTAAGCATGACTTTAGCCCTATGTCTTTAATGGTGGAGTCCTGAGATTTGTGGAGGGAATCCTTTAGGAGCACTAATGCAGAAGAAACCAGAGGTTTTTAGAAGCTGCTAAGTTAGGATCCACTGCACAGTTAAATCCCCCCAAAGGGGGGAAGGGAAGCCATTTGGGATATTGCAGGGACAGAGAGAGAGAGAGATAGGCAGGCAGGCAGGCAGGCGAGAACCCCAGGGAGATGGGCTGAGGAACCCCAGGGAGATGGGCTGAGGAACCCTCAGAGAGGGGCTGAGGAACCCTCAGGGACAGGGCTGCATAAACTCAGAGAGGGGCTGAAGAACCTCAGGGAGAGGGCTGCATAACCTCACAATTAGACTGCAGTCTCCTGAGTGCATTAAGATCTACAGCCTACTGTAGCTCCATTAGTCTGTTGAACCACTAGAGTAGCCCTGATTGAAATTACCATTTTGATGCTCTGACCTTCAAATCTATTAATAAAATAGAAAACCACCTATCTAGTTGTCCTCTTTTTCTGTGGCAGTGAAACAATGTGTTGCCAACTGCTAGGGAAAAAATGTTGAGAACTACAGGCAATAAAATACCATGTGCAATAAAATAAAAATATAGTATCTGGCAGAACAGACCCAATTTTCCAGACTCAAATAGGCCAGCATGCAACTTATTCCCTGGTGGTTAGTAGCATTTTCTTAATCAAGGAAAGAGAGTCTACTCTAGCACAACACAAAGGGCATTCATCTTTCCTATGAAATGTAATATAGTTTTAACTGTTTATTATAGCACTGGTAGTGTAATATCTTTACAAGGTTCAAAACAATGCCACAGAGTAGTATTGGTGGCTGGTGCCCATGGGGCTGGTAGGGTGGAAGGCAGGGAGATCACCTCCACCTTTATCTTGCTGTAGATAGCTGGGACGAGGTCCAGAACATTCAAGAAGCACGCACAGCAGAATCTTGGTAGGCATGCCTTTATGGAATCATATGGCTTCCTTTATGGAATCAATCCATGTCTTGTTTGGCCTTCTTATTTTTCTACTCCCTGCTATTTTCCCAAGCATTATAAAAGATTATTCTTATTTTGTATAATCTTTTATAAGACGTTTCATCTTGATGCAATTAAAAACCATTCAATTGCTTCAGCAGGCAAAAAAGTCATTAAGTGGTCTGCCAAGACCCTCAGTAATGTTCAAGTAGTGGTGGTGGTGAGTTTGCAAATCCCTGGTCTATCGCCTTGCTGTCTGGTTGTGAGCTTACAGGATGCGTTTGACTGGCCAGGGTTGGATGCTGGGTTTGAAGAACATAAGGACAGCCCTGCTGGATCAGCCAAAGGCCCATTTAGTCCAGCATCTTGTTTGCACAGTGACCACCTAGATGCCTGTGGGAAGCCCACAAGCAGGACTCGAGTGCAGCACCGCTGTCCCCACTTGTGATTCCCAGCAAATGGTACACAGAGCCATATAGCTTGTGATATGAAGGGCCTTTACTCTGATCCAACAGGGCTACTCCAGCAGCATTGTGGCATACTTGTGTGCAGGTCTGGATTACCCACTAGGCCCCTGCATTACGGCCTATGAAACTCCTTCAGGTCTACAAGAAAGTTTGGGTTCTACAAAATAAGTTAATTAGTGCAAATTATTGTGTGATGTAGCAGTTTAATAGTGAATTAAATGTGTGGTGTGAATGTGGCCTGAGTTTTAGCAAGTGGAGGAAAGCTGAATGACGCAGAGGAAGCCAAGGTTCTGATGGAACGCCTCTCCCGATATGAACCTACCCATACACTGTACTCTAGGAGAAGGGAAGGAGTGTTGACGTGTGTGCGTTGTTGCGTGAAACAGCATACATTACGTTGGAGTTAAGTTGAGCAAGAAACGTCTTCAGAGCATTAGAGCATGTTAAGAGTCTTTATTAAGACATTATGGCCAAAGGCTTAAGAGTAAATACATGTAGAGTTTCTTCAGTCACCCCCCTTCTGGTACCTCTCTCTCCAAAGGTAAACACAGAAGACAACCTCTCAGTTCAGAGGCAATACACAGAAGACAACAGCTTAACACAGATAGCTGCTAGAACTTTTCCCAGTTTATCGCGATGGCTACCATAGCAACGGCCTTGGCAGTCCATTCCCAGACTGGGCAAAGACATAACTCCCCCTAGTTACAGTTTTTCAGACTTGATGGAAAACAGACTCAGTGACAGTGCAGTTCAATGGTCAACAATCCCCCCTTTTTCCCATCATGTCTGTAACTCATTACAACAATAACAACAATACATTTCTCCAATACACCTTGCAATACAGTTCCAAATTACATCTCAGTACATTACAGTACATTTCAGAACATCTCTGTACATTTAGCTAGAACTTTATTCAATCAAATTTCAACTCATTCCAAGCCTTGTCACCAGTGTGCCAAATTTCTCCTCACACAAAGGCTTGGTCATTATGTCAGCCACCATGTTGTTAGTGTCACAAAATGTCAGGTTAACAAACCCCTGCTGCACACAATCCCTTACGTGAAAGTATCTGACACTAATATGTTTTGTTCTTTTGGTATGAGCTTCTGATGTGGCTATCTTGATGCAGGTCTGATTGTCTTCATATACAGTAATCGGAAATTGCATATCAATGCCTATCTCCTGCATGAGCATTGAGAACCATTGTAGCTCATTACAGGCCTGTGATAGAGCCACATACTCTGCTTCTGCACTTGAGGTTGCCACCACATTTTGTTTCTTGCTGCTCCAGTCAATACATGACCCGTGCCACATCACAACTATGCCAGAGGTTGACTTACGACTGCTCAGCTCCCCTGCATGATCTGCATCCACAAAACATTCAAGACCTCCTGTCTTTGCTCCTGACAAAACCAGACTCTTTGTCTCCGTGCCTTTCAGATTTATGTCAAGATCTGGTTTAAATGGTTGCGCTTGTGTTTCTGGACACCAAACTCTGAAATATGCATTCTCTTGTGCTCTAGGCGCACGTTTGCCACGTCTCTTACCCTGTGGCTTGTAAACTCGGCTGCGATGCACTCTTTTAGGCATCAGCCTGACTGCATTACATGAATACTGTGGCTGTGTGCTTTTAACAGCTGTCTTCTTACAGCTCTGACCGTCATTCTCTTTCCGCCCCATTAAACTCAAGGCATCAGCACACTTCACACCCACGGTCATTCTAAACAGCCCTTGTGTCATAAAACCCTGACAGACAACTTTGCCTCTTCTCTGCATAAAACATTTTCCTCTATCAAATGTTACACAATACCCAGAATTCATCAGTTTTTGAACTGATAAAATATTATGAGCCAATTCTGGAACAAACAAACATTCTGACATTATCCCAAGTTTATTAAATCTCACCAGTCCTCGGGCTTCCATCCGTTTCTGTGATCCATCAGCAAGTTGCACAAGATCCTGCACTTCTTCTGAAGCATAAAACAAACTTCTGTCTTTAATTAATATATGGCTTGCCCCGCTGTCAACAAGCCAGTTAACAGGTGCTAAAGATTGTGGCTTCTGTTTACAAACAAAGTTCACACTTCCCTGCTTCAAGCCTCCATCCCTGGAGTTTCGCTTGACTGCATAGTCTTTCTGGAGATGCCCACGAGCCCCACAGGCATAACAAGCTTTCAGCCTTTGATGCTTGTAATCCTGTTTGCTTTCGGCTGCCTCCTCCGGTTCGGCACTTTTCTCCTCCTTGCTTCTGACAGCTTCCATCAGCTCGGCTCTCTGCGCCTTCTGCCTCCGCTGCCATTCCTGGGACAAATCCTGCAACGCGTCCCACATCTGTTTAGCCGACGGCTCATCTCTCACACGCATCAGTTGAGAATCCGATAGAGCCAAGATTATAAACGCCTGCGCCCTCTGGTCTCGACGCTTCAAGGCCGCGGTCAATACCGCCGGGGGTGGTCCATCTATAATGTCCCATAAATCCTCTGTTATCAGAAAAGCCCGCATCCTCGGCTTCCAGCTGCCATAATTCTTTTCCGTCAATCTTTCCATTGGCAAGCCTCCCCCAGACAGGTTTACAGCAATGTTGCTCACCTCTGTCTGGTACAATCAATCAAGCTGCCCTCTGGAACTCCATCTGCCGTTCAGACCAGCAACATACTCCCGTGTAATGCGCTGTGGATCTGGGCCCATAACCCTGTTGACGTGTGTGCGTTGTTGCGTGAAACAGCATACATTACGTTGGAGTTAAGTTGAGCAAGAAACTTCTTCAGAGCATTAGAGCATGTTAAGAGTCTTTATTAAGACATTATGGCCAAAGGCTTAAGAGTAAATACATGTAGAGTTTCTTCAGTCACCCCCCTTCTGGTACCTCTCTCTCCAAAGGTAAACACAGAAGACAACCTCTCAGTTCAGAGGCAATACACAGAAGACAACAGCTTAACACAGATAGCTGCTAGAACTTTTCCCAGTTTATCGCGATGGCTACCATAGCAACGGCCTTGGCAGTCCGTTCCCAGACTGGGCAAAGACATAACTCCCCCTAGTTACAGTTTTTCAGACTTGATGGAAAACAGACTCAGTGACAGTGCTGTTCAATGGTCAACAAGGAGCTGGCGTTTTTTAGCTGGAGTTAGCTAAATGAGAAGCAGCCTAGGACTGAAGGGTGGGTGAGGGCCCCATGCAGTTGCTTTGTGGAATCTGATGCAGGATCCACAGTTTTACTGCTTGGTGAAGGCAACTATGTTGAGTATGAGCTTTAGCAAGGCTGTGATTAATAAGAGGCTGTGAGTCTCATCATAGGTGCCATCTTACAGGAATGCTAAAGGCTCATTATCTTAGGAATATAGGAACACAGGAAGCTGCATTATGACAAGTCTAGATCAATATTGTCTACACTGACTGGCAGTGGCTCTCCAAGGTTTTCAGACAGGGAGTCTCTCCCAGCCCTACCTGGAAATGTCTGGAATTGAACCCGCACCTTCTGCATGCAGAGCAGATGTTCTCCCACTGAACTACGTCCCTTCCCTTATTTCCCCAGGGTGGGGGGCTCCCTGTCTCTCTGTCCAAAGTAGGAAAACATTAGCCCCCATTAAAACCTGTCGGTATGTATAAAAGTCAGAAAACTGGGTTGGTTGCTAGATTTTTCTGAATAAAGCTGGAATGTTATTATTGTCATTTTGAGTAAAGGTCAGCCGCAGCATAAAGGTCAGTGGGGAGGAAGGGTGGCATATACATTTAATAAGTAAATAATAAACAAACATTGGAAGCTGCCTTATACCGAGTCAGACCATTCGTCCATTGAGCTCAGTAATGTCTACAATGCCAGGCAGCGTCTCTCCAGGATTTCAGACAGGGACATTCCCAGCCCTAACTGTAGATGCTGGAGATTGGACCTGTGACCTACCACTGAGCTATCAGCCCATCCCCAGCATTTTCCTTGCTTGAACTGCATAGGCTGGGAGGGGCAAGGGTCATTGAAACCCCAACAATGAGTTCAAACCTAAGACTGCAGCTTACAAGTGTGGGATGCTTCCACAGCCCACACTTCACCTCACATCAGGCTCAGCTTTCCATGTATGTCAGCATCTATAAAAAGAACAGGCAGGACAAAAAGCTTTTGCAATTACCGCCCCCCCTACCTATAAGAGAGCCAGTGTGGTGTAGTGGTTAAGGTGTTGGACTACAACCTGGGAGACCAGGGTTCAAATCCCCACACAGCCATGAAGCTCACTGGGTGATCTTGGGCCAGTCACTGCCTCTCAGACTCAGAGGAAGGCAATAGTAAACCACCTCTGTCTGAATACTGCTTACCATGAAGACCCTATCTGGGATCAACCTGAAGGCAGTCCATTTCCATTTTGCATCACCCTAAGCTTGTGAGAAAGAATGACCTTGTCACTTCAGATGGACCTAGGAACACCCTATTTTAGGTAAGATTTCTATTTTAATCTCCAGAGAATTTTTTTGAATGGTATGCTCCAAGCAACTGTGGTTGATACAATGTATCATGTTTAATGATATCACTAGGGCCCACCCCGTGATGTCACTAGGGCCCGCCCCGTGACGTCACTAGGGACCGCCCCGTGACGTCACTAGGGACCGCCCCGTGACGTCACTAGGGACCGCCCCGTGACGTCACTAGGGACCGCCCCGTGATGTCACTAGGGACCGCCCCGTGATGTCACTAGGGACCGCCCCCATTTTCTCAGGTTTTTGAATGGTTCCGACCTGGCAACCCTAGTGCATACCTTTGTGTCTCTTCCCTTACCTTGAGGCCCAATGGCTTCCTTTACCCCTACTGTGGGCTCTCTTCTCCTCTTCTGGTCTCCTCCTCCCCTGTCCTGGGGTTGCTTATCTTGCTTCCAGGCACTCCGGCCTCCTTCATTCTGCCCTGTGGTCTCTTCCTGTACTTGCTATCTCTGTTCCATAGAATAAGGTCTCACACCAATGTCCTCTACCATAGATTCCAAAGAACAGCCATGGATTCTGCAGCAGTGAAGACATCTCTGTCAGAGTCTGGGGATTCCACTGATATTGTGTGAGAGTCCATTTGAAGCTTGTTTGCTGAATTACCTTTGGAATCTCACCTTCCCTGAAACAAATCAAAGGTGATCCTGCATTGCGTGGCATCGGAAACCTGTGATATCATCATCGCACATGCCAATGAACAGTTTGTATTCACCAGTCATATTTCAAGTTCATCACTGATACAGGGGACTTTGATTCCAACACACAGCCAAAGATTTCCACAGCAGGCATTTATTGCTGGAGAAAGATTGGTTGAAGACAGAGCTCTTCCTCCTACACCAGACAACAGAACTGTACAAATGCAGGGATGTTTCCATGCTCCTATACCTTCTTTTGGAGAACAATCTGGAGCCAGCATTGGAGCAAACGTTACTCAGAATCCTCATGACTATACCTATGACAACAGCAGAAGCAGAAGAGGATGAAGCTCTGAAGAGGATGAAGACGATGAAGCTCTGAAGAGGATGAAGCTCTGAAGAGGATGAAGACAATGAAGCTCTGAAGAGGATGAAGACAATGAAGCTCTGAAGAGGATGAAGACGATGAAGCTCTGAAGAGGATGAAGCTCTGAAGAGGATGAAGACGATGAAGCTCTGAAGAGGATGAAGCTCTGAAGAGGATGAAGAGGATGAAGCTCTGAAGAGGATGAAGCTCTGAAGAGGATGAAGACATTCTCGAGGAACACTGTTTCAGATGACAGCCTTGGTAATGCTGTCAGTTGAGAAATGACTGAGCAAACTTTGTATATATGACATCATGAGAAATCTTCTGAAGAATTGGAGGATAGGGGTGGCTGTAAGGGGTGGTGGAGGCCACAAACCAATAAATAAATAGCCAAGTGCGACAGCATGGAAACCTTCTGAACCAATGCTCCAAATAGTGGAAAACTTGGAGGAAAGGGGTGGCTGTAAGGGGAGGTGGAGGCCACACACAGTTTCTCCCAGCAGAGAAGCAGCTGTGACAGCAGGGATCCCTTCTGAACCAAGGCAAGACTCTTTAAGGAACCTTGAAAAGAAATGCTAAGCAATTGTACTATTGCACTACTTGTCTACTGTTTCTTGAGAAGGGAGAAGGAGGATAGAGAGAGAACCAGAAGAGGTAGAAGCCACACACACTTTCTCCTCAAATATCTCCTCAAAAAATGTTAATAAAAATAACCAGGATTAAATTAACCTGAAAAGGAAATAAATGTATTGATAAATACTTTTTGACTCCTTTGCCTTTTTCATTATATGATCTGTACAAAGTCTGGGTTTATTTATTTATTGCATTTATATACCGCCTCATAGCCGAAGCTCTCTGGGCGATTTACAGTTAAAAACATTAAAAATAAGTATACAAATTAAAAACCATACCAAATTACAACCCATAAAAACCGATAGGCAAGTTAAAAACGTGCTATTTAAATGCTGTTAAAAATGCCTGGGAGAAGAGAACAGTCTTAACCTGGCGCCAACACTGTTATCTTTTCGGTGCCAGGAACACCTCATCAAAAAGATCATTCCATAATTTGGGGGCCACCACTGAGAAGGCCCTCTCCCTTGTTGCCAGACTCCCAGCTTCCCTCAGAGTAGGCACCCGGAGGAGGACATTTCATGTTGAGCGTAGTGTATGGGTGGGTTTGTGTCGGGAGAGGCATTCCATCAGGTATTGTGGTCCCAAGCCGTGTAAGGCTTTATTGGTTAAAACCAGCACCTTGAATTGGGCTCGGAAACATACAGGCAGCCAATGCAAGTGGGCCAGAATCGGTTTTATATGTTCCAACAGTCTGGTCCCTGTTATCAATCTGGCCACTGCATTTTGCACAAGCTGCAGTTTCCAAACTGTCTTCAAAGGCAGCCCCACATAAAGTGCATTGCAGTAATCTAACTTGCAGGTTACCAGAGCATGGACAACTGAAGCCAGGTTATCCCTGTCCAGATAGGGGCGTAGCTGGGCCACCAACCGGAGTTGGTAGAAGGCACCATTCTCCCAATGAAGGAATGTAGAAAGCACCTCCCCCAAGAATTAGAATTTGCACCTGCACTTTTAAACTTGTTCATAAACCACCTGGAGTTTGGAGGCAAGCAGTGAAGTTTCTTTCTTTGCTGGTTACAGCAAATTGGTCAAGGTGTTTAAAACAAAATTGGAATGCGAAAAGTCACAAAAGGATTCTTCACTGAACTGGGTGAATGGGAAGTAAAATAGAAAAGGCCATTCAATGTAAGCAAGTGTAAAATGATGTATATCGGAGCAAACCCCCCAATTTCCAGTATGAGCTTATGGCAACTGAACTGGAGGCAACTGACTAGGAACTAGACTTTGGGATCATAGTGGATAACTTGATGAAAATGCCCACCCAGTGTGTGACAGGTGTGAAAAGGACAAATGCCACATGAGGGAACATTAGCAATAGGACTGAAAAGAAAACTGCCAGTATCATCATACCATTATTCGAATCTATGGTGAGCCCTCGCAAAGGATGGAAAGATCGGTCATTTTCGGTTCTCTCCATTTCTCATTTTCCCAATCTTAAATTCAGTTCTCCACATTTCTGCAGCAATTTGCAGGGTTGTTTTTTTTAAATCTTCAGGAAAATTCTCCAGCAGTTTAGTGAGAATTTCTCCTACTAAATATATTTTTGTAGGCATTTTTCACCAATGTACACATTTCTGCAACCAGTTTCTTGTCATATAATGCATATTTGCATGTTATTTTCACTCCTGTGTTCATTTGTATGCACACTTTCACCTAACATATGCCCTTTGGTAAACATTGTTTGGTTAGTGAACTGTGATGCAAAATTTGAATAAGTATGAACTTGGAAGGATGGCTGTATTTCAGTCCTCATATTGTTTCAGAAAGTGTGAATTTGTTAGAAATGCAATCTGAATTGAATTTCTCACCCATCCCTAGCCCTCCCTTGGAATAATGTACACAGTCCTGACTGCCTCACCTCAAAAAAGATATTGCATTGTTGGAAAGGGATCGGAAAAGGATAACCATGTTGGTCAAGCGGTTGGAGCAATTTGCTTATCAGAAAAGGCTATAGCATTTGAGGCTTTTCAGTTTAGAAAAAAGGCAACTGAGAGGGGACATGATAAAAATGTATAAGATTATGCATGGAAAAGCAGGTAGGGAGAACTTCTCTCTTTCTTACAAGACTAAAACTCATGGACATCCACTGAAGCTGAATGTCAGAAGATTCAGGACAGACAAAAGGAAGTTATTTTTCATGCACAGCCCAGTCAAACTATGGAAGTCACTCCTACAGGAGACAGTGATGGCCACCAACTTGGCTTTAAAAGAGGATTAGACAAATTTCTGGGGGATACAACTACTATGAGCCACAATGGCTATGTTCTGCCTCCATTGTGAGAGGCACTTTGTCTCTGAATACCAGTTGCTGGGAATCACAAGCAAGGAGAGTGTTGTTTCACTCAGGTCCTGCTTGTGGGCTTCCTATTGGCTTCTGGTTGGCCACTCTGAGAACAGGATGCTGGACTAGTTGGGCTATTGGCCTGATTCTTATGCTCTTATTAGCCTATGCAAATTCTATGCAGACCTGTGTTTCCTTTTGGCCTCTTTATGTGCAAGTGACCACACTATTTACAGCAGGGATGGGAAGCCAGTGTCCCCAGTAGTGTAGTGGCAAATTCAGAAGTGCAGGGTCCCTTCATGATAGGCACAGCCACACCCCCTTTTCAGATTATCCATCCTAAATTTATAGAATAATCTGGCTAGGCTTGACTGTTGCTATCTGCTTCTCTACCACTGTCACCATTTGACTGTCCTTTCTCACTGTCAAAGATATTGCTTGAATTACTGAATGTACTGGTAGCTGAGATTTACTTCCACACTGACAATGGGCAGTATCCTCCAGTTCACTTGAGGGCAGCAGATTAGCCTTCTCCCACAACAGCAGACATCCCTAAGAGCCAATCAGCATGAAAGGGGAGAATGTTAGCTACTACAAAGAGTCTTCTCAGTGGATATCTCATCTTCTTTTACTCTGAAAAAAGGACAAGGAAGCTTGTTAGAAGACTATTCTCAGTGTCTAATTGACTTCCCTTTCATGCTGATTGGCTCGTAGGGTGCTGGAGATGTAGGAACCCTGCTGGGACCTGCTCCCAAAAAAGTAAAGGGTCTAAGACACCCCTCAAAGACCCTGAATGACTACACCCCTGCTTAGGGGGTACAGGACAGACCATGTGACAAAAATAAATGTCCTCACAAGAGAGAGGACTGGTTGCTGATCTGAGGAGGAATGACCAGAGCCTGGGGAGTCAACAAGATGGCCCCCCCAGATGATGTTGAATTACAGCTCTCATTACCCCTGAAAACTGGCCAAGCTGGCTGAGGCTGATGAGAGCTGGAGTCCAACAACACCTACAGGGCACCACACTGGCTACCCCTGGGCTAGAAGGTGGCTGCCAACACTACCCTAACATCTGCCACTTGAGATGGTTGCCTCACTTTGGCTAATGGCAGGGCCAGCCCTGGAGATAGGAAAGCCCATTATTGGATCTTCTAGATTTCCCCCCACTTAAAAGCAACCATAGAGAATGGAGTTCCCATTTAATTGGAGCAGCAGCACTAGGAGGGAAAGGGAGACTAAATGCATCTCCCATGGACCTTTGCACCCTGCATGCTAATTTATTTTATTTTATTTATTAATTAAATTTATTTATACCCCACCTTTTGGCCAAAGGCCCTCAAGGTGGCTTACAAATATATATAAGATGTCATATCCAACACGTAGGAAAGACCACAACTGACCTACGCACGCGCTTCAGGAACCACAAGTCGGCAATCTTGACCAAAAAAGTGGAGCAACCAGTTGCAAAGCATTTTAACATCGAGGGTCACAGCCTGTTGGACTTTTCCATAACAGCGATAGAGATGCCAGCAGATCCAGCAGCATTGACCCAAAGGGAGAACTTTTGGATTTACTCTCTGGACACATTGGCCCCACATGGCCTGAACCTGGAGGACAGTACCACCACTACTTAGCGTCTGCAAATGAAGCCCCTCTGAGCATTCCATCCTCAAAGCTCTATAACTGCCACTTGGGTAACAGCATTTGTATGTTGGCAGCTGATGAAGGCGGAAGCTGAAATGTTTTGTTAATACAATATATATACACACACACACACACACACATATAAGACAGTTTTGAAAGCAACAAACAGAACTTCACTCAAGCTTGCTCTGGATCCCTATAAGGATTCCGTTAATCACCTAATATATATATATGAACGTAATTGTGATTAACCAAGTTCAGTTCTCCATCAGTCAGTCAGTCAATCTTTATTGCGGTCATTGACCAAAACACAAATAAATACAAAAAAAAATATCTCTAAGAACAAAAGATAAAATATTAAAATATTAAAATATTAAAAGCTTGTCAGACAATATTAGTTTTCTGAAGTTCGTAATTTCCTTAAGTTTATAGTAATGGCACAAAATTTGGCAACCATTTCGGTTATGTATGGTGAGTTGTCCGCAAGTAAGTAATTTGCGTAGAAATCGTTGCTTCTTCCCGGTAGGTGAGTGATTAAAGGTGTAATTAACTGGTGCCTAGGTTCACAATAGTATGGGCAATAGAAAAGTACGTGGGTTAATGTCTCTACCACCCCCTCATCACAAGGGCACTTTCTATCGGAGTAAAGTATTTTATTAAATCTGCCTTCTAGTATTGCAGATGGTAGGCAGTTGAATCTTGCCATTGTGAATGCCTTGCAATGTTTCGGTAGGGATAAATTTGTTAAATATGGCATGGCAAGTTGAGGGTTAGTATTATAGATGTGTTTTTTAACAAGCATCCAGTGCTGTTGGAGATCTCTATCATTAATACGTAGGAGAATGTGCTCCTTGGCTTTTTATATGACCCATATTCAAAATTTCCGGGATTGAGAAGCCTAGGTGGTTCAGCTTATTAGTAATCATCTTATTCCATGGAGAGTGAAATTTGTCATGTAGTATCTGGGGTGCTAGACCAATTGGGTTGAACGTCAGTTTAAGCCATGTATTAATCCTGAGTATCCATACACGTGACTCTATAGAAGGAAGTCCAGCTTCTAGTCTTAACATGAAGCTGGGAACACATGTGGGTACTGCGAGTATGGATCTAAGAAAGATATTTTGAACTACTTCTAAAGACCTAAATTTTTCACTAGTTAATACCTGGGAGCCATACAATAGCTGTGGGATTATTTTCGCTTTGAAAATGTTTATGGCTGCGATGGGGATTTGGCCTCCTTTGTTATAATAAAAAGATAATAAAGCCTTCATGGTTCTTTTGGCATTAAAAACTACTTGTTTCACATGTAAAGACCACGAACCTGATGCTTGGAAGGTCATTCCAAGGTATTTGTACGCATTTACTTGTTCAATTTGATAGCCATTTATACGCCAAGTATGTTTTATTCTTTTATTAGTGAAGATCAGGGCCTTTGATTTTTCGTAGTTAATCGAAAGGGCTTCTTGTTTACAAAATAGGGCTACTGAGGACAGTAGTCACCTAAGACCAACCTGGGTTCTTGAGATCAGGACAATATCGTCCGCGTATAACAAAATAGGTCTAGCAGTCTCCGTTAGACTGGGCGGGTGGGATTATATTTGCGATAATCTTTGAACTATTGGGTTGATATATATATTAAATAGTAATGGAGCAAGGATACATCCCTGTTTGACCCCTTTATAAGTGGGGATTGGGTTCGTTAGCTGCCCATTATTACTGCATCTGACTCTAAGGGATGTATTTTTATATAGGGC
This sequence comes from Rhineura floridana, assembly GCF_030035675.1. Taxonomy (NCBI): domain Eukaryota; kingdom Metazoa; phylum Chordata; class Lepidosauria; order Squamata; family Rhineuridae; genus Rhineura; species Rhineura floridana. The sequence goes on from NC_084481.1 coordinate 221,866,406, forward strand.
TCATATAAGAATCAGTAGGCGTGTATCGATGTTAGATTTAGCAAGCTTGTTCCAAAGCCTCTCTCTAGAGATAGAATCAAATGCTGTTTTTAGATCTATAAAGGCAGTATACAGCTCTCTCCTAGATTCACTTTTGTATTTATTAACAAAGTGTTGGAGAATCAATGCGTGGTCTATAGTTGAGCGGCCTGTCCTAAATCCAGCTTGTTCTGGGGTCAGTATTTCAATTTGCTCCGTCCATGAGATTAGCTTATCATAGAGATGTGCCGAGTATAATTTACTAACGATGTTTAGAAGGCTAATAGGACGAAAATTCGCCGGATCGTGCCTCGAGCCTTTTTTATGAATTGGAACAATTATTGCTGTGCCCCAATCGCTAGGTATTTCCATTGAATAATCAATGTGCGTAAAAAGAGCAGCAAGCAAGGGGGCCCACCAATCTAAGTTTGATTTGAATAGTTTGGGTGGAATGTTATCCGAACCAGGGGCTTTATTAGCTTTTAGTTTATTAATAAGTTCTACTATTTCATTTACATTTACCGGGTCCCATCTAGGGATATCGCTTAGGGATACATCAATCTCACTGCAGTTACTATCTTTTTTATAGATTTTAGTAAAATAGTTCTCCCATTCCTTGGGAGGAACATAGCAACCCATATTAGGGCAAGATCTTGGCCAATTACATGTCACCATTTTCCAAAACAGATTTGAATTTTTTAGTTGAGAGGCATAGAGGAGACGTTGCCAGGTTTGCTGTAGTCCTAATTTCTTTTTCTCTTTAATTAAATATTTAAATTGCTTTCGTTCCTCACAATAAACTTGTAGGGCCTCTAGATCTTGGTTCTCTTTGTACTCCTTGTACTTTAATATCAATAGGTTTTTTTTATTGACTCAGTCTTTATCAAACCATGTTTTAGAATGTGATATTACATGATTTGATTTAGGTTTAAATTTAACATTTAATAATATTAATGTTTTTAGAGAGGTCATTACCTGATGGAAACATTTTAAGACTGTTAGAGGTTGAGTGGAGTTTTGTATTACATCCTTTAGAGCAAGTAAATCAGGGGCAGTCAGTCTTTCTTTTATCTCACTCGCAATGTTTGGAACCCACTTTATTCTGCCTTTAGAGGTCTCATATGAATCACTAGAAAATGTTTGGGAATAAATTTGAATTGGAAAGCAGTCGTGAATCAATGTCATCATAATAGGGGAGTGATCGCTTTCAGGTCTATCAATACATTTAAAGATATTAATTAGATGATATAGTTCCTGAGAGACAATTGCTAGGTCTATGACTGAGGCTCCTCTGCTTGATAGAAATGTATATTCCCCTTCATTATCATCGTTGGTGCGACCATTTAATAGAATTAAATTTAATTCTGTAATCAATTTGGCAAGACAAAGGCCTGCATATGTTATGCCTTGGTCTTTGGATTGTCTGATGGGGATGGTATTTAATCCATCTAGAGAGGGAAGCACCAGACGGTATTTTGCAAATAAAGCCTCATCAGATGAACCCATTCTGGCATTGAAGTCTCCTAATAATATGAGGTTTGCTTCCGGATATTGGGAAGTCAAATTTAATAGATAATTTTTTAGCTTAGTAATATTACTCCCACCCGATTGTTTGTCTTTCGCTGGGGGTATATATATATTGATCAATAATAGATGGTGTGACTTTAATTTTAAACTCACAGTAAGAGCCAAATCCTCTAGTGGCTCAACTGGAATAATTTGGAGATATAACTCGAGAGATCAAAGTGCAGATACCTCCCTTCGGGCGGCCACCCCTTTTACTAGGAGTCACCTTAATATTGTGTGTCGTAAAGCCATCTAGATCCAAATCATTCATTAACCAAGTTTCCTGTAGACATAGGATATGATGTTGTTTTAAAAAGGAGACATAGGAAGGGTCTACCATTCTGGTTCTCCATCCCGCGATGTTCCATGAGAGAAACTTTAGGGTATAAAAGGAGAGACTTGGTCTTTGTCATTTTTTTACGTCATGTGTAGATTTTGACGAAGAAGAGTTGGGTTGAAATAAACTTGAAGGCCTTTCCAGTTCATCTTTGAGTTCATCTTTATACACCTTTTTATCATTTGAGACTGTATATGATGAAGCGGTGTTTGACTCGGATTGCAGATACACGTTCTTTAAGGCGCTTTCATCAGTATTCGCATTGGTTGGTGGATTAGAGATCATGAGAGTCATGTCTTCTGCGTCAGCAATTGGGTTAAACTCAGTTTTACCTATGTTTTCTTTTTTGTATTTCAGATCAATTAGAGTAGATCTTAGGATATGCAAATTGGTTATAATTTCATCTTGTGCCTCTATGGAAAGTGTGGTAAACGTATCTAAGAGCATACGTTCTTCAGGCAAAAATTGAATTTCTTCATTAGTCTTTTCGGTTCTTGTGACTTGTATTTTATTTGAATCCTGTTGAGTTCTAGCTGAGGAAGTGGCGTCCGTTAAAAAGCAGTCTTGTTGATCAGATGGATTTGGGCACTTTTGCGGTTTGTCTATTAAAAGGGGGACAAGAGTCCGCTTGTTTTTTACATATGCCTCTAATTTTACCAGCTCTGCTGTATTTTCAAAAACTCTTGAAACATTTAGATTCAGAGATAATAGCCGGTCCTTTAATGTGAAGAAGATTTTTGTCTTCGCTTCATCGTGAAACGTCACTATCTCTCTAGCATTAGTATAGTTGAAGAATAGATACTCAATATTAGCAATGTCCCAAGAGTATATAGTTCCGGGTGCTATCTTAGATAAAATCTCCAATAAGTGCAAAGTTCTTTCCTTTTGAGTAAGCACACCTTTTAATTTGGAGTAATTTATGATGGCTAACTTTTTTGGGTTTAAAACCAAGTCCCATGAATTTGCTATCCTCTTTGGTAGGAGGTTTGAGTTTTCTACTTGCTGTGAGGCTATTTGATTTGCAATAGCATCCGTAGATTGCGAATTAAGGAGTTGGTCCTGTTGACTGTAGGCTACGTTCAACTGCACCAAAGAAGGATCAGTCATTGGGATATACTGGGTTGAAGTCGCCTTCGAGGTATCATTTATCGAACATCTCTTTCTTTTTGTTTTCCTTTTCCTTTTCATCTTCTTCTTAAGCAGAGCAGAGGTCGATGAGTCTATGAGCCTAAAGAGTTTATTAAAGTTCATCTGTTTTTTGATATGAGTCTTAGAAGTTTTGATATTTTTACTTTTTTTTTGTTTGGTTTGAATTATTATCCATGCCTTTTTTCTTCCTTTTTTTCTTTATAAGGGGATGGGTTGTCTGCATGCCTTGTGAAATACAACAATTGATAGTTGGCTTCTTGTTAGTTGATCCAGATTTAAGATGAGAGTCCATATTTATAATAAGATTTGTTAACGTTGTTAATAACGAATTTGACTCGTCTACAACTTTAAATACTTGGTTTAGCGATTGTGTCAGGATTTGAGACCACTCTTGAGTCCTCCTATATGGTGTTTGGCTAGAAGTCGTCTCATCTTTTATTCCCTTGTCATGAATTTCATTGTTTTGTTCTCTTCTGCTGCTATCTCCCAAATAAAACGAGGACTCCAAAGATGGCATTGAGTTATAGTCTGTTATATGAGGTGATTCTAAGACAGAATTCACTGAGGGTTTACACAGTGAAATTAAATCTGGATCGCTTAGATGAGATTGATCTGAATTATGGTCTGGATATAATAGGTCTATCAAGGCTTCTCTTCCTAAAATCTCAGCCATTTCTTGCGCCAAGGTGGGAGATGATCCCTTTATGTTGTGAGGTGATTGAAAAAAATGGTTATTTATTGACCATTCATTTGCATCTAATTTAGATATATTATTGTTTGATGTCACCTCATGTGACAGGGAGGCTTCCAGATGGTTTGTCATTTCATTTGGCTGGTAATAATTTGTTATTTTTAATTGCTTCATTTTCAAAGGGTAAGTATAGTCAGAGATCGGTTGGAGTCCTAGGTCCTTATAATTTTTTCTTGTAAGGACCATTTTTCTTTTGGTACTGTGTCTTTAAGTTCTCCATAGTTCTGCATCAATCTGCAATTTTTTAATATATATATATTAAACACATGAAAATCCATCAGCATTTTAGTGCAAACTCCTAATGTAACATTTTTGCAAGCAATTTCTCCTAATATATAATTTTTGTAAGTTATTTTCATGAACGTATGCATTTTTAGGCACACTATCCCCTAATATATAGACATTTTTGTACACATTATTTGATTGGAGAACTATATCACAAAATTCAGAGGAGTGCGAATTTCGAGGGATGGCTGTGTTTCTGTTTGCAGTATTGCTTCAGAAAGTGAAAATTAGGTAGGTTTGCACTGAAATCTAAACGGAACAGAATTTCTCCCCCATCTCTAGATATATGTCAATAACATGTCCTAGGGAAGGCCTCTACTTGCAAGACGTGCAGTGAAGGGATCAGAAGGAAGACCTTTTCTCAAAGGATGCACATTGAAAAGAGCAGAGGCAATGAAACAAGTGTTTCAGCCTGTATCCTATGAATACAGGTCTTCCCTTGGACACATTCATTGCATACCCTGCCAGCATGTCTTCCCTTTGCCTCTTGCATTACCACTCTCTTGTCAGTGCCTATCACAGAGGGATCATAGCTCAGCGGTAAAGCACACGCTTTACATACAGAAGGTCCTATGTTCAATTCCTGACATCTCCACTTAGAAAGATTTCAGGGGGCAAGTGGTGGACAAAATGTTGGTAAAGAAATCCTGGAAAGCCACTGTTAGCATTTGGAGCTGAATGCTGGCAGAAGGTTGTGGGCACTGCTCTTCAGTTCTGCTCCTACCTCTAGGGATGTTTCCAGAAAGCAGTTATGGGAGGCTTCTATTCATGGGAGCTTTCCTGTGGTGTTCCACAAATTTCCATCTTGTCCCCCATGCTATTTAACATCTATATGAAGCGTCTCGGAGCAGTCATCAGGAGTTTTGCAGTGAAGTGCCACCAGTATGTGGATGACCCTCAGTGCTCCCTCTTTGTGCCGTCTAAACCAGGACAGGAAGTTGAGGTGCTAGACAGGTGCCTGGAGGCAGTGATGGGCTGGATGTGGGCCAACAAACTGAAGCTGAATCTTGAAAGGACCGGATACGTTATGTGTCCTAAGTTCTCGAGCCCAGGAGATAGGAAGACGGCCTGTTCTGGATGGGATTGCACTCCCCTAGCAGGAGCAGGTTTGTTGCTTGGGGGTACTCCTTGAGCCAGCATTGTCACTGGAGGCTTAGGTGGCCTCAGTGGCTTGGAATGCCTATTTTCAGCCCCGGTTGGTTCTCCAGCTATGGCCCCTTCTGGTCAGAGATGACTTGGCAACAGTACTCCATGATCTAGTAACTTCCTGATTGTATTATTGTAATGCACTCTACATGAGGCTCCCCTTGAAGAAGACTCAGAAACTTCAACTGGTCTAAAATGCAGTGGCCAGATTACTGGCTGGGGTCCCTTTTAGAACTCATATAACCCCTCTTCGAAAACAGTGGCATTGGTTGCCAGTTGGTTCCCAGGACCAATTCAAGGTGCTCTCAGTCATGTTTAAAAGCATAAACGTCTTAGGCTCCAAATATCTCAGAGACTGCCTCCTTCCCTACAGACCCTCTTGGGTGTTAAGATCAGCAGAGGAGGCCACCCTTAGAGGCTTGGGGGATGATGTCCCAGGTGAGAGCTTTCTTTGTGGCAGCCCCTAAGTTGTGGAATTCCCTCCCCACAGAGGTATGTCTGACACCTTCACTATACAGTTTTTGGCAAATGCTAAGGACACACCTCTTTACCCTGGCCTTTGCCTCCTGAAATGTATGTTTCCAGAACTCGACCTATTCTTGTGATTGAACTCTGTTCTAATTCTTTTTAATACTGTATTTTAGATTTTCTAACCCACCCTGGGACCTATTGGTGAAGGGCAGGTAGTAAATAATTTTTAAAAAGCCAAACTATAACAGAATTAGGTCTGTGCTCCGTATTCGGCCAAGGTCCAAGGCCTGAGCTGAATTGGCTCTCTTGGAGGCATTTGGGCCTTGGCTGAGTCCGGCTGAGATAGCCCCAGTTTGCTGCTGGTAGAGTATGGTGGCCCAGTGATCGGAGCTGTCCGGGGGTGGGTGTAGGGTAGGCGGAAGAGGCAGGTATGGGCACGAAGGAGAAGGCCAGATGAGAAAGGCGCCTCTGTGCAGGATAAAGCTTGGTGCCTGCCTTTTCCACCCAATCTCCTCCTTTCTGCCAGGCCTCCCCAAGCCCCGTGCCCCAAATCCCCTTCGCGAGCACCTTCCCTGCATGCTCTTACAAAGGAGCAGCACTTGTAGTAGGGAATCCTCTTGCTTATCAACTGATAAGCGGAAGGATTAATCCTGTGTGGTGTCGGTTGCTACTCATTCATAGGTGGCTTCCCTGCATGCAGAGAAGCTGTTCACAAAGCAGCAGCGACCAGCAACGCTCAGGACAGAATTGTCCTGGAAACAGACCAATCTGCCCATCCGATGGACTAAAATGTTGGTTCACACAATCCACATTTTCAACCAGGATTCAAAATTGTGTCTCTTTAATATATTAGCTGCCAATTTATGGGGGGTTAATAGTGGCTGGGGAGGAGTAGTTTTCATCAGCACCACAAACAGGGAAAGGGGGTTACCACCTCCCCACAGTCCAGATTCTTTCCCCACCAACCTCCATGAATGTCGTCCAGAAAAGAAAAGCCTAGACACATTAAATGTATTCACCCAGTTAGCATCATGCCTAGTTTGTCTCAAAGTCGGGGATGCTTTAAGTTTAAGTTGGATTCCTGCATTGAGCAGGGGGGTAGACCCGATGGCCTTACAGACCCCTTCTATGATTCTAAGTCTGGACGTCATTGGAGAATGCATAAATCTGGCAAGAGGTTATCATACTTTGGACACATCATGAGAAGACATGATTCACTAGAAAAGACCATAATGCTGGGAAAAACAGAAGGGAGTAGAAAAAGAGGAAGGCCAAACAAGAGATGGATTGATTCCATAAAGGAAGCCACAGACCTGAACTTACAAGATCTGAACAGGGTGATTCACGACAGATGCTCTTGGAGGTTGTGGATTCATAGGATCACCATAAGTCGTAGTCGATTTGAAGGCACATAACAACAATCACTAATATGATTCTCTTCCCCACGTTTGTAATGATGATATTTTTAAATTGTAATTAGCATGTTTCTTTTCTTCCTTTTTTGTAATCAAAGTTGCATGTGTAAAAAATGGTGACACACACAAAAAAATTCAAAATTTTAATGAAGAAGAAATAAGTCCTTTTCCTGAAACCTCCCATGAAACTCAAATGTCTGTTCCTGGCTAGTGGGAGTCCTCAAGAGGAACGCTCCCATTGGGAGAGGGGAGGGGTGGTTGGGGGAGCTCAGGGGAGCCCACAGCCCTCAATTAGTTGCTGGACCACAACTCCCATCATCCTAGACAACAAGAAGAGCCTGGCTCTTGGATCAGGCCCAAGGGGGCCACCTAGTCCAGTATCCTATGCTCATAGTGGCCAATCAGATGCCTCAAAGGGAAGTCCACAAGCAGAACCTGAACACAGTAGCACTCTCCCAACCTGTGGCTTCAAGCAACTGGATTCAGAGATAGATTGCCCCAGAGCATGGAGGTTCTGCTGTCACAATAGACCTCCATCAGAAGAGCCCTGTTGGATCAGGCCAGAGGCCCCTCTAGTCCAGTATCCTCTACTCACAGAGGCCAACCAGCTACCCCAATGGGAAGCCCGCAAGCAGGACCTGAGTGCAAGAGCAGCTCTCCCCTCTTGGGATTCCCAGCAACTGGCATTCATAGGCTTTTACTGTAGGGTTGCCAGGCTCAGGGCATGAGACTGATCCTGTATCTTTAGGAGAAGAGAAAGTCAGCCCAGTGCAGGTGTTCTTGCAACCCTGTATTGGGAAAAACCACAAGGTGGAATTCTCCCTTCCACCTGCACAACTTTTAAAGATACAAAAGACCTCTTGGTTGCCAAGCCCAGCCTCCAAGAGGATCTTTAAAAGTTGTGCAAGGGGAAGGGAGAATTCCACCTTATGGTTTTTCCCATTATAGTGTTGCAAGAACACCTGCACTTGGCTGAATTTTCTCTTCTCCAAGATACAGGATCATTCTCAGGCCCTGAGCCTGGCAACCCTAATTTACTGCCTCCAACAGTGGAGGGGGAACAGAGCCATCGTGGCTAGCAGCAGTGGCTTTTTTGTGGTGGCAGTACTCCCCTGTATCAAATACCATCACCTCATTTTTTACCCAAAACCCCCCAAAACATTGGCCAGTAGTCATTGACTACTGCAGTCAACATTACAGTCTATTGTGTCTATATTGGAAATATTTTAACTGTTTTATACGTAGACCTGTTTTTTTAAAATGCTTGCATTGTTTTTATATATGGAATTGTTTTAATATACGAAACCGTTTTGCATGCATAACTTCATATTGTTTTATGGTTGAATCTGTGTTGTCGTATCACTGTATATTTTAGGGTTGCAACCCACTCTGAGGCTTTATAGTAAAGAGTGGGTAAGAAATCTAATATAATAAAAGAAAATAAAACATATGCAAGCTGGGGCTGATGGGAGTTGTAGTCCAACAACAGCTGAAGCACCAGAGGTTTGTTTTTTCCTTCCTCAACTAATTCATTGCAATGTCTTGCTGCCCCCCCCACATTAATACCTAAGGCAGCGATCCAATACATGTCTACTCAGAAGTAAGCTCCATCAGGTTCAGTGGGACTTACTCCCGGGTTAAGCGCATCTTGGGTTGCAGTTTAAGGCACCGAGCCAAAGAAAGGCGTGTCTGCCATGGAGAGGGGTGGGGTTCCAAGGATCAAAGGGAAGCCCCTGCAACATAGACTTAGGGAGAAAAAAATTAGACTGATGCATTCCTTCAAGCTTCCGCGTTGACTTCTGAAGGCTCGTTTGGATTCGCTAAGGCTGCAGCTGACTGTTAATCTACTCTGGCCACTGGAGCTCTGTCAGGTGAATAAGAGTCTCCTCTCAGCACCCTTCACAAACTACACTTCCCAGCATTCTTTGGGAGAAGCCATTACTGTCTCAAGTGAAATCAAGGTCTGGTGTGGGTGTGGCCCCAATTAGGCAAGCCCAGCAGCTGTGAGTCGGGCTTTTAGAACACTGACAGTTAGTTCTTACTGAGCATGCCCTGGCTTATCATTCACTCCAATGCTAAATATCTTGAAATTAATTGAAAATCGGCCAGGCATTTTTTTAACTTTTAAACTGCAGATGATGAAGGTCAGAGTATGGGGCAAGGTCAGTAATAGGATTACAGGTACTCTGTGAACATGGCTGATTTTTAATTAATTTCAGTTCTGAGAGAAAAAAGTCCAAAAGGGGTCTGGTTTTTTCTATCTTTTTAAACGTTGAATTCTCAATTCTCTCTGACTGTTTTGTGTATCACCATGAAAATATAGAGGGTTGTTAAGCAAGCTATTCTGAGATCGGGACTCTAAGTTTTGTAAGGTTTTGTTGTGAAATGAGCTTATGGGAAGCATCAGAATGGCATGGGGGGTATTTGTTTGGTATTATAAAAATACACACAGAAATAGGAACTAATTTGGTTGGTCCTATTTCTTAGCAGAGTTGTAAAAATACAAGCAGCAGAATGAGAATGTAAACCAGCCCCACCTTTCTCTATATAAATAACAACAGACACAATCTTCTTAGATAAAAGAAAATAATATTTACTTACAACCTCATATGTTAGGAACATAGCTCTATAGCTTAGATGAAAGAAAAATAGTCTCAGTTCATCTTGGTCTTTAGTAATGGATGCTCTCAGAGAGAGCATCTGTGCCATGCGTCCTCTCTCAATGGTGGAAGATCAGCAAAAAAAAAGGATATTCAAAAAATCCCCCAGGACAAAGGAGAAAGAAGTCAGGTAACTAAACCCCACCCATTAGGAAGTTACATCATGGTAAACAGGTACATGGGATATTTCCCAAACATCCCTTAAAGTGACCATGCAATATTTGTTTACTCTAACAGTATTTTCAATTTAACATTGCAGAATGTGAAAAATCAATGTTGTCTATAGTATACAGCCACTCTCCTGACTGTAAAGTATAGGGTTGGATGTACTGATGGGTTGCATATCATTATGGCAAATCTCCTGTGCCTTTCAAAGCCATATAACCGGAGGGGAGGCAGGATCCGGCTTCTGGGTGAGGATTATTCTTTCATTAGGTGGGTTCATATAGAGCAGGATGGAAAAGTGAGGTGTTCACACACACTTCAGTGGAATCACTTCACACAATCAATTAGGAGTCATCAAGTATTGAGCAAGGGTGAGCTAATTCTGTTGAAAAGCATTGTGTGGGCTGAAGTAAAATGAAAGTTGTGTCCATGCTAGAACATTCATACACGCCAAGGGCAAATTAGCACTTGATACTGCAGTCATCAAATGGTAAATATGCATGGTGGGAGCCACCCTTCAGTTTGGAAATGGAGAGGAGTTTCCTTGGATGGAGTGGGGCAGAGGAAGATGTTTAGATGCTGTCATAGAAACATAGGGACCTGCCTTATACAGAGTCAGACCACTGATCCATCTAGCTCACTACTGTTTGCAGTGACTGACAGCAGCTTTCCAGGGTTTCAGACAGGAGTCTGTCTCAGCCCTATGTGGAGATGCTGGGAATTGAACTTGGGATCTTCTCCCTTCATTCCTGGTCATTGGCCATGCATGCTGGTGCCGATGGGAGTTGTCGTTCAGCAACCTCTGGACAGCCAATGTTTCCCCACGCCTATCCTAATATGACTGCCTGCATATTTGGGAAGAGGCTATAGCTCAGTGGTTGAGCATATGCCTTGACTGCAGAAGGCCCCACATCCAGTCCCTGGCATCTCCAGTTAAAAGGATCAGGTAGCAGAAAATGGGGAAGAGTAAGACTCTTCTCCTCATGAGCTACCACTCATGGTAGCCAGGAATAACCAGTGTGGCTTCCTCCAGATGTTGTTGCATTACAGTGTCCATCACCCCTGACCATTGGCCATGCTGGCTAGGGGTGATGAGAATTGCAGTCCGACATCTGGAGAGAGCCATAATGGTTCCCAGTAGACAATACTGGGCTTGATGAACAAATAGTTTGATCTAGTAGAAGGCAGCAGTGGTTTTTTTTAACATTTGCATCATCTAGCATATGACATAGTGCAGAGGTCTCCAAACTTGGATTAAATTAGAATGTAATGCAATAAAATACAATAGGTAAGAAATAAAAGATGCAATAAAATACCATTTAAAATCATACAGCACCTGGCACAGAAAAATCATAAAGTGGTCAGCCAAGACCAACAGCAAATTTAAAGTGGTCCGTGGGGGGAAAAGTTTGGGAACCACTGATACACTGCATAATAGTGGGTGGTTAGTGTTCGCAAAGTTAAGGATTTTTTTATGACGATGATAAAAATACACTAGAGGGTGCTCTTGAGCCATTATTAAGCCACAGAATGGTTTATCTGGCTGCTCTGATTACATGTGCCTTGAACAAGTTTATGAGAGAGAGAGAGAGAGAGATGTGTTTACCATCAGGCAAGTGCATTATGTGAGAATGATGGAGGACTCTGATAAGCACATCCTTGCAGCTTAAATGCTATTAATTTGATATCTGTCAAAATAAAAATTCAGCTGCATTTTTGCAACCTTCCCTAACACGATGCCCTGCAGATATTTTGGACTCTCTAATGTGGATGAGCTGTGTAGTCAGTGCTGGCTCGACTGATGGGAGTTGGAATCCAAAACATCTGGCGCTCACCAAGTTAGGGAAGGCTGTTTTAGAGTCCGCCTTTAAAATGTTAATGATGATGCGTTCAGGGGATTGTTTGAGTTGCACAGTTATGCTGGACTAGATGGGCCACTGGCCTGATCCAGCAGGCTCTTCTTAAGATGCTGGTACCTCCCTTTTTGTGCATCAGTGATGCCACTCGGCTACAGAAGCTCTCGCACCTAAACATTGGAAATGGAGAGAATTATGAAACTCTGTTGACCTTTGTTAAAACAGCCTCTCCACAATCCTTTGCAGAGCAGATCTGGCCCCAGGCCTTGCTTGAGAAAGTCACACACAACGTAAACATGCAGCTTTCAACTTTGCAGTTCACAGACATGTATACAAGCGCAGGCAACATCTCCAGTCACCTTGCCTTTAACAGTTCTGATGAACTTGTTGAGAGTGAATAGGTAATGAGTCTAATAAAATGTAATTGAAAAATTAAGCATATCATTATCAACCATGTGCTCTAGCAATGTGCCCTGTATTCTTATGACTGAGTTTGCATTTTCAGTACACACACACACACGCCTCTGGCTATCAAAGCTTAACATGACAATTTACTTGCTAGGTGGTAATCGTGATAGTCAGCAGTTCCATAGTGCTAATTAGCCTTCATTATACATTCTCACTAGTCTTACAACATCCCTGTAAGAAAGGCTAGTAGACCTGAAGGACTGCCTTTTCCAATATGAACTTGAGAGGAAGGCTGAAATCCACATACAATATTGACTTGAAATGATCAGCCAAGACTTTAGCTGCAGGCCTCTAGCTGTGTGCTATTGTTGTAGCATATAATGCAGCATAATTGTGACAAATACAAGGGGTGAGTATTCCAGCTGACCTTAGTGCTGTTTGTTCTTCATTGCACAGCTATGATTTTATATGTTTGCTCATTCTTTTGACCTCCACATCTGGAAGCATCCTAGCGCAGCCTTCACCAACTTGGAGCTCTCCAGATGTTTTAGACTGCAACAAAGAATGGGCAAATCTGTCCATTTTGGATTCTCTCCATTTCTCATTTTTCCAGTCTTCAGTGCACCACGTTTCCATATTAGTCTGCTATTTCCCCCCCAAAAAAGTTCCCAGAAATTCATAAACATTTTAGTATACATTTGATTTTACCTGATATACATTTTTGCCTGTGATTTTGCCTAATGTACACATTTATGCCTGTGATTTTGCATAATATACACATTTCTGTAAGCAATTTCCCCTAATTATAACTGATTTTGTGTGTCTTTTCAAGAATATATGCATTTTATTCACATTTTCTCCTAATTTAGATATTTATCTACACATTAGTTGGAAAATAGTATCACAAAATTCTACACATTAGTTGGAAAACAGTATCACAAAATTCAGAGAAGTGTAGATTTCTAAGGATAGCTATGTGTTTTCATATTGTATCAGGAAGTGCAAATTAGGTAGATTTCAGGGCCAGGGCCAGGCATGGATAAGCCCTTGGTACCAGGCTGCCCCAGGCCCGCAGTGCAGTAAGGCTGAACACCCCTGCATGATACAGTGACGTGGGGCTGTCACGTACCTGTTACGTCAGTGGATCAGCGCACACATGCCATGTGCTGCACACACACAACTACCAGCACCCAAGATGGCAGTGGTGGCATCAACCCCTTAGAGGCCCCTCTGGGCCCTCAGCCAGGGCCCAACCTGGCCACCCGCTAGCGCTGGCCTTGGTAGATTTGCATTAAAATGTAAACTGAACTGAATTTCTCCTCCCTCTCTCCCATCAGCCACAATCAGCACATGACCTACATGACGTTGCAGCCCATAACATCTGGAGGGCACCAGGTGGTCAAAGGCTATCCTAGTGTCACAGCATGTTGTTCTTCCAGTGACAGACACATTGTAGATTACGGTTTCTCAAACATCTGAGCTCATTAACTCCTTAATGAGCGTATAAAGTTGTCATCAACCCCAACCCAAATTCTGAGGAATGGAAATGAAATAAATATCAATATATAATCAACATTTATTAATCATCAGTCACCATTGCTTTGGAGGAGGGGAAGAGGGGTGTTACAATTATTCTTTTGACACTGTAAGAAATAACTGTTTAAAAAATGAAAATCTGCACCTGTATACAGTTCTTTAGCAATACAGCAGCATGGCAGAGAATACTGTTGTATTGTGAAATCATCTTTCTAAATACAGGGGTTCCTCCTCGGCAAGGAAGGTGCACTCTGTACATGCCCATGCCCTTTATTTCTGAGGTTCATCGTCTCTAATTAAACTTTTTGCACTACACCTCTTAAACTTCTTTTCCAACCCTCAGCCCTTTTTGACCCCTTTCGACCCCTAGGTCTTTATGCACCCTTGGCATAGTCCCGCCATCCCCATGGGGTCAAATACTGACCACTTTGGGAAACCCTGTCCTAGACAGACAGACAGACAAACATACAACAGGGGCAGGAGTACCATAAACAGAGATCCAGGCAAAATGCCAGGGGCAGTTTTAGACAACAAAAACCACTGTCCCGACAGAAAAGCCTCTGAACTATCATTCTTGCATGACTTTAGCTGGCTTCCCCACCGCACCCCATCCCTGCTTCTCCTTTTTCCTTCCACATGTTTGGATGACTATAATAAACACTAAAAATAACGTAGAAGTACAGTGACCACCCTTTGCGCTGACACTGTTAATCAAGTGAAAGCAGTCAATAGCTTGTAGGCTGGTGTGGGTGAGTGTGCATGATGAAGATATATTTGTTGCTGAATGTAGAATTACTGGTCTGGATTTACAACACCAGTCCTGAAGCCTTTATAAATTGATGAATACACCCCATCAAAATAAATGAGACAGACATTCAAAGTAATCCTAAGCAAATAGTTATTAGTCACATAGGTCCCATTGAACTCAATGAAAAGAGGCAGATTCAGTGAAAAGAGGCAGACTGGTGGCTCCAATGACAGTGGGGCAGTGAATCCACTCTGGGTTTTAGTTTGAACTTTCAAGGAGCTGACCAAGGTGCTTGGACAGCTCCTTGGGAGTTTGGACTAAAACCCAGAGTGCTTTCATTACCTCAGTGACAAGAACAATGCAAAAGAGGGCACTGATTTGCATGAATGTTGTCATGCTAATTTATATGCATAGATGCAAACTTAAAAATAATCCCTATATGTTGTTATAGTTATCACTTTCTTGCATTAATTCATTGCTTACCAGAAAAGTGTCTCAAAGTGACTTACATTTATAAAAGCATGCATGAAACAAAACCTTACAACACATCCAAACAGTAAAAGAACATTAATTAATGAAAGCTGCTTATCCTGCAATAACATAAAAAATTGTTTTTAACTGTTTTTAATATTGAAAATTCACCCTTGGAACCTTAGGGTCAACGGCAGATAATAATAATAATAATAATAATAATAATAATAATAATAATAATAATAATAATAACAGGGAAACCCGTGACCAGATGGCCTGTGTGCCTGCTCAGTTGGCTGTCCAGGTGCTCACTGTTGATGGGCAACTTCAAGCCCCCCCCCGAACTTCCACTTTATGATTGTCTTCAAACTGAACTGTGACCAGATAGCCACTGAGAGCCCTTCACTTGGAGGACTATTCTCTGTAAAGTAGGACACGCGGCCACCAAGGTAGGTTGGTGGCAGATTCAGAACAGATGAAAGAAAGGACTTCTTTGGAGGGTGGGGAAACACATATCATTAACCTATGGAACTTATTGCCACAAGTTACGATGATGGACACCTGCTCTAAAAGGAGAATCAACAAATTCACAAGGTCAGGCCAGTCAATGACAGCTGTTTGACTGGCCATTATCGGGGACATGACCTTTTTTTTGGTTGTGGTGATGGTACACCTTTAGAATTCCCTTCCTAGGGAGATCTGCATGGCCTTATCATTGTCAGAGCTTAAAGACATTTGTATTCCAGAATTTATTGATTGATTGATTGCATTTGTATACTGCCCCATAGCAGAAGCTCTCTGGGCGGTTTACAAATTTAAAAACACATTTTTTTAAAAAGCAATTTAAAACACATGCTAAAATGCCTGGGAGAAGAGGAAAGTCTTGACCTGGTGCCGAAAAGATAACAGTGTTGGCGCCAGGTGCACCTCATTGGAAAAATCATTCCATAATTTGGGGGCCACCACTGAGAAGGCCGTCTCCCCTTTTGCCACACTCCCAGCTTCCCTTGCAGTAGGCACCTGGAGGAGGGCCTTGGATGTTGAGCGTAGTGTATGGGTGGATTCATGTTGGGAGAGGCGTTCCATCAGGTATTGTGGTCCTAAGCCGTGTAAGACTTTATAGGTTAAAACCAACACCTTGAATCAAGCTCAGAAACATACAGGCAGCCAATGCAAGTGGGCCAGAATCAGTTTTATATATTCGAACCATCTGGTCCTTGTTACCAATCTGGCTGCTGCATTTTGCACAAGCTGCAGCTTCTGAACCGTCTTCAAAGGCAGCCCCACGTAGAGCGCATTGTAGTAATCTAACTTGGAGGTAGCAGAACATGGACAACTGAAGCCAGGTTATCCCTGTCCAGATAGGGACGTAGTTGGGCCACCAACCAAAGTTGGTAGAAGGCACACCATGCCACCAAGGCTACCTGAGCCTCAAGTGACAGAAATGGTTCTAGGAAAGGTCATCATACAGGGCGACCAAGGCTGTTTCCATGCCAAAACCAGGCCTGAAACCCGACTGAAATGGATCCAGATAATTGGTCTCATCCAAGAGGGTCTGGAGCTGGCCTGCTACCAATGTTTATTGCTGCTGCTTACCAAAATAGTAGGGTTGTTGCTGTGGTTCTGTGGCTTCAGCTGACTTGTAAAGGGAGAAGTGAAGGTACTGAATGTATGGCCAAGGGGTTCATTCATATCTCAGTTTATTCAGTCAAAAAATGATTGTCTGAACTCTCCCCATGCAAAACATTCAGGTCCCAAATCCCAGGTTTGATACAATAATTACCCAACATGATTCAATGATGCAGAATTTGGGGGGGGGCAGGGTATGAAATGAAATGGACTGCCTTCAAGTAAATTCCGACTTATAGGAGACCCTATGAATAGGGTTTTCATGGTAAGTGGTATTCAGGGGGGATTTACCATTGCCTTCCTCTGAGGCTGAGAGGCAGTGACTGGCCCAAGGTCACCCAGTGAGCTTCATGGCTGTGTGGGGATTTGAACCCTGGTCTCCCAGGTCATAGTCCAGCACCTTAACCACTACACCACACTGGCACTCTGGGGGCAGGGTGGGTGTGAAGAAATCAGACTGTATAAGCTTGACTCTTACTGACAGTTTTGCAGGCCTTGGACAAATGGTCTCCCTATTATTTCAGTGACTAATTTCCTGTCAATATTTACTGGGTTCCTTTCGATATATTATGGAAGCTGTTCATTCACATCAAGTGCAGGCTGCCAGAGTTTCTGCTCAGTTCATTAGGCTCAGTGATTTAATTTGAGTCATGAGCATGATTTGGCATCCGGCACTCCTGTACCCTGTAATGCAGAGTGGCTTGCAGAGTGAATCAGCTATTTTATTTTATTTTAAGTCACACCAGTTCCTAGGGCTAGGCAAATACAAAGGGTTGCATGTCTTGCCCACATTTAGTTCATAGCCAACCCTCCCCGGGTTTTAATGTTGTCTGTACCAGGGATGGAGAACCAAGGACCACATTCCCTCTGGGCAACCTTCCAGGGGCCACATGCCTTTTAAGGAGAGATCTTTTCCAGTCTGTTTCTGTATTGGAATTGTTATTTTATTTGATATTTTAATGGTTTTATCACTTGTGTGTTTGCCACTCTTGAGCTCCACGGGAAGGAAGGGCAGGATATAAACTTCATGAATAAATATATAATGCCAGTGGGGGGAAGACAGGGACAGAAGCAAAAATGCAACGTCTGCTGCAACTTTTTGCAAAGTTTCAGTTGATGCAGGCTGATGATGTAGACAAGGTGCTTGTGATGATGCGGCCAGCAACGTGTTCTCTCAACCCTTGCCCTTCTTGGCTTATTAAAGCTTGCCAAGGGGGTGTGACTGAGTGGATCCGGGGTGTGGTCAACGCATCATTGCAGGAGGGAGTGGTTCCAGCCACCCTGAAAGAGGCAGTGATCTAACTGCTCCTGAAAAAGCCCACCCTGGACCCATTGGTTTGTGACAACTACAGACCGGTTGCAAATACCCCCTTCTTAGGGCAGGTGATCGAGAGGGTTGTGGTGCAGCAATTGCAAATACTCTTGGATGAAACAGATTATCTTGACCCATTCCAGTCTTGGTTCAAGCCTGGTTATGGGACTGAATCGGCCTTGGTTGCCCTAATGGATGACCTTTATTGGGAGAAGGACAGGGGGAGTGTGACCCTGTTACTCTTACTTAATCTCTCAGTGGCTTTTGATACCATTGACCATGGTATCCTTCTGGGCTGACGTGGTGAGATGGGTATTGGAGGCACTGTTTTACAGTGGTTCCAATCCTATCTCCAAGGTAATTTTCAGATAATACTATCGGGCGATTGTCTTTCGGCCCCCGGGCAGTTGTGCTGTGGGGTGCCGCAGGGTACCATCTTGTCCCCCATGCTGTTTAACATCTATATGAAGCCCTTGGGAGTGGTCGTCAGGCGATTTGGGGTGAGGTATCAGCAGTACGCTGACGATACCCAGCTCTATTTCTCGGTAACATCTGAATCAGGAGAGGCCGTGCAAGCCCTGGACTGCTGCTTGGACTCGGTGGTGGGCTGAATGAGGGCCAATAAACTGAGTCTGTATCCTAGCAAGATGGAGATGCTGTGGGTTGGTGGTTCCTGAGTTCAGATAATTGGTCAGTTGCCTGCTTTCGATGGGGTCATACTCCCTCTGAAAGAGCAAGTCTGTAGTCTGGGGGTGCTCATCTTTGTCACTAGAGGCCCAGGTGACCTCAGTGACTAGGAGTGCCTTTTACTGGCTTTGGCTGGTAAGACGGCTGCAGCCGTTTCTGGACCGGGATAGCCTGACCACTGTTGTTCATGCACTGGTAATCGCCAAGCTGGATTACTGTAATGTGCTCCATGTGGGGCTACCCTTGAGGTTCATCCAGAAGCTGCAGCTGGTGCAAAATGCAGTGGCGAGACTGCTCACTGGGGCAGGGTATCATCAACATGTCACCCCACTGCTGAAAGAATTGCACTGGCTGCCCATTTGCTACCGGGCCAAGTTTAAAGTTCAAGGTACAAAGCCCTATACAGCTTGGGACCAGGATACCCGAAAGACTGTCTTATCCCTTATATACCCAGTCGATCACTGTGCTCTGCAGGTAAGGGCCTCCTGCAGATACCGTCTTATCAGGAGGTCTGTTCTGTGGAAATGGGCCTTCAGTGTGGTGGCACCTACCCTTTGGAATTCCCTCCACTTAAATATTAGACAGGCGCCATCTCTGTTATATTTTCAGCACCTATTGATGATCTTCCTCTGTCAATAAACCTTTTAAGTTGAGACCTTATCCCAGTCTGTGCTGGAATGCTTTTTAATGTTTTTAAACCTTTTTTTTTTTAAAAAAAATGTTTTTAATCTTTTTTTTAATGTCTTGAAAGCTTTTCAAAAAATGTTTTTAAAGATGCTGTTTTAATGTATTTTAAAGTCTGTTTTTATGATGTTTTAAAGTGTTGTTTGCTGCCCTGTGCTCCTGCTGGGAGTAAGGGTGGGATATAAATCAAATAATAAACAAATAAATAAGAGTGTTTTAAAATGTATGGTGTGGATGTGACCTTATTTTATTTTTACTGTTGGGTGGGGGAAAGAAGTGGGTATGGGAGTTGTTTTTGCCCCTTAGGTGTCAAAATAACTTGTCTGGCCTTGAGTACTACAAATCTTGACTTAGGAATGGCAGGTCCACTTGCTCAGGCAGTGAGATGTCTTGGTCCAACCCTGTATCTGAAGAGCATCATGGTGGAGGAGGCTAGTCAATAATACTGAGGCTGTGTACATACCACCATACATTTAAAGCACCCCCCCCCAAAAGAAAGATTCCTGGTTACTGTAGTTTGTTAGGGGTGCTGGGAATTGTAGCTCTGTGAGGGGCAAACTACAGCTCCCATGGTTGGGGGGTTTGCTTTATTCATTTATTTATTCGTTACATTTATACCCCACCTTTCTTTCACCATGGAACCCAAGGAAGTATATATGTGGTTCCCAGGCGGTTTCCCATCCGGGTACTGACCAGGCCCAGACCTGCTAAGCTTCAGCAAGGTGTGCCTTCAGACCATAGCGTGGGACCGATGGTTTAATAGGTTTAAACTAATTTGCTTTACATGTATGGTGCATACACAGCCTGAGGGAGATGGCCCAATGGTGTAAAGCATCTTCCTACAAGGATCCATAAACTCAAGCTCAGTAGGCCATATTTTCTGCCGGAACCAAAGTTCACAGCCAAGCAGAATCTTCGTCCTTTCAGAGGGCTATGACAGCAGGGAGGGAGAGAGGACTCACTCAGTGTGGGGATATGAGATGCCGTTACCCTACCAATCTCCACTTGTGAGCTAACCGAGCTTCAAAGAAAGGGGGATCAATTATTCATTAAGTGAAACGGCAGACTTTTATGATACCAGATGTTTCTCGGGATGCTTGACACTGCCCATTAACTCACCCTTTGGTTTTTAATTGCTTAACGAATGGTTATATTCAAGGTTAAATGACTTTAAAAAAATTTCTTATGTCAGCCAGGATAAAGAGCTCACCTGTCTCAGGGCCCCTCTAGGCTGGTGGGTGGCTGCTGTTGTTGTTTGCGGGTATACTCTACAACATGCTATTGATGCAATACCAGTGCGTTAGTGGTGGACTGATACTGGACCTTCCACACATCATTCCACTTTATTAATTGTTCCACAATGCTTCCCCAGTGTTACCACCAGTGGCGGCTGGTGGCTCTGTGTCAGCGGAGCAGTGGAATCCACTCCAGGCTTTAGTCCAAACTTTCAAGGAGATGTCCACGGTGCTGAAAACAAGGTTCAGGTGGAGAGGTCCTTAAACATTCAGGCTAAAACCGGAGCAGATTCACTGTCCCACTGACATGGAGCTGCCACTGGATACCACATTATTGCTGTCTGGGGCGGGGGCACTCTTGCATGGCAGCGCAACAAAAGCAGGACAAATACAAGCCTCCTGAAACATTTGAGGTGTGAAAAGGTACAGGATTTCAGATGGAAGTTAGGGAACTTGCACAGACTGGGAATGAAGCAGTCTGTCCGCCCCAAAACTTTTGCAGGCTCAAACAGTTTTGAAAGCAGGATCACGTATAACTGCCCCCATACCATCATGAGCAAATCTATCATCATCACCATCACCACCACCACTATCATCACTCATAATCAATTCATTTGAAATGTGGTATTGGAGGAGGGCTTTGCGCATACCATGGACTGAGAAAGAGACAAATAATTGAGTGTTAGAACAAATTAAACCAGAACTGTCACTAGAAGCTAAAATGATGAAACTGAGGCTATCATACTTCAGAAACGTAACTAGAAGACATGATTCCCTAGAAAAGACAATGCTGGGAAAAATAGAAGGGAGTAGAAAAAGAGGAAGGCCAAACAAGAGATGGACTGATTCCATAAAGGAAACCACAGACCTGAACTTACAAGATCTGAACAGGGTGGTTTATAACAGATGCTATTGGAGGTCACTGATTCATAGGGTCACCATAAGTCGTAATTGACCAGAAGGCATGTAACATCTTGCATATTGCAAAAAACTTTTTGTTTTTGAGTAAAATTTCACTGCAGCACCAATGTGTTATGAATTTACAAAGCAAGAATGCAGGCACTACCAGATGGACCACCAGGTATAGGTCATTTGTCCCCTTGTGGACAACACTATACCTTCTGCCCATCTCTGTCCTATCCCGCACCCACTCCATCTTGCTTTGATGCTAGCAAAGAATCATTGGTGACACACATGATTACCCATCACTGGAATGCAGTTAACGTCGATTGGCTAAATAGTATTCTAATATCATACTATTCACCACATGGTCCCTGATTAGGAAGGATCACCCCTGTGGCAAATCAAGGAAAGAGGAAGAAACGGCAGTCAAGATTTTGTCTTGTTTTTGGAAGGGTGTGAAAGAATTCCAATGCATCAGCAACCACCAGAAAATTGCAAGTAAACAGCAAAATAATCTTAAACACTTGTACAATATTGGGGGGGGATTTGAACAGTGCCAAAATTGTTAGTTTCTACCCAGAAAATCAAAACTGGAGAATATTCAGCTCATTTCTAATTTAAAGTAAAAAAAAATCATGGTATGTGCCTTCAAGTCAATTACGACTTATGGCGACCCTATGAATCAGTGACCTCCAAGAGCATCTGTCATAAACCACCCTGTTCAGATGTTGTAAGTTCAGGGTAAAAAAATAATAGAATCAAAAACACTGGTTTTATTTGATGTTATCCAAAAGATCTGGGCATCCTACAGACTGTCAGGATAAGTAAGTTGGTGCTGTATTCATATTCACCCTTTAAACATTAAGGTCTGCATGTTCAAAGGCCAAGCGCCCAGCTAAACCATATATACCCTTTCTTGAATATCAGATTTCTGGGTACAGATCTAAGCATTTGACTCTTTGTTCTTGAGCTCATTCTTTCCATCACAGGGTCCAAAGGAATGCAATCTGTCCAGATGCCAGCACTTCTTAGGGAACTGGAATAGAGCAGCTCTGTGGTTTAAAGGGCTTATTCATAAAGGAAAACTAGGGAAGGCCAGGAGAGAAATATACAGTACATCCTTAAGCCCGGTTTGGTAGTCAATAGGATCATGTGGGTAGACAAATATAGGACGCTGCTGTATACCAGGTTAGGCTACTTCTCTATTTGCCACCCTGGGCTCCTTTAGAGGAAGGTGCAGGAGATAAATTTCATAAATAAATAGCCTAATATTGGCTTCTCTGACTAACAGCAGCTCAAGAGTCTTGGGGTCAGGTCTTCACCATCGTCTGCTCCCGGTCCTTTTAACTGGATTCTAATAAAGAATCCTGGGACCCGCAGCTTGTTAAGGGTGCTGAGAGTTGTTAGGAGACCCCTCACAGAGCTACAATTTCCAGCACCCTTAACAAACTACAGTTCCCAAGATTCTTTGGAGGAAGTAATGATTGTTAAGAGTGCTTTAGATGTATGGGATAGAAGTGACGAGGTATTGAACCTGGGTCCTTCTTCATGCAAAGCATGGACTCTTTTAAGGGCTATAGTCCTTCCTCTCAATGGTATTACCTACACCAGCATCAGTGACCCAAAGACAACATCCATGCAATCTACCTGTTGCACACATGGTTCCAGACTTCAAATACTTTAGACAGGTACAGCAAACATGGGGGAAAAATGAAATGGACTGCCTTCAATTCCGAATTATGGCGACCCTATGACCAGGGTTTTCATGGTAAGCGGTATTCAGAGGTGGTTCGCCGTTGCCTTCCTCCGAGGCTGAGAGGCAGTGACTTGCCCAAGGTCACTCAGTGAGCTTCACGGCTGTGTGGGGATTTGAACCCTAGTCTCCCAGGTGGTAGTCCAACACTCTAACCACTACACCACACTGGCTCTCTTATTGGAGCAATTTATTAACTAGGCCAAACTCCCCCCCAAAAACAGAGCAATTCCATGTGGGTCTACTCAGAAGTAAGTCCCATTAAGTTCAATTAGGCTCACTGCCTGGGAGATAGGTTTAGCACTGCAGTTTGAGCTTGAGCAGGATGGATTGATTTTATAGGGGTGTGTAAATAATGGACCTTCTATTGGTGTCTTCAAACTACAGTATCTAATGATAAGCCTCCCTCTCTAGGCTGATGTATGTAATCTTTCCTGCTAACGTAACTTAGTTCAAGTCCATTTAAAATTTTGAGCTCACCACTTAACTGTGATTCAAAAACTTTATCACTCTTTAAAAAAGACAAAGAGAAACACATACATGTCACATCCACACCATACATTTAAAGTGCATCGCTTCCCCCAAAGAACCCTAGGAATTGTAGCTCTGTGAGGGGTAAACTATAGTTCCCAAGATTCTTTGCAGAATCATAGAATCATAGAGTTGGAAGGGGCCTTGTAGGCCATCGAGTCCAACCCCATCGAGTCCAGAAAGCCATGTTCTTTAAATGTGTGGTGTGGATGTGACCACACACATTGCTGACCCCTTCAGAGATCTCCTCCACACCTTTCCTTTTAAGAGGCAAACATTCTCAACTCTGATTAATCTAAATTCTACTTCCAGCTGTTAACACTTCTGAATCTGAATGACAGATGCTTCCCCATTCATCCTAACAACTGCTTCCATCAAATCAGGAATAGCCAACATAGCTGGCTTTTTTCCCCTTCATCTTTTAAAATATGTCCTCCTAGGAACATAGTTGTTGAATTCCTGAGAAATCTTGTAACTGGGTTCATCTGAATCAATAAGCAATAGACCAATAATTTCTCCAATGTGTATTCATTTCAGTGAATTTCAGTGCTATTGGGCTCAGCAAAGGAATATCAAACTCTAATTTCTTTATTGTTTTTAGTCCACACTTTCTCAAAGAAGTTCAAGGCAGCTTACTCTGTTCTTGCCCACCCCCACAATTTTATTCCACTAACCCTGTGCAGTAGATTAGACTGAGCCTAGGTCACCCCGTGAGTTTCACGACTGAGTGAGGATCTGAACCCAGGGCTCCCTGCCCTGCATCTAACTCTCCACCACACTAGACCTCTGTTGCCATCTTCCCACGAATCCCCACAGCCAAAAAAAGCTAAGCCAAGAGGAAAGTGCAAAGCAGCCTTCTACAACCTGGGGCCCACTGGCTGTTTTGGACTACAATGCTGGCTGGGGCTGATGGGAGTTGTCAAAAGCAGCAGAAGGGCACCAAGTTGGCAGAGGCCAGTGTAAAGCCGCAGAGCACTTGTGGTTCTCCCTCTGAAGTTTAGCTGGTCTTACCCCTGCGTGGGAATTAGATGGAATTGAAACTGCTCAAAGCTCCTTAAAGGAACAGCATGGAGGAAGACCGTGGAGCCCTCTTCTGCTGCTGCTGGGATTCCCAATTACCATCTGTCTGACGGTAAGACTCTCAGAGGATGATGGGAGCTGTAGTTCAACATCAGGAGGGTCACCTGTTTGCTCCCTTTCTGTGGAGCAAACAACACATTTTATAGACAGGAAAGAGCTCTAAGACTGGGGAAACACATTAGGAGGCTGTTTTCTCTCTCCAAACCGTCTTTGGTTAGATTAGCAGGTACATTGGACAGGGTCTAGGCTCTAGAACTTCTTTCCCTTGGGGGTGAGGTTCAATGGCAGAGCATCTGCCTTGCATGCCAAATGGAGCCCTGTCTGAAACCCTGGAGAGCTGCTGCCGGTGAGTGTAGGCAATACTGAGCTCGATGGACCAATGGTTTGACTCAGTATAACGGAGCTTTATGTGCTCCTGTTTCAACCTTTAAAACACTTGTGAAGACCACTGAGTTTTTTGGATTTTTCGTCTTTGGCGATTGCTCTTCCAGCTGGATTATCAGGGGCAAGGTTAGCAGCGGCTTTTTTTTTTTAATTAATGTTTACTTTTATACTGCTGACTTTCTTGTACTGTATTTTTAAAACGTTTGAGAAGCCACTTTGGTGGTCTTGGAGTGGCGAGAAAAAAGCAGCATAGAATGAATAAATATCTGCATTAGAAATGATATGTAAAACTTCGTCAATAGGCTGGGCTGTTTCTGTGGCATACCCATCAGGTTGGGGTGGGTGGGAAAGTGCTCCTTTGCTTCCCACAGCGGATTATCTCGCCCTAGGGATGGGGGAGAATAATCGCTAAATCAGATTTATTACCAGATTTTGACACAATCTGACAATCCACATTGTTTTTGGGCCGGCATTGATCTCTTGCGGCGGGTTGCGGCCATTATCGGCATGTGTTGTGTTTTTTAAAAAAAAAATCTGCTTCAAATTTTACATTATCATCTTCATAATCCACTTTCCTCTAAGATGATACATTCTTAACTTAACTCAGTGCAACAAGTATCCACAGCATAAGCATTTTTGTTAGCAACTACGTTTTTTTTTCACTGGGAAAAACTGTGAATGGGCAACCGCGTAACAATTGGGAACAAAAAAATGGAGGATCAGTACTGAAAGCCACACTGTCGGAATTCAAACAG
Organism: Rhineura floridana; assembly: GCF_030035675.1. Taxonomy (NCBI): domain Eukaryota; kingdom Metazoa; phylum Chordata; class Lepidosauria; order Squamata; family Rhineuridae; genus Rhineura; species Rhineura floridana. Next base: position 221,892,341 of record NC_084481.1, read on the forward strand.
ATAGGAACCAGCTGCCAAACCCCATCCGTATCTCTCCCACAGGAAACTGGTAGCCAACCAGATGCTGTTGGGCTGCAGTTCGCACTATATCTGACCACTAGTCATGCTGGTTGGGGCTGATGTGAGCCCAGCATACAGAGGACCACTTCCTTGCTCAATAGTACTTGACTGTTCTGAACTTTTCTGGGGACACTTCTCTCTCCCCAACCCCAAAAGAAAGCTTGTAGATACTTTTGCAACAAATGTGATTATGAAAACCTACTTGGTGCCACAAACATTGTGCTGGTCACCCATGTTGGTTCGGCTTTATTGCATATGGCACTGGCACAAAAAGAACATACTTGGCAACCACCATCCATACATGGACTTCTCCAGAAAGACAGTATAAGATAACCCTAAAGGGGAAAAAAAGAGTAATTACTAAACAAGGACAATCAACACAAATTTGGCTTCTTTCAATACTACAATATGACCAACACTCTTTCTATTATGTGTTTCTTAAGTGCTATGTACTGTTTTATACTGTACTGGTGTTTGTATACCAAAAATATGAAATAAAACATTCCTGGGAAAAACCTCACAATGTTTCCTTATCAGGGACACCATTTTGGGACGGCAGAGAAGGCCCACCATTCTCCTCCTGCATTTCAGTCCATGTGTGATCTTCAGCTTTCCAACAGCCAAGATGGCACAAAGTGAAATCTTAAAGGTTGTAGAAGCCCCACAAGATGACTCCAACAGGGCAATGAGACCCTACTACGATATAAGGCACCTGGCATCTGTGACAAGCCATTTTTGATGTCTGCCAAGACATTCTAATAAATGAGATCTTTACAGGGCCTGCACCAGGCATGACTGGGCCATTGGGCACCAGCCTGCCCTAGGCCCACAGCACCATAGCCCAACACACACACCCCGATATAGAAGGTGCAGGGCAGGGCTAATAAGCCTGCCTGCATGCCCCACCAACCTCTCATGTCGTGTGAATGATGTGCACATGTAGCATGCATGCCTGTCATCAACCAAGATGGCAGTGGGGGTGTCAGCTCCTTAAGGAAGCCCCCACCACCATCTTGGGTGATGGCAGGCACCTTGGGTGATAGATGTAGGTGGGGCATGAGCATGGGCTTATTAAAGCCTTCACTGTCTGTAGAAGGGCTGGTGCCTGGGAGCTCCACTTCTGTGATCCGTGGCTGGGTCAGGTTGCAGAACCCAATGCTGCCACAGATCACAGAACAGGAGTGCCACCCTCCCACCTGAAGGAGGGGCCCTTCAGGGCTGCAGGAGCCCTCGACCAGGGCCCAACCTGGCCACTGTCTGGCACTGGTCTGCAATCTGTATGACATTTGTTTAAATTTTATTGCCTTACTAACAAACCCAGAAAAAGACCAGAAGAGTGACTGGAAGGCTGCAGGGAGGGAGACTGGAGGAAGGGTTCTTAAACTTCAGTTTGTTTCACAAACAGGAGACTGTGGAGGAACCAGAACAATTAGAGTCGACAAAAAGTAGCCGCACAGCTCACAGGAAAAGAGGCCCACTGTGAATTCAAGCAGGTGGCTGAATGTTAACTTTGTCGCAAGTTGACCCCCTTACCCTGTGGAAGTATTGTCAGTTCTGGCGAGCAGAAATTGTTTTTGGCTGGGAACCGGCCTCTGCATCAGATTTTCCTCCTCCTCTGGATTGTGCCAGCCTCCTCTTAACGGAGATATTGCAGAAGCTGTCGCTTTGAAGCACATAATGGCCCCCGAGAATATTAATGGCTTTCTTTGTTGTTGTTTTGTTCAGACCAGGTTGGCAAGTCTTAATTTTCTAGGGCAAATCACTCCGAAAGCACACAAGCGCCAGCTGTGTGCACAGAAGTGTGCAGCTGTGCTAAAAGGAGGGCTGGAAGAACCAAATGCGGGGACGACGATTACAATAAGCAAATTGTTTGGCTCCCTCAATTAAAACCGGGTTAGCAAATATTTTTAATGTGGGATGAAAGACGCTAGTCAGTAGCTTGAGGAGACCTTTGTCTGGCTGCAGCATTGAGCGCAGTGGAATTCTCTGCATTTTGGGGCAATGCCTAACCAACCATCCTGCTATTCTGAGATAATAAAACCCGTTTTTATGCCTCTAGGGTTTAAACTGGTCCAGACAAAGCCTCTCTGGGGCTTAGCTCTGAACCCATTTACAATGGCAGGAATCATTGGGAAAGATGAAGTTGCAATAAAGAAAAGAGGTGCTTTGAACATACGCAGAGTGTCCTTTTTCTCACGACTGAAATATCGCAACCAGCTACTGCTTGTTTTTTAGACTGGCCTTGCTCAGACAACCTTGTAAGTTGCGACTTTATTATGGTGGTGGCAAGAGGTGATTTGCAGATTGCTCAGTTCCTTTTTACCTTTCTTTGGAGGTCTATCCCATCTTCTCCGCTTTCTCTTACAAGGAAAGCATGCAGTTCTTCTCGGTTTTCCTCATAAGCTAAATGCAATGGAGCACGTGAAGGGAAGAATGGGTGGATGAGGGTGCTAACCCTCCTTTCCCCTCCCCCTCTAAATGCACCCCCCACCCCAAGACCATCTTTAATCGTTTTCAGTCCCCATGACAAGGATGGTGAGACTTCAGGTTTGTTGGATTTTTTAAATTTTAAATAAAATCCCAAGTACAAAAGGTGATCTTTAATGACACACATCATTAAAGAGTTCTGAAGCCAGGACTTTTGTGTTTTTTTTAGTACCACAGCTGAGCAGAGTTCACATTTCTTTCACTCAAAAAACCACTCCTGATTCACACACAAGAGCCACAGCCACACCAGATATTCAAAGCACTTTTATACCACTTTAATAATCATGGCTTCCCTCCCCAAAGAATCCTGGGAACTGAAGTTTGTTAAGGACGCTGAGCAGTTAGGAGACCCCTCACAGAGATGATTCCCAGCCCCCTTACCAAACTACAGTTCCCAGGATTCTTTGGGGGGAAGCCATGTGTAGCATGGATATGATCGCACTTTCTTCAGCAGGATAAATAGCGCGGGGGAGTGGCGAATGGCTCATGAGGCATGTTATTATTACCACTGTTAAAAAGTGGGTGTCAGAAACCCTTGCTGATCTACTTCAAACCACCCAGATAACTATCAGTGGATCCTGATCTGCCCACCCCAGCCTATGCCCTTGTGGGCACATGAAGGGAGAAGCTTAGAATGCTGGGAAAAATCAAGCGAGGATTGGAGGACAAAGAAAATGGCGGTGGCTGACAGTTAAGAGGCAGAAGTTGAAGAGAAGCAGCTGAGGGAAAGGCCTGATGGAAAGAAGACCGGGGGGAGGGGGGGAAGGAAGCTGATAAACAATGATACTGTTTATTTTAAACATTTATCCCTGCCCTTCAGAAAGGCTTTCCTGGGGCATCTTACAAAAATAGAAGCAATAAATAATATTAAGGGTGTGCATCGGATTTGGATAGGTCCTGGGTCAATTCAGAGAGATTCAGGACTTGTCTGAGCCAAAGCGGGCTCCCTCTGAATTGCCCCAAACTGAGCCAGGAGCCTCCCAAAGTCTCATCAGCAGTTTCGAGGCAAACAAACAAACTGCAAGGAGTTTGTCTGCAAAAAGAAAAACATTTCTCCCCAAGGTTGCAACATAAGGAAAACAAGTGAGGAAAGAGAAGGGAGAGCTGGTGCGTCCGCATAGTTTTGTAAACAACAATTCTAGCTTCTCACCAGAGAGAACAATAATACAAGGGCTGTTCAATCACAGTGCTTTAGGGGAGGGACGTTGACATAATTCATCACCTTGTTCTTGTCTGTTTTGTGCTAGTTTTTCTAGCAGTGCTTGCTCAGAAAATGCTGGACATTCAAGTCCTTCTGCCTCTGTGCCACACACCCACACCATGCCCTCTTGTCACTTCAGCTTTGCGCTCAGTCAATGTGACTTTTGGAACCAACTGAACAGAAGCCTGAAGAATTATTATTATTAGTAGTAGTAGTAGTAAGCCCCTGCACTTATTTTGAAATTCTGCAGGTTACTTTCCTAGAAGAACCTTTACAATTTATAAATTTTTCATACTAAAATTGTTGCCCAAAAACCACAGGGAGAGAAGGCAAATCCGTTTAGTGCATGTAAAAAAGTTAATCTTTTTTAACCACCCCAACATTGCAAATACTGCCCTTGCAAGAAAAGCACTGAAACTACCCTCTTGAAAGTTGGTAGTATTCACCCCTCAGAGGGGGATACCATGCCTGAAAACTTCATCCAATTCTGCCATAAAGAAAAAGTTACAGGTGGCATTTAAAATTAATTAAAATTTAAAGGTACCCAGCACAAGAATCCTTTGACCTAACTTATCTGCAATTTGGCAAACTTTATACACTACTACGGCTGAACATTTCACTCAGTTCTGTCAAAAAGAGAAAATGTTATAGCCACTTGTTGCTTTCCGTATAAGTCAATGGGGAGGCATGGAGCTTGGGTTTTCCTGAACTGGGCAGCCTTCAAAGCTGTCCAAGCTAAATCAGGTTGTTTCTGAAGCACTTCAGGGACTGAGCCAAATCTTGTGGTCAGTGCACACACTCAATAAAGATTTAAACAATAAAGTATCAAAGCAGCAGATATACACCAAAGACCAGGGATTTCCAGAGACCTTTTTAAAATGCAAGGTCTTAGCCTAGTGCTGAAATGACACCAGAGAGGACACCAGGCAAGCCTCCTTGTAGAGAGCATTTCACCACCAAAAAAGGTCTCCCCGGTACAGATAGTAGTGGCTGCCAGAGGAGGAGCCTTCCAAGATGATTTCAAGTGGACAAACAGACTCAACTGGGAAAGGTAGCTCAGTTCCAAATTGTGTAGGGCTTTATAGCTGAACACCAGCCCTATGAATTGAGCCCGGAAATAGGCTGGGAACTAGCGCAACTGTTTCAAGCACTGGTGAGATACACTCACATTGCTCTGTTCCAAGAAGCAGCTTCACATCGGCAGCTTCCAACAAATCATCTCCAAAGGCCATCCAATGTACAACTCATTACAGTAGTCTAACCTGGAGATTACAGGATTATATATAACCAGGAGAAAGCATGAATGAAGATTACAAATAGACTGACATTTATTATGGCAGCTTATTGCTGGCTGCAAGAAATAAATTGTCCCATAACCAGCTGTGGTCTGAGGTTGGGTCATTTGTGTTTCTGTGGGGTATTACTTGCTATAAAATTCTTAAATTTGTTTCATTAACCATTTTTACTCTATGCTTCATCATTTTACACTTTTGTGAAAATCTTTGGTTTAAATTACCAACCCACTCCTTGTCGAAATGACTGACACATATAACTTTGGCTGGATTGTGTGCGTCCCTAAGATTTTGTTTGACAAAAATGAGGGGGGGGACCCTAAGACATTATTCTATTGGATAGGTAATTGCAGGCAGGAAAAAGAGGGTGAAGAAAAAGGGTGAAAGAGCGAAAGAAAAAGGAAATTTAGGAAAGATTAAATATTAAGTTCAAAAAGTTGTCAGCTATCTGATACATGAAATCAGATAACACTATACAAATATCCATACCACTAAAGATAGCCGGTCAAAGGAACTACAACTGTCACACTATCTTAGCAAACTCAGAACCAATTCTATAGTTTTCCATTCTAAAATATGTAAGCAGCCCAGCACTTAAGTAGTTTTTAACCAAGTTGTTTCATACATTTCTCTGACTCTGGAGAACTTTAAACTGATGAAGTAGCCCATCAGCTATAATCACATCCCAATTTTTTTACCAAACCATGATTGTGGAGAGGGTTAAAGTAAAGCATTTCCAAAGTTGCTTTTAGAAAGTTAGGTTTGTTGTTGTTATGTGCCTTCAAGTCGATTACGACCCTATGAATCAGCTACCTCCAAGAGCATCTGTCATGAACCACCCTGTAAGTTAAGGTCTGTGGCTTCCTTTATGGAATCAATCCATCTCTTGTTTGGCCTTCCTCTTTTTCTACTCCCTGCTGTTTTTCCCAGTGTTATTGTCTTTTCTAGTGAATTATGTCTTCTCATTATGTGTCCAAAGTATGATAACCTATGATAAAGTTAGCTGGGATATAAATAAGGTGCTCACACTAGTGTTTAAAGACCCAAGTGACTGAGACCCCAAACATCTGGAAGACTACTTCTTTCCCTACAGACCCTCTTGGTTTTTAAGATCAGCACAGGAGCCCGCTTGGTTATTTCACCACCCTCAGAAGTTTGGGGAGTGGCAGCCCGGGAGAGGGTATTCTCTGCGACAGTGCCTAAGTTAGCGAATTTCCTTCCCACAGAGGTGCATCTGGCACCTTAATTATATAGCTTTCATTGTATGCTGAACAAGTATCTCTTCACCCTGGCCTTTTGACACTTGAGATATTTTAGGACCTTTGTAACTGTGACTTTACAACAGCTGGTATAGCACAGTGGGGAGGAGAGCCTGGCTGGGAGTCCAGAGTCTGTGAGTTCAAATCCCCGCTTGTGTCTCCTGGATGTCAAGGGCCAGCTAAAGATCACCCCACAGGGAGTGGCTCAGGGGTGACATGCCCTGCCACCTGTGCAGCCGTGGGCAAGATGCATAGTCCCAAGGAGCCCAGTTGCTCCCCAGCTGGCAGTTGCGGACAAGGAAGAGGCTGGCTTGTGCAGCTGTGGCAAGCTGAGCAGGCCCTAGCCAGCTGGGGAGGACTAGTCTCAGAGGGAGGCAATGGTAACCCCCCTCTGAATACCGCTTACCATGAACACCCTTATTCATAGGGTCATCAGAAGTAGGGATCGACTTGAAGGCAGTCCATTTCCATTTCTATTTTAAACTGTTGTTTAATATTGTGTTTTATATTGTTGTGACTCGCCCTGGAACCTTTTGGTGAAGGGCGGATAATATCATCATAATACCAGTTTTCAAATGGTTGTCACAACAACCCCAAATGAGTCTTAAAATGGATCTCGTACCAATGGCAGCACCATTTAGTTTTTTTAATGGTAGAACAAGACTCTCTCAAAAGTCAAGAGTTAAAAGTGGGCCTTGTTTGCAAACCAGAACAGAATGAAGACCACTTCACCCTACCCCCAACATGCATTAAGAATGAAAGAGAGGTGCAGGTTTATTTATTTATATCACACCCCTCCTCCCAGTAGGAGCTCAGGGCAGCAAAGGTTTGCAAGCACATGTACCCAGTAGTATAGTGGCAAATTCAGGTGCACAGTCCCTGCATATCAGACACAGTCATGCCCCCCTTGTTTTGCTGCTGGGTTGAGAATGAGATCCTTGTTAATGCCTTCTCCCATAACAGATGCCCCTAGGAACCAATAAGTATGAAGAGTCTTCTCAGTGGCTGACTTACCTCCTTTCACTCTGATTGGCTCCAGTCAGCAGGAAAGGACAACGAAGCATGTTAGAAGACTCTTCCTTTCATACTGATTGGCTTGCAGGGTGCTGAAGACATTGGGACCCTGCTCCCAAAAAAGTAAAGTGTCTAAGACTCCCGGAGACCCCTGCATATACCATGAAGGTAGCCAATCAGGGAACCATGAGTGGTTGTAGCTTTTTGAAGAATGTAGGCCCAGGAACAAACCCAGGTTTGCCTCTGCGTAACACATGAAATAGCTCATCTGTGTCGATTGAATGGGGGAGTTAAACACACAGATCCTCAGTGGGGAAAGGGGAAAAAAGGGGTCAAAATCTTTGTGGCTCCCAACAGATTTTCTTTATGCATTTTTAAAACAAAAAGAAAAAAGATTTCGTTTATAACTCTAACATGTTTTATTTAATACAGACAGCAGTTCCAATCACGATTGTCACCGTTTCTTTTTTCCTTGTCTTCAAACAGCACATACCAATACACAATTGCAAAAAGGAAGAAAAACTCCACACAGAAAAAAAACACTAAAGGGAATTTAGTTGAAGTCTTTTTTTTTTATGCGATTGTCAAACCTAGGCTAACCACAGCACAGAACTAACACGGGGGGGGGGGAGGTGGATAGGAGGGGGGCAAAATAGTTCACTATAAAACAGTGAAAGAACTTTTTTTAATAAAATATAGTTCATTCCAATAGCTTTTCTACATCCTGTATGCTATAAAAACTCTCCCACAAAAAAATTAGTGTCTTTAAATATACATATTTGAATCTGAACTGCATCAAGATTAAAAGCAATTAAAAATAACCAATTTCTCTCTTTCCTTTCAAAACGATTTTCACAGTATTGGTTTTGGAGTAGAAGACAAATCCAGTGTTTTGTTTAAGTAAAGTAGTTATTACAGTAAAATCCTGACTCCGGTGAAATCAAAAGTGAAAATGGAGCTGGAAAGGCCTTCCCAATTATGTTCTCTGCAAGACAGAGCAGCTGCCGCATAATAATGAAGCTTATGTGTGCAAGGTTTTAGTACTTTTCTTGTAGAGTAAGGAACCCTTTTTTAAAAAACATGCTCAGAACTATTGCAACTTTAAAAAAAAAAACCCAAAGAACAAACAGAAGTATTCTCAAAAGTGCAAACTTTTTAAAAACAAAAGCCAACCCAGAAAGGTTAGGAGATAACAATCTAAACCAACACTTCAACAATTTGCTTAAGCTGGACACATCTGCCACCTCCCCACCCCTCATGGCATGCCCCTCACCAGAGTTCCAAATTTCTAGACTCAAATGCAAACTAATTTTGACACTCTGTTCCACCAACCCACTCCAAATGGTGTCATATGGCACTTTTAAAAGTTTTTTTTTTTAAAGATCCTTCTACAAGCATGGAAGGAGGAGGAAACAAACAAGTGCCCCAACCCAGAAACCTAGACACATTCGCACATGCATACGCTGCCCATTCACCACCATAGGAGGTGCAGATCCACTGAAGTGGCACCTCACTTTCGCCAATCTGGCACTCTCCAGATGCTTTGGACTACAACTCCTAGCTGGGATCAATAGCAGCTGTAGTCCAAAACATCTGGAGGAGAGCCCCAGGTTTGTGGCAGCTGCTCTGTTGCAATTAACAAGGAAGCTGTTGCAACAATGGCAGCTGGTGGCTCTGATGTCAGTAGGGCAGTGAAATCCACTCTGGTTGAAGCTGAAACACCTTGGCAATCCCCTCAAAAGTTCAGACTAAAACCCAGAGCAGATTCCACTGCCCCAATGACATGGAGCCACCAGCCACCACTGTGTTGCAAGTACCAAAGATCCATGCTCATACAGGAATTCTCACCGGGATCAGGGCAAAAAGCGTGCTACATTCCACGCACTGTTTCACACTTTCATCTTTTAAACATGTAAAGAATACAATTAAAATTAGATTTCAAGCCTGTTATTCTGAAAAAAAAAGCTCAAAGTAAGCATCCATTAAAAAAATCTAATAAATACTATATCAAGTATCATCAGGAGGAAAAAAATATATTTATATAACTTAAAATTTAAAACAGAAAAAAAATAACTTAATTTTTGAAGGTTTTGTTCAGTGCTATTTCCAATCCAAAGGGGAAAAAAACATGAAGTAAGACCACAGTACCATAGTCACATATCTCAGGCATACAGTCCTCTAGCATGCCTTGCATATGTTAGCAAGAATATTTTGTACAGTAACAAATGAATTCCATTTAGACGTACTATAAATAGAAGTAAAATTTCACATTAAATGTGCACTCATAATTTAAGAGAGGAATAAAAGAGGAATTGCAACCAATCAGTTCTTATTTGAACAAAAAGGACTTGATTTCCCCACTATTCCTGCCTCAAGCAGAGCTGCTGTATTGCTATTAATATTGCTCCTTCATAGCAGTTCTTCCTACATATACTGGATTGGAACCAACAGAGGGCACATGTGCACAGGAGAAAGCAAGCCACACACATAACTCTGCACTAGTTCCTATAGTTGAAGAGGCAAGTCTTTTAATCTCAGAGGGTTGCCTCTTCAGTAGTGGGAACTGTTATGGCAAAAAACAAACAAGGCTTTGACTGAGCACATCATCCCCTCATGTGGCTTCATGTCCCCCCTTTGTGCGGGGGGTGGGGTGGATGGGAGAATCACAGTAATTAGAAATGCAGGACAATTTTTTTTCTGCAGCATAACATAACACGCCCTTTAGGGCAAACTATTTCAGTGCTTCCATAATATTAGAATTAAAAACAAAAAAAATCCAAATGAGATAGTTTCACTTTAAGGTATTCCCAAAACGCCAGTAAATTTGACTTAGCTATCCTTCTCCAGTTCTATTCATTAGATGCCAATGCTACAAAATTATATTCCAGCACAGATATTTCTTTTTAAGTTTCACATATGCAAAAATATACTTTGAATGACTGTAAGGCAGCATAACCCGATATTTAAAGACTAAAAGACACTCTGGGATTAGGCAGAAATATGTGAAGTAACACCCCAAATTTGTTTTAACTATACAGCATTTCAATTTCTCATAACTAAAACAAACAACCCCCCCCCCAAAAAAAAACAATGCGACAATGCTTTGTTTGCCTGGAGTGAACCATGAGAATGGCCAAATTTACCCAATTTTGTGAAGGCAGCGCACCATTTACAAATCAGTGAAACATGGCTAAATCTGACCTATGAAGATGAACAGTTAATATCAACAGGACCAAAACAAAGCAGTGGCGAAAACTGTTGGGAAGACTTAAACCTTTAGTGTAGCAAAAATCCTTAATTTAGCATTAGCTATTTCCAATGTTGGGGAAGCAGTACATGCATCACACAAGACCACAACTTTCTAGAACATAACAGGCACCCTCGTATTTGTGAAACGTTGATGCTCTCTCTTTGAAAGAAACTGTTCTTTAAACGGTCTACATATTACAAAAAAACTTAATACATTTTTCCTTAAAGAAATGATATGGTAGCAGCGCCTTCACTTACTTTGATCCCTTCTTAAAACTTCAAGGCCCCATTCCTTTGGATCCACCCTTCCCCACCCCCAGGCTGGTCTCCACCAGCTGTTCCAACCAGATGTGCTCTTTCCAAGGGTTAGGCAAGGCCCAGTGAGTTCCTAAAGGGGGAAGGGATGAAAAGAAAGCAAAAAAAACAAAACAAAACTGGTGCACTTATCTCCTGTTGGCGTCCTATTTCTGACTTGCAGATGCTCTCAAAAGATCCAACTCATGCTGGTGCTCATGAAAAGACGGATGAAAGCAAAAGAGCATGTGAGAATGAATATACATACATGTGGGTATGTAGCAAGAGCATTTACATACACGGGCATACACAAACACTAAGCGTGTGAGGGAGTGCATTCACTGGCCTGGCTCATCGCTCAGTATTTTCACCAGGCTTCTGAAACTAGACGTGGGCTAGGAAATTAAAGAACGGCCAGGCCTATTCCTATGCCTTTAACCAAAGTTTGAAATGCATGAGTGAAATGCTCTCAACTGCTAATTCACCCTCCATGGCAGGAGTTAAATGTAATCAGCTGCTAATGTACCCTTGGCCAACCTGTTACCCTTCAGATGCTTTGGACTACAACTCCCATCAGCACCAGCCAGCCTGATCTTGCTCCCAGTGGGAATTTACTTGCAGGAAAGGGCCTTTGTTAGGAGAAACGAGGAGTTCTCATTAACAGAGGACAGGTTTTTACTTAAGATGGCACTGTTAGGATGTTCCCATCTCATTAAGCACAGCACATCAAACTTTCAGCATTTTGAGACCTCCACCCATGAACATGCCTACCCCCCTCTTTTTTTTGCAGCAGACAGATCATAATAGTGGGGCCTCATGTTGGCTCCTGTGCATGGAGGTCCAGATTTACATTCAAAGTTTGATGCACAGTGAACAACAGGTAGGGTTAAAAAGATGCAGAAGACAGCAGGGTCACCTGACTCTTTAATAGGTAGATCAGGGAATTCCAGCAGGTGTAGCTTGATAGGCAACTATTAAAGGCGCAGGAGCCCTGACTTCTTTTGCAGCTGGCTACCCTAGCAATAGGGCATCCCAATCCGTATAAAACCCACATGTTGGGGTCTTTTCAGAATCAGGCATGAGAGATTGCACCCGGCAGCTGTAGAATATTTCAATGCCATTCACAAGAATTGCAAGTTCAGGTGGAGTTGAAAACACATTATGAAAGGCAAAATACAACAGCAGCCAGGTGAGCTTAACTCAGCAGGAAAGGTTTCAAAAGACACCTGCCGATAAAGGTCAAGAGAATTTCCACAACTGCCCTACACTGATTTCCAGACCTCTTTTGAGTTATCATGAGGATTCTAGACATTCCCCTAGGGGCACATGCCTTTCTTCCAGACAGCCCCCCCCACCAAAACTCCATTTGTCTGGAGCATATTAAAATAAAAAGTTACATCCAGAATGGGAGAGAAACAGAAGTCATTATATTCCAAAATTGCCCACCTGAGGCAGCTGCAATGTAGACATGAGCAGTATTTTTGGGGGGAGGGGGAGAGGAGGTGGTTGCTGAATAGACAGCACAGTCTGATCACTTAAGGTGCAGCTTTGGATCAAGGTTCACATTCTCTTTCTCTTTAAGAACTTTTTTTAAAAAAACCACTTCCAGCTTAGCAAGAGAGCACCATCAAAACCAGGGGTGCACAAAGCAACCCACCCCATGCACCTATTAAGCCAACCAATGGGATTAAATCAGCTTCTATCCAAGGATTTTGGATTAAGCAGTTTTACAGACCAAGATTCACCTTACCTGTCACAGAGAGGGAAAAAAAACACAGAACGTGACTTGCAGTAGGTGCAGGCTTACAGAGGGCCATGGGTGGGAGAGATGTGGCGCATAAGGGCCACCTTCCCCCATGAAATGTAGACCTACATTATCCCACCCTCCTTGCTCATATCGTTTGCCCCAAGTGAATCGGCATAAAGAGCACATGAAATCTTTTGTCAACAAGAAGAACTTTTCTCAAACCACCAGTGACTTCACAAGGCCACAATGAAATTTGCGGATGTGTCTGTATAAGTCACCCGACTGAGTGAAGCGTCTCTCGCACCACTTGCAGCCATGCGGCTTCTCTCTTGTATGCACCACCGCATGTCGGCTGAGGTTGTGGGAGTACTGGAAGCTCTTGCCGCACTGGCCGCAGGTGTATGGCTTCTCCCCCGAGTGAGTCCTCTCGTGCCTTTTCAAGGTGTACATGCAGGAGAACGTCTTGCCACAGAGCGCACAAGTGGGCACCGAACCGTCGGGAGAGAGCCTGGTTCTCGAGCCGTCCTTCTCACGGAAGTGAGAACTGAGATGCAACTGGAGGACATGCGGGCTGGGGAAGACTTTGCTGCAAAGCGGGCAAATACAGATATGGCCTGGTGGCACCAAGACCCCTGATGTTGAGATGTCGGAGGAAGCCATGTCATCTTCGCTCGCCTCCCGCTCTTGGTCGACGTCTTCCTCCGGCACATGGGAATCGCCGTTCCCTGCAAACATGCTTCCTAGCCCCATCATAAGGCTTGTGGCAGAGTTCCCGAAGCGGTGGCTTTCCAGGCTCCTCGTCTCCCCATCCGACAGGGACTCTTGTTCGTCTTTGACAAGGGGCTCACTCCCCTGCTGCTGTTGGCCGTCGGACGCCAGCTGTCCAAAGATGCAGGAGGGCTGCAAGGCATCCCGCCCAGCCACAGGCTTGCAAGACAGATCTAAAGCACACTCTGCTTCCCTTGAAGCCAAAGGGTGAAAAACAGCCCTTTGGGACAAAGGTCCCACGGAACTACTGACGTGAGCTCTCATTTTTTCAGCTGCCACGGTGTCCAATTCTGCCTCAGCTGACACAGAGTTGATACCGACAAGATCAGAAGACCAGATGGGGTAACCACTGCCCTTCTCTTTCCCGGTGGCTCTTGCATATTCTGCAGCAACCATTTTCTGTTTTTCCCTGGGGCTGAGCTCCTCGTGCCCCAAGGGTGCTCCGTTATCCAGGACTTGCCCTTCCTTTCCCAGCCGAGCCCCACTGCCACCGTCCGCCTTCTCGTCCACGCATAATTCCTTATCTTTCAGCTTGCCCTTGCAGACTTTCACAATGTCGTACATATGAAGGTAGCTGGCTGCAGCCAGCACATCTTCAACCGGAAGGCTGTTGAACTCCAGCTTGCCTTCGTACATGAATTCGAGGAGCAAGTCGAAGGCCGGGGCTGTGACAATGTCACTGTTCAGATGGACAATGTCCCTTTTGTCTAGCTGGTCCCTGTAGAAAAGATGGAAGTACATGCTGCAAGAGGCGAGAACAGCTCTGTGGGCTCGGAACTGTGCGTCTCCAACTAAAACAGTACAGTCACACAGGAAGCCCTGGTGACGCTGCTGACTCAGACACTGCAGTAACTGCCGGCTATGGTCTGGAAACTCCATTCTTCCTTCATAACCTGTTCAAAACAGGAAAAACTTGAATGCTACTGTATAAGCCACATGCTTTCTAAGCAGCTGTTAACAAACAAACAAACAAGATTGGCGAGGCGGGGGTAACTGGAGCCTTGGAGATAACAGTTCAACTGTCCACTGTCGATCATTTTTGTTTCAATTGCTTTAAAAAGAGAGCTATTCCTCCCACACCAGAACACCTGCTTCAAAAACAGGAAAAACTTGACTCTTAAGTAAACCAAAGCTTCTAAGGAAGTAACGCCTCCAATCTTTGTCTTAACACAGTTTTTAAAGGAGAAGAGGAAGGGAGACTTTAGCATTTAATGCATTCCTGGAAATCTTAACTTCAGGACATCACTGTGGATATTTTATAAAAACTAGTACATGCTGCACACATGCTATTTTTACAAAAACATGCGTGTTCTGCACCCTGCACAAATGCCTTCATACATGAATAATCATACACATACCGTCTTTTTTTAAAAAAAAAAAACCAACCTTCCCACTTGTAAAAAAAGGAACCTGCATTTCATGATATCCCTGAAAGTTATTAAAAGCAAAATGCATTTGGGGGGGGGGGGTAGAAGGAAGTCTCTATACTCAACTAACTACACTAAGGCACCCTTAAGTGGGGAGGCAGTTTCTCAAACACCTTACCTTGAACAGCTGCAGAGCAGGGAACTGAAGAGCTCACAGAGAGGGGAAAAAATACAGCACCCCCCCTCCAAAAAAAAAAGTTCTGGGAGACCTCAAGTTGGTGTTTCGGGTTTTTTTTTTATGTGGGTGGACATCACCCAAAGGATTGGGAAGAGAAGAGGCTTTTGCTCGCCGGTAACGAAAGGAACCTTGTATGCGTGGGGGGGGGGAAGAGAGATTGGGAGGGGGCGCGAGCGAAGAGCGAGCGTATGGGAGGGAGTGCTCCGTTTGCTAATTACACCGCAAGCTGGAGAGTCAGCTGCTCTGACTTCACTGCGATGGAAATGCTACCTCCAGCTGTGCCCCTTTTAATGCCATATGTTACTTCAAATCTAACTACCAGCCAACCACAGCTTGCTGCCTTTTAAAGTTCCAGCGACCTCCCCCCCCATTTATAGCCATCTATTAAATCTCAGACTTAAACTGAGCGAGTCCTTCCCTGCCGCCGCCTCCTCTTTCCTCCGCCCCCCCCCGCCCCGACACGGGAAAGTTGCTTAAACAACAAAATCTTATTCCTAGTCGCTCGTCATGGAGGACGTTAGAGCTTGACCTTTGGAGAGATGCAGGGAACAGCAGCGCGAGGAGGAAAAGAAAGTTAGGAAGTTGCAGTTTGCATACTTTTTTGGGGGGGGGGGATATAACAAACACACACATCTGAGATCCAGAATGCCTTTGGATGCTCTCCTTTTTTGCTCCCGCACTCTCTTCCCCTGTCCTCAAACTTCTTTACAACTTTTTAAAAGCCGAGGCCTTTGTGCTCCAGAGAGTTTTAAAGCGGAACCAAAAGGCATCCAGCAAACATACACAAACGCGCGTGCAACCCAAACTCCCAGGAAGAGATGGAGGGTCGGTGGTGGACTAGTTTTGGAAGGAGGGAGAATAAAAGAACCACGCATCACCAACCAACCAACTACCCCCCCTCCCGGCCTTTTTAAGCAATGGAGAATGTGCAAGCTTTAAATACATACACACACACAACACCGCCGCCGCCACGGGCCGCAGCTCCCTCCGCTTACTTACCAGCCTGGCTGGGTGTTGCTCAGGGGTGCTGCTGAAGACCTGCATGTGCGCCAGCCTCTTCGCCTCCCCTCCCTCAGCTCCCCAAACTCCGAGCCTCCCCCAGATGTGTGTTGCTGCGCGCGCGCGCGCGCCCCCACTCCCCGGGTTGCTCCGTGCGCTGTTTCTTGTTGCTGGCAACCCAGCGGCGGTGCAGCGCTCCCGTGTGTGTTGTGAAGCAGGTTGTTAGCCGCCGCGCTCTCGCGATACTTTCTGCGTGTATGTGTGTGTGTGTGTGTGTATATATGCCGGCTTGCGTGCGTTTTCTCTTTTTGCCTTCTCAGTTCATACGCAACAGCAGACCCAGCCGCTCTCTCCCCAGCTTTGGCGGCGGCGGCAGCTCCTACTGACGCCTCTGCGGCCGGGGGACGCGCCTGTCTGCTACGCGCAACTCGGGGAAAAAAATAATTGAAGGGGAAAAAAAACACGCCACCTCTCCCCACCCCCTTTTCCAAAGTCGCCAGCCTGCCAGGGCTTCTGTTCTGGGCAGCGGCAACAGCAGCTGCTGTTGCGTCCTCAGCTGCTTCTTTGCATTTGTAAATCCTCCCCTCCACCCCCTTGCCCGTTTTTCCTTTTCCTCCTCCCCCCCATCCCGATCCCAAGTCTCCAGCTGCCGCCGCTGTTGCTACTGCAGGGGCTGGAGAAGCAGGAAGGTGTTTGTGCCCTTGCGGATAGCACACGTCCAGACATCCAGTGGCGCTTTCTTTTATGCAAACTCCGCTGGAGCTTTGCAAAGGGACCATTTGAGGAAAGGGAGGAGGGGTATCAGAAGACGCAGGGGTGAAGCCCTCGGTAATGTTTTGCAGGAAAAGGGGGGGGAAGAGTTATGTTTAAGCAAGCAAAAAGGAAAAAATGTTTGCAGCATGCAGATATATTTGTGGGGGTTTTTTTGCAATATTGTTCAGACTTCTTTTAAAAAAGGAAAAAATACACTCCTTGCGTATCTACAGACTTTGGAAAGAAACGGGCACTTTGTTTGCAAGCACGAAAGGAAACCCACTGCGGAGACGAGTGAATTACGCGCGCACGCACGCACACACACACACACACAGGCAAGGAACTGCAAGAAAACGTGCCGGGAAATAATATAAGCTGATCCAACAAGTCTGTGTATGAGGATTTGCTTTAATTGGTTTTTCCCTTATCAAGGAAGCGGCTCCAGATTCGGAGAGGTTTTGCGCGGAGGACCTTTGGAAATCCAGAAAGTGCGCTGACTCGCAACCTGTGATCCAGGAAGATGTGTATTGGCTCAAAGCTGTGATCCTGTAGGCACTCTCCAGGAAGAAAGCCCTGCGCAGAAGTAAGCCGGGTTGATTTCAAGACAGCCCTGCGCAGAAGTCAGTGGGCCTTTCGAAGACGTACTGCGTTTTGAAGTGCCATTAAAAATAAATTAATAAAAGGGATGTATTTCCTAGTGCGGTGCCGCACTTTCCTTATTTAGAAAGTAAAGGTTACTGAAATCGATGAGGTTCAGGCTTACTTCAGATTTAAGGACTACAATCCAATGCTCACTTACCTAGAAATAAGCCTGTGACCGTAGTGTTACTTTAGATTTGCGATGCAAGGTTGCAATCCTACACACACTTACCTAGGACCTAGCCCCATCCAATACAGTGCGGCTTACCTCCGAGGAAACATGCATAGGGTCGTGCTGCAAGGATGGGTGCTCATGCAAGTTGGTGTCCTGTACAACCCGATCCGGTGCGTGCCTAAGTAAGTATTTCTGAGCGTAAAAGAGTCTGGTATAACCCCACACATTTTACAGCTACTGTATAGTGAAAAACTGCTTTTGATTGACGGAATATATTCTAGGTACAAGTTAAGATGGAAGCAGAAACACGTTTTCCTGGGAGTAAGTCCCACTGAAGTCAATGGGGCTTACTTAGGAGCAGACATACCGGCAGTTTGGAAGATAATAGAAATAGCAACATTTCACTTTATAATCTCGGGTTTTATTGTTAGCTGTAATTAATGGCGAGATTATAGGTTAATAAAGGTTTTGTTTAATAATGATTTTCCAAAAAAATAAATTATTTGTAAATTCAACCCTAATTTTGTTCTAAGTTGGAACAAAATTAGTACTTGACCTACGCCTTTTTTCTTGCCCCCCATTTTCCCCAGTGGTTTGACGATTGTTTGCTGTGTGTGAAATCTGGGCTAGAGCATGATCCTGTGCACTCGGAGCAAGTTCAAACGTACAATAGTACTCGCCTCCTCATTAGTGAGGTTTCGTATGGTTGCAGCTTCACGTGGGTGGGGGGTTATTTCTGAGCAAAACACGTGTTGCGTCTTCCACACACAATCCTGTATGTACATTTCCTCCAGAGTAGACGTCTTTAAGTGGGGCTTACTCTCGAATATGCGTAGTTAGGATGCTCTACTGCAGATCCGTTTAATAGGCAGATTTCGTGAGATTTGCAATTAAGCTTCCGCTCAATGAAGCGCGAGGGGAGGGGTGTCCCGGATCCTGACCAACGCGTTTTAACTCTCGTTTTTCCATCTTCGCAAGACCAAGAACCGTACAAGAGTTTTGTTAAGCAGTGCTACGTTTAGGCGGATGCAGCCGGATAGTGAAAGCCGAAAGTTCTGGCAGCGTCTCCAGTGTGCCGGGTACACGGAGACCCCGTGAGACGCAACAACTTTTCAGTCTGCCAGGTTGGCCCACTTCCATTGTTACTGCGGAGATGCCCAGGGCGAGCCGCCATTGGCCTTCCTGACGTGCTCGCCTTCCCCTCGTTTGTCTCCCTCGTAGATCATCGTTAGCAAGCAGGAGAGCGACGGGGTTTTTTTTGGGGGGGGAGAGAGTTGGCAATGGCGAGGGGAACCGGGGAACGAAGACCACACGAATCTCTAGACCGGGCCATGTGACTGTCGCCGAATAGGGCCCACTTGTATACATGTGCTTTCGAGAATAAGCATGATGCAAGCATGAGATCATTCTGGTGGGTTTGTATTTCTTGGGGCATTTATGGTTTGGGGCTATGAGGACGCTGGGCGCATTAGATTGCATGCCTGTATGGCCACGGGGCAGATGCAGAGTTTTAGGTCTTTGAAGTACTTGGCTGGCCAGGTGCTGAAGAGGATGGGGCTCCTACCCCTTTAAGAGCTGTGTAAAGAGGGAATTCCAACAGGTGTAGGTTAACAAACTACACCTAAGAGGGGGAGATTTCAGCAGGTGTAGTTTGTTAACACCTGTTGAAATTTTGCTCTTTTACACAGCTCTTAAAGGGGCAAGAGCTCTGCCAGCTTCTGCACCTGGCTAGCCAAGTAGTTTAGATATCTAAAGGGCTTGGGATTTAGGGTTGCCAGGTTCAATCTCTGAGACTGATCCTGTATCTTTAGGTGAAGAGAAAGTCAGCCAAGTGCAGGTGTTCTGGCAACCCTGTAATAGGAAAAACCACAAGGTTTGGACACATAATGAGAAGACATGATTCACTAGAAAAGACAATAATGCTGGGGAAAACAAAAGGGAGTAGAAAAAGAGGAAGGCCAAACAAGAGATGGATTGATTCCATAAAGGAAGCCACAGACCTGAACTTACAAGATCTGAACAGGGTGGTTCATGACAGATGTTATTGGAGATCGCTGATTCATAGGGTCGCCATTAGTCGTAATCAACTTGAAGGCACATAACAAATTGGTACAACTTTCATGGGCAGAAACATGCCAAAAGAAAATTAGGAAACTGATAACAATGAACATAGTTCCCTATGTTTCCAGTCTGCAGACATTGCTTACATAGCAAAAGCAGCACCATTCACAAGGAAGAGGGAGGGAGCTGCAGATTAAGGGGAACCCCAGTGTTTGCATGAGGACAAAAAAACTTTAGGGGGAAAAACTTTAAGAGGAGAAGCACCCTCCAAAACAGCCCCATGTGTGAGGACTGAGCAGGCTCAGTAGCTGCGCATTGCTAATTGGGGGAAGAGAGAAAGCCAGGTGGAAGAGAAAATGGAATGGAGTGTACATCTCTGAACAGAGGTACTCAACACAGCGACATTTTGTTGCAAGTTCCACCTATTTTAATAATTAAACTTTTCCAGCTTGTTCCAATCTGTATTTACTTCGAAGTAAAGGCCTTTAATGGGACTTTCAAGTTTAGTAAGGTTAACTTTACAAAAAGAAGCAGCAGCCTTTATGCCCCCTAAGGTCTCCGCTCCAGCTGTCCTAATTTTCTGGTGGTCTCTTTAGATTGTCACTGCAGGGTTGGATGAAACTTGATGCTTGCAAAGGTGGAGGAGTTCCCCTGGCTTTCTGATTCAATCGCTGATAAACACCAGGTGCTGAGGGATTTGTGTGAGAATGACCTCTTTAAGCTAGGTATTTTGAATTTCAAATCCACTTAGTCCCATCAAAAGCATGAACTCATTCATACATTTGCTTTGGGGTTGTTGCTTTTTTGACAGCTCTGTGTGATGCTCCTTACCCCGTACATAGAAGTGAATGTGTCGAACACACTTTTTATAATGCTTCCATATCACAGAGCAGGTTGTCTACAGGAGGCCTGTATGCACAGAGAATGTTCCACCTGCATACCTTCAGGTCTTTTGTATACTAGCAGATGGAGTCAGAACCTGTTAGAACCTCCAACCTGCCAGAATTTTGCGAGAAGGATTCAAGCAAACAATGGATATTTAGGTTTGTGCAATTAAAGTGCTGTGTTTCTCTGGTGCAACAAATCTGTTTTTCTTTTTTTAAAAAAACTTTTTGCAGTTGGGAAAGTGATAGGGGAAATGCACTGAAAAGTGTGGCATGAAAAAATGATTAACAGGAAGATATACAACCACCCAGCAAATCGAGATGAATGCCCATTGTCATACAACCTCTGCTTAAAAAGCAGGACATCTGGAGAAGACCTGTGGCAGTATAGTGTTGTATGTACCGTACAGTATATGTCTGTTGTTCTCTCTCCCTATGTTTTCCCTTTCTCCATGTGCCTCTCATTACACTGCAACCACCCCTCCTTCTCTTGTTCCAAATCATCAGTGGAAATCTTGCAGGGCTGTGGAGTTGGAGTTGGGAGCAATTTTGGGTGGAGTTGGAGTCAGAGTCGGTAGAAATGTACCGACTCCAATTCCGACTCTGACTCCTTCATAAATGGCAAATGTATATTAATTAGTAATAACAAATTTACTGTAGTAAAATGGTAGCACAAGGCATTTCATCACCACCACGTGAATCCAGAGCTTGGCAAAGTTACTTTTTTAAACTACAACTCCCATCAGCCCCAGGGATTGGGCTCGTGGGAGTTGTAGTTCAAAAAAGTAACTTTTCCAAGCTTTGGATTCAAGTGGTGGTGATGAAATGCCTTGTGCTACCATTTTACTACAGTAAATTTGTTATTACTAGTTAATATACATTTGCCATTTATGAAGGAGTCGGAGTTGGACAGTAGAAAAATTGAGGAGTCGGAGTCGAAGGTCTGGCGTACCGACTCCACAGCCCTGGAAATCTGCCTGTAGAAGCTGGCTGATTGGTGTGTGTATGATACGGATTGTAGTATCCACATTGCAATGCTTGTAATGGCCCTATAGAAACAGCAGGGTGCCACATCTGATGCAGTGAAATGCATCCACAGCCACACAGTACGAGTTTCTCATGAAAAGAGCTGGATCGGGACCAGCATGCAAAGCACGTGCACTATCACTAAGCTGTGGTCCAAATTTAAACAGGATGCTGGGTACAGGGAAAGACTCATACTGGGTTCTGTGAGGCCAGTTTCACATTTTGATGTGTTCTTCATGTATGTACAGGTTGCCCATTAGGTATGCAGCATTTGCACACCATCATGGCTTCCCTTCGGGGCGCCAACTACTGGCATGTGAGCCATGCAAGTGTAAAGTTGGACACATGTTAAGAACCTTGTAATTATGGTAGTGAGGACCTAAACTGGTTTTGAACCTTGGTTATATTAAGGTGATTCTACAGATCTAGGAACATTAGAAGATGCTTTGAACCAGGTCCAACTCTTTTTCTACTAGCCTAATACTGCCTACTCTGACTGGCAGCAGCTCTTGGGCAGAAGTCTTTCCCAGGTGTTTCTATCTGTAACTGTTTTAGAATGTTTTTAATCTGTAATTATTTTTGAATATTTTAAATTGTAATTATTTTTGATCACCTTTTCTGTTGTTAAAATGTTATGTTGATATGTTTGTTGCCCTGGGCTCCTTCGGGAGGAAAGACGGGATATAAATTCAATAAATAAGTAAATCACCTGCTTACGTGATCCTTTTAACTGGAGATGCCAGGGATTGAACCTGAGACCTTCTACATATAAAGCATATGCTCTCCCACTGGGCCATGGACGACCTAGCTGTGGTCCTTCTGGTATAGCTGTAGTTCAGGGATGGAGAACCTGTGGCTGCCTAGATGTGGCTGGACTACCACCCCCATCACCCCTGAGCTTTGGTCATACCAGCTGGAGCTGATGGGAGTTGGAGTCCAATAATATCTGGAGGGCCGCAGGTACCCCATCCCTGCTGAGACCAATGCTCTGTGAGAACCTGTGTCTGACCTTACCTTGGTCCAAGTACATCAGGTGTGGGGGAACCTTTGGCCTTATGGATGTTGCTGAACTACAACTTCCATCATCCCTGCCCATTGTGGGAGTGGTGAGGAGCTGCGGCCATATGAGGCTTGGCGGCAGATCCTGGAAGGGCGCGGGTGGCAGGCCACACCAAGTTAGGGGAACAAGGGATAGATGTATTATACCCATCCCTTGTTCCGGGCCTGCCCCAAACCAGAAGATAACGGGGGGATGTAAGACTCCATCCAACCTTCGACTGCTGTTATGTAACGCCAGGTCTGTCGTTCAGAAAACATCGCTCATCCATGATCTTATCCTGGATGAGAACACGGACCTGGTGTGCATTACGGAGACCTGGCTGGATGAGGCCTCAGCTCCCATACTTGAGGCCATGTGTCCAGCGGGTTTCCAATATGCACAGCAGCCGAGGATTGGTAGGCGGGGAGGGGGGGTGGCAGTTATTTATCGGGAGTCCTTGGTTCTCACCAGACCTCCACGAGACCAAGTTTGTTGATTGTATGTACTGGAGGTTGGGACCAAAGGGCAGTTTAGGAATTCTGCTTGTGTACCGCCCACCCCGCTGCACAGCAGACTCCCTGACCGAGGTGCTTGAGGTGGTCTCGGCTGTGCGGTTGTTTACCCCAAATCTATTGGTTTTGGGGGATTTCAACGTGCATGCCGAGGCCGCTCTCACTGGAGCCCCTCGGGTTTTCATTGAAACCATGACTTCATGGGAACTGCACCTAAGTAATATAGGTCCCACCCACGTAGCCGGCCATACTATTGACCTTGTGTTTGTCTCGGGAGAGAAGGGAAGTGATCTGAAAATGGGGAATGTTTTTTCTAGCCCTGTGTCATGGTCAGATCACTACCTGGTG
This sequence comes from Rhineura floridana, assembly GCF_030035675.1. NCBI lineage: Eukaryota > Metazoa > Chordata > Lepidosauria > Squamata > Rhineuridae > Rhineura > Rhineura floridana. The sequence continues at coordinate 221,915,753 of NC_084481.1, forward strand.
AATATGGATCTCTCACTGCCGCATACCCTCCGCAGGGGACAAGGACCTACCAGGATGGTCCGCCCCAGACGCCTGATGGAGCCCAAAGGATTCCTGAATGCGCTGGGTGATTTGGAGCTTACTGAAGGACACCCGGTCGAAACCCTGGTGATGGAGTGGAATGAGGAGATCACTAGGGCAATAGACCGGGTGGCACCGAAACGTCCTCTCCCCCTGAACAGAACTCAGACTGCACCCTGGTACACACCACGGTTACGCGGTCTGAGACAGCAGGTGAGACGACTAGAACGCCGATGGCGGAAGTCGCGCGCTGAAGGCGATCGAACACTGGTTAGAGCGGCAATAGCGGCCTACCAGCGGGCAACAAAGGCAGCAAAGAGGCATTTTTTTGCTGCCTCTATTGCGTTGGCAGAGTGCTGTCCCAGGAGGTTGTTCCAAGTGGTCCGAAGCCTGGTTCGGCCCAGTTGCTCAGGAACCTATGGAACATTCAAAAGCCTCCTGTAACACATTTGTAAAACACTTTGCCGATAAAGTCGAGCGCCTAAAGGGCAAGATTCCGTACGTCGTGGTTACAAGTAGTGGTCCAGAGGCGGCCAGTTGCAATCCGGTCTGCTGGGATCGGTTTCAGCTTCTTCTCTCTGATGACGTGGACAAGGTGCTCTCTACTGTGAAACCAACCGCTTGCTTGCTTGATCCTTGCCCTTCATGGCTCATTGTAAGCTGTAAAGAGAGACTGGGCAAAGGGATCAGGGCAATGGTAAATGCATCCTTGGAGGAGGGTGCAATGCCATTAGCCCTCAAGGAGGCAGTGATAAGACCTATTTTGAAAAAGCCCTCCTTGGACCCCCAAGATTTAAACAACTTTCGCCCAGTCTCCAATTTACCATTCTTGGGCAAGGTGATTGAGCATGTGGTGGCTAAACAGTTACAGACACACTTGGAGGAAGCAGATTATTTAGATCCTTTCCAATCGGGCTTCAGGACTGGACATGGAACTGAAACAGCCTTGGTCGCTCTGGTGGATGATATGAGGAGGGCGTTGGATAGGGGAGAACATACTTTCCTCGTCCTCCTGGATCTCTCAGCGGCTTTCGATACCGTTGACCACGGTATCCTGTTAAATCGCTTGGAGGGATTGGGAATGGGAGGCACTGTTTTACGGTGGTTCCGTTCCTATCTCTCCAACAGATATCAACGAGTAGCGTTGGGGGATGAGGTTTCAGACCCTTGGCCCCTTAATTGTGGTGTGCCACAGGGCTCTATCCTCGCCCCCATGCTATTCAAAATTTATATGAAACCGCTGGGAGCTATCATCAGGAGTTTTGGGCTGCAGTGTCACCAGTATGCGGATGACATGCAGCTCTATCTCTCGTTTAAATCCTCACCAGAGTTGGCTGTGGAAACCTTGTCCAATTGCCTGGAGTCCGTAAGTGGATGGATGGGAGAGAACAGGCTGAGGCTGATCCCCGACAAGACCGAGGTGTTACTGGTGGGTTATAAGGGAAGGTTGGGAAACTTTGACCTGGTGCTTAATGGGGTGAGACTGCCCTTAAAGGACCAGGTCCGCAGCCTGGGGGTCATTTTGGACTCTCAACTGTCCATGGAGCCTCAGGTAGCTGCAGTAAGTCGGGCAGCCTGGTACCAACTTCATCTGGTACAGAGGCTGCGACCCTACCTTCCTATACATCTGCTTCCACGAGTGATACATGCCCTGGTCTCCTCTCGATTAGACTACTGTAATGCGCTCTATGTGGGGTTACCCTTGAAGACGGTCCGGAAATTGCAGCTGGTACAGAATGCGGCAGCACGCTTAATAAAGCAAAGCCGTCGCCGGGATCATGTCACCCCAGTGTTGATGGAGCTACACTGGTTGCCAGTTGTATACCGGGCCCAATTCAAGGTGTTGGTATTAACCTTTAAATCCCTAAACGGTTTTGGCCCAGTTTATCTGAAGGAACGCCTCCAGTATCACCAAATATGCCGCCAAACAAGATCGGCCTCACAAGACCTTCTTTTGGTCCCACTGGTGAAAACAGCTAGGCTGGTGCGGACCAGAGAGAGGGCCTTCTCGGTCGTGGCCCCCACCCTCTGGAACTTGCTTCCTTTTGACCTTCGACATGCCTCCTCCCTGATGGCTTTTCGTCGAGCCTTAAAGACCTTGTTATTCAGGCAGGCCTATGGGATTTCTGGGGTGGGTTAGGCTATTACTAACAGGTGGTTTACTGTTGTATGAATATGTTTTAAATTGTGTTTTATATTGTGTAAGTCGCCCAGAGTGTCTGTTAAGTCAGACAGATGGGCGACTAACAAATAATGTTTATTATTATTATTATTATTATTGGCCATGCTTGGTGGGGCTGATGGGAGTTCTAAGTCAGCAACAACTAGAGGGCCAAAGATTCTGCACACCTGCAGTATATTAAAACAGGATCATTTATTTTTGGGATGCACTGCTCAGTCGCCATCCTGGAGGAAACCTAAGACACTTGATTTTCATTATGGCAAAAGGTTGTTTTGTTGCCTTTATTCTTAAACAAAATGCATGCACTCTGGAAAACCTGGGCAAAATGTCCCCTCTGGTTTTCTATGGGAAAATGAGGTACATGGGATGGATAAATTGACATCTAACAGGGACGAGAGGGTGGAGGTATTTTGTGTTGATCCCTGAATAAGCAGGACCATGCTGTGAACGATCCTGTTGCTAAAGAAGAACAGCAGTTCCCCATTTCAGAAAAGCTGTCCTGCTTGGTAACAGTAGGGGGTTTTTGTAATTAAATTTGAAGATTCAGGACAAAACAAAGTACAGTGCATAGTGGAATTTGCTTCCCCAAGATGTAGACACGGCTACCAACCTGGATGGCTTTAGAAGAGAATTGAAAAAAATGGAAATAGACTGCCTTCAAGTCGATCCTGACTTATGGCGACCCCATTTATGTACACTTTTCTGTAATCTATACATTTTTGTACAAATTATTTGGCTAGAGAACTGCATCACAAGATTCAAATGTGAATTTCTTTTTTTTTTTTTTTCAATAATTTTTATTCAGATTTTCATAAAACATACAAGACAAAATCATAAAACATTCAAAGACAAAAAACAAAATCAAAAATAGTTAAACAAAAAGAAAAAAAAAAAAAAAGAAAAACAAAAATAAAAAATAAAGTAAAATATTGACTTCCCATTTGTCAAAGATCAAATCAGTTATAAGTCTATAATATATAACAATCCTGTCTCTTAAGTCATATTATAAAATCACTTTCCTCCAGTAGTTATCTTACTTAATCATCAAATCTCATAAACATTACTTTATTCTTTCCACAAAAAGTCAAAGAGAGGTTTCAATTCTTTAAGAAATATATCTATCAATTTTTTTTTCCAGATAAGCATATCGATTAATCCATCTCATTACTAATTATGATAATCTTATTGTTATAACCATAGTCAAAATAAACATTTCAATTAATCCATCACATCAGAATCTGTTAGGTTCAGTAATTTCAGTAGCCATTGTTCTATTATCTCTATTAGTTCCATTTTCCATCTTCCATCTTCAGTAGTCTTGTTAAGTCCAGTAATTTCAATATCCAATCTTCCATTATCAGTATTCCATAATAATCTTGCTGTCAAAGCCATAGTCATATAGTAAGAGTCTGATGGGAATTACCTCTATCCCAAATATTTTCTTGCCATCCATTCTGAATAGGTTGCTGAAATACTGCTGTAAAATCATATCTCTGTTCTTTTTTTCAAAATACACTGGGTCATCTCTTAAAAGTTTTTCCATTGTCACATGGCTGCAGTTAATTCCATAGATTTTCTCTATATTGGGCTCCATCACATCATTCCAGTCCAGAAGATAATCCATGCCATTGATAACTTTATCTCTAGAATCTTCATTAATTTCTTCAGAGATAACATTGAGTTCCAAACAATAGATTTTATTTCTAAAGTCCATAGACTCCAAATCTTGTTCCTGTTCCACGTTTGTTCCAATCTCCGGGATCTCCTCTCTCACAGGGACCCCTATTCCAGTCTCCAGGGTCTCCTCTCTCACAGGGACCCCTGTTCCAATCTCCGGGGTCTCCTCTCTCACAGGGACCCCTTCCAGGGTCACCTCTCTCACAGGGACCCTTATATCTTTAATTTCCTGCTTCATTTTACTCAATTCAATTTTCGTTATCTCAATCTCATCCATTATTTTCTGAAACCTAGTTATTTCCAGATTCTCAGCCACTTTCTTAATTGCCATTTTAAAAGAAAAATATAGGAAAACCACTTCTTATTTCAGCAACAATTGGGTTAATACTCCAAACTTGGTGACATCACAGTATAAACAGAGCAGACAGCCTTATCTCTCCAATAGTTAAGTAAACAAAATGCAGTTCCCAGGATCGAAACAATTAATGGCAATCGTCAAGAAACAGATTCGTCAAAATAAAATAGACCAAAAAGAGAGTAGTCTCAAAACAGTATAATATTTTTCAAAATAAAAATCTGGAATAGAAATCCCTCTTCTGTGTATATCTTTAGAATGCAAATCCAGGACAGCTTTTTGCAACAAAAACAGAGATAAGCTATTAATTAGTGCGTAGCAGAGAGAAGTTACGGCTCCCCAGTGAGATGTCAAAAACCGATCAATCTGGCAAATCTCTTTTAAACAGCAACAATTTAAGTCAAGTAAAAGAAAAATATAGAAAGAAGGGTGCTTGCCTGTTAGTGCGTTCTCTCTTAAAAGATAAGATGAACGTTCGCTTTTCCAGATAGAGCTTGTTGTTAAAAATCCGTCCCACCTTCGTCGGCTGGACCTCGTCCCATAAATTAATGAGATCTGGTCGTCCCAACAAAAATAGGCTTTGAGGTTAATCTCTTCGTTTCTCCCTACCCGGGAGAAGTTTAATCAGTCAAAAAAAAAAGAAAAAACTGACTGATATATCTGAATAAGCTTCTTTTGAGGCAGGAGCCCGTCTCAAAAGCAGGCACAGGCTAAGTCACCCTTCCCGGAAGTCCCGATTCAAATGTGAATTTCAAAGGATAGCTGTGTTTTGGTTCAGGTATTGTTTCGGGAAGTACGAATTGGGTTGGTTCACATTAAAATTCAAACTGAACCAAATTTATCCCCCATCCCAATTCAGGGAGAGCACATTTTGGGCAAAGCCTGCCTAAATTAAGTGGCTTCTGGTCACTAGCCTCCCTCGCTCTTTTGGCACCAGCAGTGGAGACAAGCAGTTCATGTGATCTAGGACCAGGGAGATCCAGGTCTCGGAAGCGAATGCACACCTTCATGAAGTTCAGCATGGTCAAGACACTAGACTATCTTTAGATGTCATTATACACGGAACCCATAACAAAATGTTGCAGCATGAGTGTCCCTGTTCAGAGTGCCAGCCAGCTGTACCATCTTCCAGAATACTCCATTCCATCTCCACTCACTCCAGGTTTCCAATCTCTCCTCTCTAAACAGTCAGTATTCTGTGATCACTGAGAATGGTCAATCCTCACTGGGGTGTTTGGGGCTCCTTTTTATAAAAAATAGTATTTTTGCAAACTTTGAGGTTCCCCTAAATTTGCTGATACAGTACCTCCCTCTTGTATGTGGACGGTGTCATTGTGGCTGTGTCCACACTTGGAGAATGTGTGGGACTGGGGTTTCAGGACTGCCATCAAAAGCCAAATGTAATAAATGTGCAACAAATTTTTAACATCCGATTAATTTGCCATTTTAAAATTCCACCTGCAACTTGGATTGAACAACCAACATTTCACTGATTTAACACCAGGGAACACTGAAGTGAATAGATAATAAAGGGTATAGATAACGTGAACAAACAGCAATAATGAACAAATAAGTGAATAATCAACATCTGTTTCTTAGAGATGGGGTGGGTGGGAACAAACATCTCTTGGACTCCAACCAATTTGAGTTAAACATCCAGAAAGTAGCAAATTTAAATGTGTGTAAAATATTAATTTTACACACATTTTAAGTTCTGGATTTTCAATTTCAGCTACTGGATTCATTTCAGCTTCATTTTGGGAACGTCTCTGTGCATTCTGGAGCTCCAATTAAATGTGAGTTCATCTACAGTAAAGCAAATGGAATATTTTCCACTCTCATTTTTCCCATCTCAAGCTATAGAGATATTTTGGCATAGAAGGATAGACTTTGGGAAGAGCTGGATTCTAATCTTCACTGATAAAGATTACTAGATGGACTTGGTCAAGCTGCCATCTCTCCACTTACTATTAACTTGCATGCTTTAAGCATGTATGTTTATTATTTATTTATTACATCTATATCCTGCCCTTCCTCCCAGAAGGGTGCCATGGTTGCAAATAAAAACACTAAAAACACTCTAAAACATCATAAAAGCAGACTTTAAAATATATTAAAACAAAACATCTTTAAAACCATGTTAAAACAAAGCATCTTTAAAAACATAGTTTAAAAAGCTTAAAAAACATCTTGAAAAGCAATTCCAGCACAGATGCAGACTGGGATAAGATGTCTACTTATTGTTGAAAGAGGAAGGTCTTCAGTAGGGGCCGAAAAGATAACAAAGATGGTGCCGTCTAATATTTAAGAGAGAATTCCACAGGGTAGGTGCCGCCACACTAAAGGTCTGTTTCCTATATTGTACAGAACAGACCTCCTGATAAGATGGTATCTGCAGGAGGCCCTCACCTGCAGAGCACAGTGATCAACTGGGTATACTGCAAAGAGCTCAGGGCAATGTACATGGGTTTTCTTCATTATGTCCTTAAAACAGCCCTGTGAGGTAGGCTAGTTAGCATAGAAACAAAGGCTAGACCACTGGTCCATCGAGCTCAATATTGTCTACACTGACTGGCAGCAGCTCTCCAGGGTTTCAGACAGGAATCCCAGCCTTAACTGGAAATGCTGGGGGTTAAACCTTCTGTATGCAAAATGGATGCTCTTCTGTTGAACTATGGCCCTTCTTCAAAGTCCTGTTTGCCCAAGCTCTTAATAGCAACATTTTTTTTAGTCGGACATAATATTCCTATTCATTTTTTACACTGCTTTTTATGCTTTGTTTATTCTGGTTCCCACCACATTTATAACACATATTTAAGCACATGGCTTCCTCATCTCCAGATAATCCTGGGAACAGTAGTTTGTGAAGGGTGCTGGGAACTGAAGCTTTGTGAGGGGTAAACTACTGTTCCCAGGATTCTTTGTGGAAAGTCATTACTCTTAAAGTGCTATAAACATGCTACAATTGTGTGGTGTGGATGTCACCTCAATATGATATTGTAGATTCTCAGCCCTAGTCACAATGGAGCAAACTGTTTGGTAGCGCAACCCTTAGTTCAGCATTACCCAACCTTTTTTGACCCAACGCCCCTTTGCAAAATCATTTTGTGCCCAATGCCCCCCTCAGATTAAGTATATGCCAATGCTTCCTATTCTTCCCTTAAAATATGAGTAATGCATAAAAGGTATTTTCAATTATTACTGATCGTTTTTATCATGCCTTTTTATTGCACTTAGATTACACATTGAATTCTTAGTATGATTTATTAATATACATACATAGTTACACGCAAGAAACAAACTGCAGACATAGGAGTTGTTTCTTATTTCACAAATCCTAATAACATAAGCAAAAACTAATTAAGTCCACACAGTATGAACCAATAGAATATACTGTGTTACTTAACAACAAACTCATTCAGTTTACCAGCATTGTTTCGTTAAACAAGTTCATTTAAACATCATAGAAACAACAGGTAGCAAGTGTGTCCCATTCCTGAAGAAAACCAGTGAATAACTGACTGTCTGCGTCACCTTATGCACATGGCACTCATCCGTTGGAAGAATGCGCCCTCCACCAATACACCCAGCTTATCAAACACTCTCTCGTGATTGGTTTCAACATCCCTGAAGACAGCATCGGAACATTACCTAGTGCCGGAGCGTGGCTAATATCCCCATTCCTTGATATGACACTGGCCTCTATTCAGAATTTCTTTACTAAAGAACACACACTATTTACTAAAGAGCACACGCTATACTTATTTCCATGAATTGAGACTATTAAATACATTCTAACTGGGGACAAAACAGTTTAAAAATTAATGATTTGTGTATTAAATAAAATTAAAATTAAATGCTTCAACTGTCGCATCAGACCACCAAATGTCAACGCCCCCCTAATGAACCCAAATGCCCCCATAAATTTTGTAGTCTCGCCAACACCCCCCTGAAAGGCTGTAACGCCCCCCAGGGGGGTGCTACCACCCACGCTGGGAATCGCTGCCTTAGTTGAATGAAACTTTCTCCCAGCTAAGTGTATAAAGGATTGCAACAAAAAAACACTCTAGTGTCTAGGGTTGCCAGGTCAGAAGCATCCCAAACCCTGATATATTGGGGGTGGGGCCTAGTGATGTCATGGGGTGGGCTCAAGTGATGTCATTAAGCATGATACATTAAACAGCAACCACAGTTGCTTGGCACATACAATTCAAACAAAAACATTTCTCTCATTGGAAATTAAGATAGAAATCTTACCTAAAAGTTGGAGCCTGGGTAGGGAACATTTTATCTAGCCTACCTGCTTCTGGCAAAAAGGGTTTAAGTGCCCTCAGGCCAGGCCAGTCACCAGAAGGCTATTGTAGGAAGAAAGGAGCCAAGTGTTGTGGAGATGTTAGATGACAGCACTCAGAAGTAAAAATGGATGCCCCTGAAGGCTGCAATTCTAAACACACTAAGGAACTAAGCCCCATAGAACTCAATAGGACTTGCTTCTCAGTAGATATGGTTTGGATTGTGTTGTTGGTAAAGCTTGACTAGGGATCCTCTGCAAAGATATCCATATCCAAGTAGGGTTGTCTGGAGTGCCCTGCCCCTACCATTTAACATGGCTGCTCCAAATTTCTTTACAGACTTCAGAAAGAGGTCTGAGAAATGAGTAAGAGTAAGAAGATTCTCTACTCTTTTCTGTCTCCCCTGTGGGCTGCTATAAACTCACTTTGACAGCCAACCCAATTCCAGTGAATAATAATTGACAGAGAGAAAACACACATGGTTTGGTCTACCTTCATAGGCAGCAGCTTGGGAACAACGATTGCAGCTACGCTGCCCCGTACTGTATGTGAATTCTCTTTTACCACTATTGAGCAAGAAACAAACTGTCATGCAAACAACAAGGTGCATCATCAGTGGGTTTAAGGAGGTTGAGTGGAGTGCATGGAACCACTGTTGTTGCTTCTATGGATGAAAGGGAGTGAGGATGAAGGTAAATGAAATGTAAATAGAAAAAGAAAAGCAAAGACAGTGATGATTTTCTAAATGCAATACCATACCAATCACAACCAGAGCAGATTTCAGAGCAGAGGTATTATGTGTTGATAGGGTCTCACTCATGTCAGCAATCATGCCACCGCGTTCTGCACTAACTGCAGCCTCCGGGTCAGGTTGTGCTGCATGGGGATTTTTGTGACCTTGGCTGACTGGCTGCCAGGATTTTTTTAGTTTTGGTAAGGAACCCTGACTGATTGTGGGATGCTGAGTTTTCTGCCTTACTCATAGGAATCTTGTTGTGATTGGTATTGCCATTTCAGCAAAAGTCCTCCCCTCTTATGTGGAGCAAGGGGGAGGTGTAGTCTGCAGTGGCAGTGGGGAGCAGACAGCATCCAGGGAATGAAGACTTAAAAAAAATAATTTCTTTCCTGTTCGCGAACCCCCTGGATTACTTTGCGGCCCCCCTGGGGGTCACGGCCCCCACCTTGGGAATCACTGTCCTATTTAATTCAATCGGGGTTACTCTGGGTATGTGGGATTAGCATTGCAGCTTTACTCCCAGAAAAGCAAGTCCTGGAGTAAAGCTTCATATTGGGAATGTTTTCAAAACAGTGCCCCCTTCAACAGTCCAGGAAAATTTAAACTTGTTTGACTCCTGTACACAAGAGAGAAAAAGACTGAAAGCTATATACTTACTCAATTTATGAGATATTCAGAAAAGCAGGAAAAAAACAAGTTTTCTGACTTGCAAAGGGCTCTAGTTCCTGCCTTGTCAATTACAATCCTGATTTCACTTATTGGCTACAAACCTGAAAGGGTGGAATTAGAGCAGCCAGCTGTGAGCTCATTTAACTGAAGTTGCGGGGGGGGGGAGGCTGACATTCTGGTATACAGTAGGGTCCTGCTTTACGGTGCTTCACTTTATGGCACTTTGCTAATGCAGCGGTCTCAATTAGACACAATTAGATGCAATTAGACTAAAGCCCCACTCATACGGCGCTTGTTCCGCTTTTACGGTGTTTTTTATGTGTTGCGTGCCATTCTATTCAATGAGTTCTGCTTTTGAGCGGTTTTCGCTTTTCAGCAGCGGTCCGGAACGTAACCCGCCGTATGAGTGGGGCCCTACTGTTTATCTCAGGAACCAGACCATCCAGAAACTTAATTTTTTAAAAAATGAAAGCTGAGGGTCCGGAGATTAAGGTGACTCACCCAGAGACCCAGAGAGCAGCCCAAAAATCCAGAGTCCCTGGGCGATAACTGGAAGCTTGGCAACCCTAAGTATCACTAATACATTTTGAAACTCTTACTTAAAGTGCAGTAATTCCACCACCCTCATTTTGCTACTCCCATTATTGTGTGCTTTTTTATTAATGGTTTGTTATTGATTTAAGACCTGATTAAAATGAAAGAAACAGCCACCACAAACAAATAAAAAGCCTCCCCCCAAAAACACCACCTCTTTACAAGTGGCCACAACTTGCTCCCTTTTAAATTTCCCATAAAAATGGAAATGGACTGCCTTAAAGTCGATTCCAACTTATGGCGACCCTATGAATAGGGTTTTCATAGTAAACAGTACTCAGAGGAGGTTTACCATTGCCTCTCTCTGAGGCTGAGAGGCAGTGACTGGCCCATGGTCACCCAGTGAGCTTCATGGCTGTGTGGGGATTCGAACCCTGGTCTCCCAGGTCATAGGCCAACACCTTAACCACTACACCACACTGGCTCTCTAAATTTCCCATACCCCCCCCAATAGCATAGTTTCGGGCCAATGTAGGAAATTAAAATGGCAGCTAGATCCGACTTCCCATAGCTGCTGATTTCTACTGCTGCTCACTCTTACCTGCCTTGGCAGCACCAGCTAAGCCCAGCAGCAGGGAGCCCCTTTGCTTTGAGTTCCATTCAAGCCTGGAGCTGGACCTGCCAGTAAGCCTTCATTTGAATCTGTGTTTTCGAGGCCAACAAATACAATTGTTTATTGTTTCTACATTTCTAAGGGATGTGCACAAGCTCCTGAATCTGGAAGGCAGAAAAGGAATGGCACGGTTAGGCTTGCAGGTTCAGTGGACAGACAAGTCAGCCAGTTCAAACATGGAGGACTTAATTCAGTACCCACACTATTATCCTCTGTGGCTAGGAGTGCCTTTTACCTCAAGGCTGGATTACTGCAATGGGGTTGCCTTTGGCCCTGGTTCAGAAGCTCTAGCTGGTGCAAAATGCGGTGGCCAGATTGCTGATGGGATCACATGGTCGACAACATGTGCCACTTTTAAAACATCTGCACTGGCTGCCCATCTGCTACTGAGCCAGGTTCAAGGTCCTTGTATTAATTTACAAAGCCCTAAACAACTTAGCTCCAAGGTATCTTAGGGACCACCTGAACCCTTATGTATTGCCAAATGCCTAGCCCTGGGCTGGCAAGAGACAAGTTAGTTCAAAATTTCAAAAGGCAATGAACACTTCTGGTGGTGAAGAAGTTAAATGGTTTATTAAACAAGCTGTTTACAGTGAGCTGTTGTTTGCAAGCAATAAGGCACTAAAATGAAACTAATGGCTAATGGGTCCCTCCCCCCCATCTTTAGTTGCTCTTACGTGTGTCTTGCTGGCTGGAAACCTCACAAACAGCCAGTGAGGATTCTTTCTGGAAACTCTGATTGAAGCTTGTTCTTTCCTGATGTTATCTTGAGGCTTTTGAAACCTCTTGCTGGATATTGCTTTGAGGCTCTCGAGACCCCTGAAGGCTTAATCTTGATGGCACTTTGAGGCTTTTTCTTTGATGTCAATCTTGAGGCTTAATCTCCCCAATCTAGGGGTCCTTTATTTATATCCAAAAGACCCTTTGGGAGGGGGCACCTTAAAGCTATTAGATCATTATCTTCCCAGAATCCAAGTTGTTGGGTCTTAAGAACATAAGAAGAGCCTGCTGGATCAGGCCAGTGGCCCATCTAGTCCAGCATCCTTTTCTCCCAGTGGCCAACCAGGTGCCAGGTGTCTTCCCCTCATGTGACTTTTGTTTATCTTTTAACATTCACTCCCCCAAAAGCCTTTCTCTGATGCTTGTTTACACAAGCAGGGTGAGAACATTCGTAAACCAATTATGCTCATTGTCCCCTCAGAGCTTGGGAAAGCCACAAACAAGCCCACATGGCAGAGCAGGGGTGTGAGACAAGCTGATTGTTTTGGTTACCTGAACAACTTTCCCAAGTGCTGTTTTTGAACATAGAGTGAAGAAACTTCTTTCTCGGTTTATTATCAATCATATCAGAAAGCCTGTGCTTCTTGCTCTCCAGATTCCAGTACATTACAAGGTGCAAAGCAATACGCACCCTAATAAATCAGGGGTATGAGACATGAATTATGGGACAGGGCCATGCCTCCTCGTACATCGAGATTCTTGCAGAGATATGTGATACTATACCTTATATCCCAAGCTCGATCACTGAGATCTGCTGCAGGAATGGCTCTGGTTGTCCCCGGGGTTGGCAAGGCTCATTTAACATCAACATGAAATTGAGCCTTCAGTGTCATCGGCCCAGTTCTCTGGAATGCTCTGCCAACAGAGATTCAGAAGGCGCCTTTTGTTTTAACTTGTAAGTGCCTGCTGAAAACCTTTCTGTTCCACCAGGCATACACAGGCAATTAAGAACATTTTTTTTTGCTACAGTTGACCGTTGTTTTAATTGTATTTTTAATGTTTTTAAAAAAATTATGGTTGTTGTTGTTTTAAAGGTGTTGTAAACCACTTTGATATTTTTAACAAAATAGCGGCATACAAATATTATAAATAAATAATAAATAAATACTACAGTATGGTGTAGGGCAGAAATGGGGAAGAAGATATTGTTGGGCTCCAGCTCCCAACTTCCCCAGCCAGTGCAGGCAATGGTCAGGGGGTGGTGGGAGCTATAATCCAGCAACATCTGCAGGGCACAGGGTCCCCCCTCCCTGCTGTAGTTGGTAGAGTAGAATTGGGGGACAGGAACAGATCCCCATTCACCCATTATGTTCTCTGGGTCAGCTTGAGCCAGTCACCATCTCTTCGCCTAGCCTACCTTACAGGGGCATAGGGATGGAGGAGAAATTCAATTCAATCAACATGTGAACCACAACACAACTCTCCTTTGAAATTTGCACTTACCCACTTTTTTTATGCAGTTCTCCAATCAAACTATTTACAAAAATGTATATCTCAGAGGAAAGGGTGCATAATAATGAATGTATTAGTGAAAAGCATAGAAAAATGCATTAGGGGAAATTGCTTGCAAAAATGTTTTTTAAAGATGTTTTTAAAGATTTTAAAAAATTTAAAATACTTTTGTTTTAATATATTTTAAAGTCTGATTTTTTTGATGTTTTAAAGTGTTTTTAGTGCTTTTGTTTGCCACCATGGGCTCCTACTGGGAGGAAGGGCAGGATATAAATCTAATAAATAAATAAAAATGTGTGGGTTAATCAAAACTGCATGCTGAAATGTGTTTATTAGGAGAAATTCACACTAACCTGCTGATGAATTTTCATAAGGATTTTAAAAAAAACCCATAAATAGTTGCACAAATGTGGAGAACTGAAAAAATAGAAACGGAGAGAACCATCATGAAAAGATCCATCCATCCCGATTCCCTATGGTACACGATCCAGCACAGAATTAGGCATCTTTCAACACTGATTTCATTGGGATTAACCATACTTAACTGTGTGCTGGAGCATACCTGCCCCAAGAGTAACGTTGCCATTCTTGAAACGTACTGATATGGTCTGCTTCCATAGCTGCTAGAACTAAAGAAGATTGTTGTTCGTATTAACACATGGAGCAGTTAAGGTGCGGGATTAAGGACAGATAGTTCAGATCCCTGCTCATCCATGAAGCTCTGTCAGTGACATTGGGCCAGTCTGTTTCACCTGCCTCACAGGCTTCTTGTGAGGATAGTGATGATATAAATAATACAGCTATTAAATGACAATAGTTTTGAAAATGGCCCTGCATGTTTATTGCCTTCCTTGGTGACTATGTTGAAGTGGCTGAGTGATAACCCAAAAGATCTTTTGCTGCCCTGGGCTCCTGCTGAGAGGAAAAGGTAAAGGTAAAGGTGTCCCCGCACTTGTACTGCGAGTCATTTCCGACTCTTAGGGTGACGTCTTGCGACGTTTACTAGGCAGACCATGTATATGGGGTGGGATTGCCAGTTCCGTCCCCAGCCTTTCTTTACCCCCCAGCATATGTCGGGTACTCATTTTACCGACCACGGATGGATGGAAGGCTGAGTGGACCTTGACCCCTTTTACCGGAGATTCGACTTCCTCCTTTCATTGGAATTGAACTCCAGCCGTGAGCAGAGCTTCGGCTGCGTTACCGCCACTTACCACT